>NC_092415.1:13180562-13780562 GCF_040894005.1 Engystomops pustulosus | reverse complement strand
CTGGCAGAGATATCCAGGATAAAGAGTGACATGCAGGCCTTGGAAGAGAGGAAGGCCTACCTGCTGGAGAGGACTCCAGAGCTCCCAGACAGGACAGTAAAATTTTATTTAGTGCTTTACCCAAATATAAGAACGCTAAATTAACATCTGCTACTGATGATGCGGAGGGCACAAATGTGACAAGAGTTGTGGTCTCCTCTGGGCGATGCTCCGCGAGGGGACCCCCGTCCCTTGTGCCTGAAGATGCGGAGGTGGTTATGCCCCCTATTTCATCTATGCCCCCTAATGTTGCTGATGCTCCAGCTGGAGCAAATGCTGGTGTGATGGTGAGTGGAGTAATGTAGAACCTTTACCAGTTATGGGAGTGAGTGATGGAGTGACTGGTGGTGCGGGTGGCGTGGCTGGGTGTAACATGGAGGTGAGTAATGTTAATGTTGTGGGTGCAGGGGTTGGTCCGGTTGCTCCCCTAGTGGCGGCCCCTGTTAAGAGCTATGCCAGTGTCGCTCCTGGGGAAAATGGGGTCCTGTCACCCTCGTCTTTGAGCTCTCGGGTCAGTTTTTTGCAACGCCGCCTCCTGCAGGCCTTACAGAGGGGTGAAAGGACCATCAATGTAGCAGGAGGTTGATTTGTCGTTTTGGATAGAGAGGCACGGCCTGTCTGCCTTCCAAGAGCAAAAAGGCAGGGAGACATCATGGTCTCTCCCAACAACCGGGCCGGATGTTAACCATAGGAATGTGGTCCATCTTCGGTGGCGTGGCAGTGATGTGTGCCCCCTCAGGCACGGGTAGTTGAGCTGCTCTTGAAGATGGACTTCAAGGCAGCTGTCATCTTTGTCTTGATCCACCCCTATGGTACATCTAAGTTTGATGTCAGCTTTGTCCGTCCGGAAGGGGGCTCTGCTGAAGTCAATGGGGAGGTCTGCCCTGATCATTCTGTCAAAGGGTAAGGACGGATCTCATATTGAGAACTGGCGTCCCAGCGCTTCTCAATACAGACAGGTTTTGGCAGAGGTGCTGTTTAATCTGCTGGTGCAGATTAATCTGCTGCTCTGTTCCAGGCCACAGTACATTTAGTGCTGTGCTTTGTGTCCGGGAGGCAGTGGAGCAGGGCAGGGCTGGTAACTGGAAGGGTTACTTGCTGTCCTTGGATCAGGCAAAAGCGTTTGATCGGGTTAACCACGAGTACTTCTGGTCTGTTCCTCTGAGGTATGGCCTGCCGGGGGAGTTTGTCGATTGGTTAAAAGTTTAGTATGCAGGGGCAGAGAGTTTCCCGCTTGTGAATGGTTGGATTGGCCGCTCTTTTAAGGTTGACTCCGGGTTCGCCAGGGTTGTCCTCTAAGCCCACTACTGTACGTGTTTGTGATTGACCCATTCCTTAGGAGGGTTGATCGTGGGCCGTTGGTGGGAGCCGGGATGGATCGGGCAGCACCGGAAGCCCCTCTTAGAGTGGTAGTGTATGCCGATGATGTTACAATTTTCGTGTCCTCGGGAGAGGAGGCGCAATGGGTGATGTCAGAGGTTGACCGCTACTCAGAGGCTTCTGGGTCCAAGATCAACAGGGATAAGTGTAAGAGTCTCTGGCTGGGAGAGGGAGATTCAGGTTTTTATCTCCCGGACACTCTTTCAGGGCCCCAAGACTCTGTCAAAGTCCTCGGCATCGAATTTGGCCAGGGGCATTACCCCATGCAAAACTGGGACAGCAGGCTTAAGATCGCCGCTTAGAAGGTGGACCGTTGGTCTTTGATCCTCAGAGGGATAAGCTGATCAAAACCTACCTGCTCCCACTGCTGATATATCTGGGCAGTATGTTCATCTTGCCAGAACCCCTCTGGTCTACAGTCTTTTATTTTGTTTTTTGAAGTCTGTTCTGAAGTCTTGAATTCCATCAGGATCCCCTTGAAGTTTTGGGACGTGACTTGGCACTGCTTCCATGGTAAGCTGTGTGTGAGGGACAATCTGAAGTGTAGGAGCTCTGAGGAAAGGGGTTGTCCCCGGGAGGAGTGCGGTGGCCTGCTGGAGAGCATGGACCACTTCCTGCTTCAGTGCCCCTATAACACAGAGGTGTACAACCGGGCGGGCGCTTCCATCCATAGGCCCGGGTTGGCCGGTCTCTCCTATGTGGAGTGGGCCTATGGAGCGTTCAGAGGCCTGGGGGGCCGGGACCGCTGCACGTTATTCATAGTTAGTCTGGTGGTCAGGTACCACACGTGGAACGCACAGTGTTTAGTGTCGACGCAGCGTAAAATCCTACCGGTGGATGAGGTGGTTAGGAACATTCTGGGTGACCTGGTGAAGGTGCGCTCTCTGGAGTATGAGATGCTGGGCACGGGGAGGGCCTCTCTCCTTTGGAGGGGGTTCTCCTTTAGTGTCCCTCAGTCTGTCATCTCCTCTCCTGGTGTTGGGCTGATTCTGCACTGTAGATTTTTGTTTTGTTTTATGAGCATGTAGTGATGTAGGGCCTTGCAGGCGCCGAACCTGGGCTTTATGTGGTTTGTTGTAGTTGTGTTATGCTTAATCTATTATTTCTTGTTTAGGAGGTTTAGTTTAGTTTAGTTTATATTACTCATATATGTTTTGGTGTATTTTAAAAAAAAGTGTATTTATGGATGTGGGATATGTTATTTTTGGAAAGGGTGTGGATTATGTTGTTTTCTGTCATTGGTGTTTTTGTTTTGATGTGATCGTTGGCTGGGTGGGGGTTGTGGTGTCATTATTTTGGGGTGAATGGAGCTGGGCCAGCAGGTGAGCTGTAAATGTTCTGTAAAATAAGGAAGGGGTTAGTAATGTTTGGTTTTGTTTTTATGTTGTGTTTATGTTGTTTTCCATTTTCCATTTTAATAAAAAATCTACAGGATGTAACTTTAATAACATTACATTGACTTGTAGATTATTTTTGTATTTTAACCATAAGGTTTTGTGCATAAATGGAATAAAATCAGGGTGAAAGATACAAATAATTCTCTTCAATGTCACTGGCTGTTCACAGGCGGCTGCCGTACACATTTCCCAGTATAACTGATTTGCATAAAAATAAATATTTAAACAATTTTTGCTTGGAGGAAAGGAGGTTCTACAAGACCCTACGTTATTTCCCAAATCTGATCAATCTACTAAGTGTCTAAGTATTGTGTAAGTTTGTGTATATTGATATATACTGATGTTAATGGAAAGAAAATATACAATCCCTCTGGAAATGCTGGGACCATGAATGTGGTGGAGACAGGAGTAATTGTCATTGCCGGCCCCTGGAATTACTTCCAATGTTTGGATTAAAGAAGACATTGTAGAGGCCAAACGGCTTCTGCTCATCGACAATTCGACCCTTTATTCCTTCCCTTCATCAACCCCTAAAGGGAACACAAGATATCATTCAATCTCTCCGGCCTGACAGAGGCAATTGCTCCTCGGCAGCGGCCCGCTCCTCCTAGAGGTTATGCTCTAAGTCACGGCTAAACGCTAACAGAGACGGATCGTAAACATGTGTCAATTTTTTTCCCTCCGTCGCGTTCTCCAATTAAATCAATGAAAATACCTCGGGGCAGATAAATATTATCGACGTGATTGACATTTTGTATCACTTAAGGGGAGAATAGAAGGGGTTACGTGCGGCTGATCACAGGCCGCCTTGTTCTCGGCTTCAAATGTCACCCAAATTTAAGGAAAAAAAAAAAAAACATGGAATTTTTTTTCAGAAAAATAATCACTTTGTGGCAGTGAGAGCAAAGGGGATAGACAATGGTTTTTATTTTGATTAAATGTGTTGACGTTCTAGATTTTTCTGTTTGCTTTAAATGAAATATATATCTCATTTATACAATACAACATATATATTTATACAATTATTATTATTGTTATTAATATTATTATTATTGTTGTGTTTTTATGTAAATATATTTCTTTTATCATAAGAGGGGGTAAATTTTATTGCTATTATTATTATTATTTATTATTAGTATTATTAGTATCATCATCATCATTATTATTATCGTATTATTATTATTATTATTTATTAGTAGTATTATTAGTATCATCATCATCATCATTATTATTGTTATTATTATTATTATTTAGTAGTAGTATTATTAGTATCATCATCATCATTATCATTATTATTATTGTATTATTATTATTATTTATTAGTAGTATTATTAGTATCATCATCATCATCATCATTATTATTATTATTATTATTATTATTTATTAGTAGTATTATTAGTATCATCATCATCATTATTATTAGTATTACCGTATTATTATTATGACCAGTTCATGCCAATGAACAAAATCTTGTGTTGATTTTTTTTTTTTTTACAATTGTAGAATTGTATCTGTAGCCTCACAATCGCAAGATTTGTTATAAATCCCGGATTACTGACGGAAATTATTGACCAAAATTCCAGAATAATGGAATCGCACAAAAAGAAAACTTCTGTGTCAGAGTTTTAAAATCTGAAAGACACTTTTACGTCTTGCAGAAGTATGAGGGTGTGGCTAAGCACAAAAGAGGCGTGACAAATACAAGTGGGCGTGACCTAAGGTGCAACACCAAGCCTCCAAAATACAACCAAAATGTTGCCAACTTTTTCAGACATATCTAAGCCAATTAAAAGAAGATGTGACGCTGCACTGTCAGAAGTTGTAATTTTTGTCATGTATTAAACAGAAAAAATCCAGGAATATTGTTGAGTGAGGCTGTCACTTGAAATCAGTGAAGCCGATGTAGTCAGACACTTGTTTGTCGTACAAAGCAAGAACTGGATACAATTTCTGTTTCACAACATGAGTTTTGTGGCTGTGTAAATATCTCATTTAGGAAGCATGTGACTTGTCATTACCTTTAATGGACATTTAACAGCAGTGTTAGGTGTTGTCCCTGGAGAAATGTGTATCAGGCATTTATGTTCGGGTTAGTAGCAGCAGGACTGTGAAATATGTATTTTTATTCCAGGAATGTAGCTTCTCCAAGTGCCCTGAGGATCTGTCCTCACACTGCTGTGCTCTGTGCTCTCAGCAGCCAGCATTATCTATTGTTCAAAAAATAACTAGAACTATGCTCCACACATGATGTAATGTGAATAATGGTCTATATTTGAAGACCCTCTTTCTTCAATATTCTCCAAAGTTCATGCAAATCACCAAGACCAATTTAGCATCCGACTGATTTGGACTGAGTGCGGGAATAAACTTTCAAATTGTGTCGTAAGACAATGCACTTACATGCACCAGGAAGAAGAAGGTGAACTCCGGGGACCTGAGCGGGGAAGTGGCACATGCAGGATATCGGGCGCACGATCTTAGTGACTCCCTGCACAGCGCATTATACACGGACAATGCACTTACATGCACCAGGAAGAAGAAGGTGAACTCCGGGGACCTGAGCGGGGAAGCGACACATGCAGGATATCGGGCGCAGGATCTTAGTGACTCCCCGCACAGCGCATTATACACGGACAATGCACTTACATGCACCAGGAAGAAGAAGGTGAACTCCGGGGACCTGAGCGGGGAAGTGGCACATGCAGGATATCGGGCGCACGATCTTAGTGACTCCCTGCACAGCGCATTATACACGGACAATGCACTTACATGCACCAGGAAGAAGAAGGTGAACTCCGGGGACCTGAGCGGGGAAGCGACACATGCAGGATATCGGGCGCAGGATCTTAGTGACTCCCCGCACAGCGCATTATGCATGGACAATGCACTTACATGCACCAGGAAGAAGAAGGTGAACTCCAGGGACCTGAGCTGGGAAGCGACACATGCAGGATATCGGGCGCAGGATCTTAGTGACTCCCCGCACAGCGCATTTTACATGGACAATGCACTTACATGCACCAGGAAGAAGAAGGTGAACTCCGGGGACCTGAGCGGGGAAGCGACACATGCAGGATATCGGGCGCAGGATCTTAGTGACTCCCCGCACAGCGTATTATACACGGACAATGCACTTACATGCACCAGGAAGAAGAAGGTGAACTCCAGGGACCTGAGCGGGGAAGTGACACATGCAGGATATCGGGCGCACGATCTTAGTGACTCCCTGCACAGCACATTATACATGGACAATGCACTTACATGCACCAGGAAGAAGAAGGTGAACTCCGGGGACCTGAGCGGGGAAGCGACACATGCAGGATATTGGGCGCACGATCTTAGTGAATAGCGGCACAGCGCATTATACACGGACAATGCACTTTGGGTGAACTCCCCGGACCAGGTAAGTAAATGTGCCCATTGTATCTTACTTTGTAATCCAAAACACTTCACTAAGGAGCAACCTGATCTTACAAATCGATAAGTTATCAGCAAAAACTTGTTCCAATATCAACCAACGCAAATCGCATACTGTACGCCTCGCTTCTCTGAAACGACCGGCCACGCCTCTTTTTTATTTAACCCTTTTTGTTTCCTCAGTCTTTTTTATTTCTTCGTCAGTTTTTGACTAAGTATTGACTATTCACGGATTTGTGTTCATTAAGTCTCATTTTCACCCTTCTTGCCGTTTGTCCCACATACACCGATCCACGAAGGGCAAGTCAACATGTAAACAACACACTGGGTGACGGACGTAAAAAATTATATTTGATATTAATCATAGTCCCCGCACTTGGATGTCTGACTGTATGACCTTTCATAATCTCTGTGCAATTTTGACAAGACAAGAAAGTGAACCTCCCGTTCTGTCTCGTGGATAAAAACGTTTGGCGTGACATTCTCCTTTTCTGTATATCTGACCTGATTAACTTGTTTAAACTTGAGTGACCTTTCTTGTAGATACATTTAGGAGGGTCTTTGAACAACTTTCCATACTTAGGATCATGGGATAATATGGAGCAATTGTTCAGAATCACTTTTCTAACCATATAGAACGGTTAATAATGGTACTTGGATACAAATATTACATTCTCCTCCCACGATGCAGCTTCTTCAGTAGACGGCTCTCTACCAACTTTAAAGGGAACCTACCACCACGAATCTACCTTTAAAGGTAGATCGGGTGGTAGGTGGATGTAAGGGACGTGAGGAGAGCTCTTTTTAGAGCTAATCCTCACGTCCCCGCTAACTTTTGGGAAACTTTATTGACCTAATATGTAAATATACTTATGCGGCTACTGGGGCGTGGAGTAGCCGGCACGAGGCTACACAGCGCGGCTACTCCACGCCCCAGTAGCCCCATTACTCCTCCTACCCTGTTGCGTGCAGTGCGCAGCTCCTCCTAGCTGCGCGCCCTCGTCCGACAAGCCGGCTACTGCGCATGCGCCGTAGCTCTGGCCTCGGAGCTGGGACTGCTCAGCCGGCGTTCTGCGCATGCACAGAACGCCATCATGACGGACGAGGGCGCGCAGCTACGAGGGCGCGCAGCTACGAGGAGCTGCACGCCGCACGCAACAGGGTAGGAGGAGTAATGTGGCTACTGGGGCATGGAGTAGCCGCGCTGTGTAGCCTCGTGCCGGCTACTCCACGCCCCAGTAGCCGCATAAGTATATTTACATATTAGGTCAATAAAGTTTCCCAAAAGTTAGCGGGGACGTGAGGATTAGCTCTAAAAAGAGCTATCCTCACGTCCCTTACATCCACCTACCACCCGATCTACCTTTATAGGTAGATTCGTGGTGGTAGGTTCTCTTTAACTACTTCAGTTTTAGGATATCCCCTCTCTTCGAACTTCTGGACCAGCTTACCCATCATATTCTTCATCGGTGCTACAAATTTACAAATTTTTCGGGCTCTCAAGGACTGGCCTTTCCGGATACCACTGAAAGTTTGAGGAGCAGGATAACTATTATACGTTTCATAAGTTATTTCTGTACAATGTAGGAACAAATTCATCTTCCTCTCTTACTCTTTCCGTTTCGACCTCTAAATAATGTAATGTGGGAGCATTTTTTTCCCAATGTAAATTGATTCAGTGGATGACAACGATTCAAATAACATATAAAATCGTCCGGGTTCTTTTTACACCCTTTCCATAACAGACAGAAATCATCCACATAGCGAGTCCACAAAACCACAGATTCGTGAAATGTTTTTTTCAAAAACCGTATGGGCTCAGTGGTTAGCATTACAGTCTTGCAGCGCTGGGGTCCTGGGTTCAAGTCCCATCAAGGTCAATATCTACAAAGAGTTTGTATGTTCTCTCTGTGTTTGCGTGTGTTTCCTCCGGGTCCTCCGGTTTCCTCCCACACTCCAAAACATACTGTGGTTGAATAGATTGTGAGCCCCATTGGGGACAGGGACTGATTTGGCAAAAACTCTGTGCAGCGCTGCGTAATCTGTGTGCACTATATAAATAAACGGAATTATTATGCCATAAAAATATTGGGGTAACTTGGAGCTACAGGGGTCCCATAGAGGACCCCTATGGCTGCAGGAAAAAATCTTCACCAAACCTGAAATAGTTTTTCTTTAGAATAATGTCATTAGAAATGTAATATCCCTATTGTTTAAACTCCTCCTCCAATAACGCTTCTTGTACTGCCCCTGTGCCCTCTTCGTATGGTACATTAGTATACAAACTTTTCACCATCTAATTTAAATAAAAAGGCATAAGTATCATAAATTAGGGATTTTATTTACTATTTTTTGTAAAAATTATCCTATGTACAAAAATGCTCAGCGCGACAGCCGGTAGAGACTCTGCTATGAAATCAGCCAGCCGGCATCATAGTGTGCGCCGGCCGTGGCTCTGCAGGCTGTTACAGCAGACCGAAGACAGAAGAGGAGCGGAGCATCGCGGAGAATACGGAAGAGGAGCCGCAGGGACCGGACCATTGCGGAGAAGACGGAATAGGAGCCACGGGGACTGGAGCATGGAATAGAAGAGGGAAGAGGAGCCACGGGAACCGGAGTATTGCATAGAAGAGGGAAGAGGGGCCACGGGGACCGGAGTATCGCATAGAAGAGGGAAGAGGAGCCACGGGGACCGGAGTATCGCATAGAAGAGGGAAGAGGAGCCACGGGGACCGGAGTGTCGCATAGAAGAGGGAAGAGGAGCCACGGGGACCGGAGTATCGCATAGAAGAGGGAAGAGGAGCCACGGGGACCGGAGTATCGCATAGAAGAGGGAAGAGGAGCCACGGGGACCGGAGTATCGCATAGAAGAGGGAAGAGGAGCCACGGGGACCGGAGTATCGCATAGAAGAGGGAAGAGGAGCCACGGGGACCGGAGTGTCACATAGAAGAGGGAAGAGGAGCCACGGGGACCGGAGTATCGCATAGAAGAGGGAAGAGGAGCCACGGGGACCGGAGTATCGCATAGAAGAGGGAAGAGGAGCCACGGGGACCGGAGTATCGCATAGAAGAGGGAAGAGGAGCCACGGGGACCAGAGTATTGCATAGAAGAGGGAAGAGGAGCCGAAGGGACCGGAGCATCGTGTAGAAGAGGGAAGAGGAGCCACAGGGACTGGACCATTGCGGAGAATACTGAAGAGGAGCCGTGCCGGGCACCGAGGGGGGGGGTGCACCGAACATCGGAACCACCCTCAGGTGAGTATGTAAGTTTATTTTTTTTAAGTGCTGGCAAACAGGGGGCCAGCTGTATACTACAGGGGGGCAGGCTGGCTAATAAAGGGGGCTGGCTGGCTGTATACTACAGGGGGCTGGCTGTATACTACAGGGGGCTGGCTGTATACTACTCGGGGCTGGCTGACTATTTACTCTAAATAGACAATGGTTGTCAAAGAGAGTTCACACTAGAGAGATGAGTAATCAGACCGTTGTGTATGTTGTGAGTAGCAGCAGGACTGTTCTAAATATGGATTTATATTTCAGCATTGTAGCTTCTGGAAGTGCCCTGAGGGAGTTTCCTCACAAGGATGTAATCCAGTTTCAGCAGGTGCAGTGGAGCACTCAGTGTAAACTGCTAAGAGCAAAGCAGCGTCAGGACACCGCCCTAGTGCACTTGGAAAAGCTGCAATTCCAGAATATAAATCCATATATCACAATCCTGCTGTTACTAAACACATACACAAAGGTCTGATTACACGTCTCTCCAGGGGCAATACATAAAACTGTCCCCCATATAATTACATTACAAATCACATCTCACTACTTGGCTTCTCAGACCTCTATAATCTCTAATCTCTCATCTGCATAAAATAAAACAACCAATTCTCAAAGAAATATGTTTACTTTGCAGCTTTGAAGCCGTCCTCACTCTCCAGTTACAGCCAAAGCCTTCAATTCCTAAAACCACCGATCTAACACTATCATTACAGACGAAAAGTGGAATCCAGAAGTAAGAAATACAAGTTAGATTTATAGAATTACCACAATATTGTATCTCTATTTTTAAGTAAGATCTGTAACCAAAAACTAGTATGACAATCGTTCTATTCTTGTACATAGGGGGCAGTATTATAGTAGTTATATTCCTGTACATAGGGGGCAGTATTATAGTAGTTATATTCTTGTACATAGGGGCAGTATTATAGTAGTTATATTCTTTAAATAGGGGACAGTATTATAGTAGTTATATTCTTGTACATAGGGGGCAGTATTATAGTAGTTATATTCCTGTACATAGGGGGCAGTATTATAGTAGTTATATTCTTGTACATAGGGGAAGTATTATAGTAGTTATATTCTTTAAATAGGGGACAGTATTATAGTAGTTATATTCTTGTACATAGGGGGCAGTATTATAGTAGTTATATTCTTGTACATAGGGGCAGTATTATAGTAGTTATATTCTTTAAATAGGGGACAGTATTATAGTAGTTATATTCTTGTACATAGGGGGCAGTATTATAGTAGTTATATTCCTGTACATAGGGGGCAGTATTATAGTAGTTATATTCCTGTACATAGGGGGCAGTATTATAGTAGTTATATTCCTGTACATAGGGGGCAGTATTATAGTAGTTATATTCTTGTACATAGCGGCAGTATTATAGTAGTTATATTCCTGTACATAGGGGCAGTATTATAGTAGTTATATTCCTGTACATAGGGGGCAGTATTATAGTAGTTATATTCCTGTACATAGGGGGCAGTATTATAGTAGTTATATTCCTGCACATAGGGGGCAGTATTATAGTAGTTATATTCTTGTACATAGGGGACAGTATTATAGTAGTTATATTCTTGTACATAGGGGGCAGTATTATAGTAGTTATATTCTTGTACATAGGGGGCAGTATTATAGTAGTTATATTCTTGTACATAGGGGGAAGTGATATAGAAGTTTTATTAGGCAATTTAGGGAAAGCTCTTAAATACCACTTTCGTGCCCCAACAGATAACAGTAAAAAGTAGTTGCATGACATGAACACCTTGATCTTCTTGTATGGAACATTTTCTATGTATATATTTGAGGAAATTGCTTCCATTGTACCTTCTTATCAGTTCCTTCCATATCTCCTGGGTGGAGGTTTCCATGTTCTCTATTGGTTCCCGTTGTAATTAAAAACCTTACATTTTTTTATAAAACTTTGGGGACCAAAATTCCGACCAGGATTATTGTCAGTAGTTGGAAAACATATTCTGTGCGACAATCCAAAACACGGGCTCTTCCACGGCGCTGGTAGGGATCATTCACATGTCACATAGTCTTAGCACTCGCCTCGCTGTCCCTGATTGTGGGATAATACACACAACATTGATGGGGCCATCAGGGAGACACTTCTGTGACCCATGAAACCCTACTGGGTGCAATCGTCCAAGCTCAGTGATCCGTATGTCTTCACTATGGCACATTGTAACATCATTAGAGCGGAGGACACATTTTTTAGGATGTCCTTTACTTTTTGTAAGTGACGCTGCTTTTTGGACTCCATTCAATGCTTCTGGCATCAGGTTGAGCTGAGATTGAAGGAGATTTCCTTGCAGATTATTTTACTCTTCTTTTTCCCTGGTTTCTTCTTCCTCCAGGATGTGCAATATTATTCTATATTGATGAAGTTCATTTACCTCTTATTATGGACAATCCCTTTAATGGGGTTATTTAACTGACCCAAATGTACATGGTAGGAGCATGGTGGTCACCCATAAACTGTGTCCCTTGGATAAGAAGTAATGGCTTTGGATAGGTCACCATTCTGTGTTATATCATATGGCACATCAGTGGATTAACCGTTTACAGGAACACGGAAGCATCCCCCCCCCCCCCCCCCCCGACACCATTCCCAGCTCTGTAAAGTCCTGCTTGATGTGAAGGGGACTGCCCTGCAAGGTAGCTAAGAAGCAGTGTTATAATTATCCCATCCTGGAAAACATTAGGGTATTTGCATATTTCCCACAATCCCCTAGTGGAGCATCAATGGCTATAAGTCTCTAAGTCTTCACACGCCTACAAGACATATAGTGGTGCTATGTAGACACTATGGGGCAGATTTATCAAGCAGTCTGAAAGTCAGAATATTTCCAATTGCCCTTGGCAACCAATCACAGCTCCCCTTTAAAATATTCATGAGCACTGGTGAAATGAAAGCTGAGCTGTGATTGGTTGCCATGGGCAACTGGAAATATTCTGACTTTCAGACTGCTTGATAAATCTGCCCCTATATGATGATGTTATGTGGGCACTATATGGTGGTGTTATGTGGGCACTATATGGTGTTGTTATGTGGGCACTATATGATGGTGTTATGTGGGCACTATATGGTGTTGTTATGTGGGCACTATATTGTGGTGTTATGTGGGCACTATATAGTGGTGTAATGTGGGCACTATATAGTGGTGCTATGTAGACACTATATGATGATGTTATGTGGGCACTATATGATGGTGTTATGTGGGCACTATATGGTGGTGTTATGTGGGCACTATATAGTGGTGTAATGTGGGCACTATATGATGGTGTTATGTGGGCACTATATGATGATGTTATGTGGCCACTATATGGTGGTGTTATGTGGGCACTATATAGTGGTGTAATGTGGGCACTATATAGTGGTGCTATGTAGACACTATATGATGATGTTATGTGGGCACTATATGGTGGTGTTATGTGGGCACTAAATGGTGATGTTATGTGGGCACTATATGGTGGTGTTATGTGGGCACTATATGGTGGTGTTATGTGGGCGCTATATAGTGGTGTAATGTGGGCACTATATGGTGGTGTTATGTGGGCACTATATAGTGGTGTTATGTGGGCACTATATAGTGGTGTTATGTGGGCACTATATGATGGTGTTATGTGGGCACTATATGGTGGTGTTATGTGGGCACTATATGGTGGTGTTTTGTGGGCACTATATTATGGTGTAATGTGGGCACTATATAGTGGTGCTATGTAGACACTATATGATGATGTTATGTGGGCACTATATGATGGTGTTATGTGGGCACTATATAGTGGTGTAATGTTGGCACTATATAGTGGTGTTATGTGGGCACTATATAGTGGTGTTATGTGGGCGCTATATGGTGGTGTTATGTGGGCACTATATAGTGGTGTTATGTGGGCACTATATGATGGTGTTATGTGGGCACTATATGGTGGTGTTATGTGGGCACTATATGGTGGTGTTTTGTGGGCACTATATTATGGTGTAATGTGGGCACTATATAGTGGTGCTATGTAGACACTATATGATGATGTTATGTGGGCACTATATAGTGGTGTAATGTGGGCACTATATAGTGGTGTTATGTGGGCACTATATGGTGGTGTTATGTGGGCACTATATGGTGGTGTTATGTGGGCACTATATAGTGGTGTTATGTGGGCACTATATGGTGGTGTTATGTGGGCACTATATAGTGGTGTTATGTGGGCACTATATAGTGGTGTTATGTGGGCACTATATTATGGTGTTATGTGGGCACTATATGGTGGTGTTGTGTGGGCACTATATAGTAGTGTTATGTGGGCACTATATGATGATGTTATGTGGGCACTATATCGTGATGTTATGTGGGCACTATATGGTGTTATGTGGGCACTATATGATGATGTTATGTGGGCACTATATGATGATGTGATGTTATGTGGGCACTATATTATGGTGTTATGTGGGCACTATATGGTGGTGTTATGTGGGCACTATATGATGATGTTATGTGGGCACTATATAGTGGTGTTATGTGGGTTCTATATGATGATGTTATGTGGGCACTATATGATGATGTTATGTGGGCACTATATGGTGGTGTTATGTGGGCACTATATGATGATGTTATGTGGGCACTATATAGTGGTGTTATGTGGGTACTATATGATGATGTTATGTGGGCACTATATCATGATGTTATGTGGGCACTATATGGTGTTATGTGGGCACTATATGATGATGTTATGTGGGCACTATATCATGATGTTATGTGGGCACTATATAGTGGTGTTATGTGGGTACTATATGATGATGTTATGTGGGCACTATATAGTGGTGTTATGTGGGCACTAAATGGTGATGTTATGTGGGCACTATATGGTGGTGTTATGTGGGCACTATATGATGATGTTATGTGGGCACTATATGGTGTTATGTGGGTACTATATGGTGTTATGTGGGTACTATATGATGATGTTATGTGGGCACTATATCATGATGTTATGTGGGCACTATATGGTGTTATGTGGGTACTATATGATGATGTTATGTGGGCACTATATAGTGGTGTTATGTGGGCACTATATGGTGGTGTTATGTGGGCACTATATGGTGGTGTTATGTGGGCACTATATGATGATGTTATGTGGGCACTATATAGTGGTGTTATGTGGGTTCTATATGATGATGTTATGTGGGCACTAAATGATGATGTTATGTGGGCACTATATAGTGGTGTTATGTGGGTTCTATATGATGATGTTATGTGGGCACTAAATGATGATGTTATGTGGGTACTATATGATGATGTTATGTGGGCACTATATAGTGGTGTTATGTGGGCACTATATGGTGGTGTTATGTGGGCACTATATGGTGGTGTTATGTGGGCACTATATGATGATGTTATGTGGGCACTATATAGTGGTGTTATGTGGGTTCTATATGATGATGTTATGTGGGCACTATATGATGATGTTATGTGGGCACTATATAGTGGTGTTATGTGGGCACTATATGATGATGTTATGTGGGCACTATATGATGATGTTATGTGGGCACTATATAGTGGTGTTATGTGGGCACTATATAGTGTTGTTATGTGGGCACTATATAGTAGTGTTATGTGGGCACTATATAGTAGTGTTATGTGGGCACTATATGATGATGTTATGTGGGCACTATATCATGATGTTATGTGGGCACTATATGGTGTTATGTGGGTACTATATGATGATGTTATGTGGGCACTATATAGTGGTGTTATGTGGGCACTAAATGGTGATGTTATGTGGGCACTATATGATGATGTTATGTGGGCACTATATAGTGGTGTAATGTAGGCACTATATGGTGGTGTTATGTGGGCACTATATAGTGGTGTTATGTGGGCACTATATGGTGGTGTTATGTGGGCACTATATGGTGGTGTTATGTGGGCACTATATAGTGGTGTTATGTGGGCACTATATAGTGGTGTTATGTGGGCACTATATAGTGGTGTTATGTGGGCACTATATAGTGGTGTTATGTGGGCACTATATAGTGGTGTTATGTGGGCACTATATGGTGGTGTTATACGTAAATCATATGATAAGTAGCGATTGCTATTATAGATATTGCATTTTGGATTTAGACATCTTCATTGATAATATATATAATTTTTTTGCACATTCTTGGACATTTTCGAGTTCCAAATTTTATTCTTCAGCTCAAAACACAAAGAGGTAAATGACAAAAAAAATGTAGAAAACTCCATCTTTTCCGTCTTCTTGTTTATCTGGATGACATTTCTTGGAGACAATCTTCCCAGTGACGATTATGGATGTGCCGGAGCGCGGTCCCATTCATCATGGAGCTTGTGAATGAGCGGGTCTCACGGCTCATCATTTACATATCACACGCGTTCCTGAGATTGCCGCCTGCTGACGCCATGTGACTGCGGTGACTGTGAGGGACACAGGGCAGAGATCGGCTGATGAGGAATCAATGGCGGAGAGTTTCTCCACAGATTAACCCCTTTGCCCTTGATAGATTGCTCTTGCCGTGTTACATAACAAATGCTCTATGGAAAGTGCCAGACAAATGGCCGACCTTTATCAGCCCAGACATTTTTCACATTTTTTTGGCTATTTATCTGATCGGAAATGATTTGTGTGGTCGATATTGTCTTAAATATGTTCGGCTTTTCAAGAGGTTTGACTAATTCTCTTCTCCATGTGGAAGCGAGATATAACGGCCCCTACACAAGGAGAACCGGGTCATACTAAGAAGTATGCAAATGTACTGCAGGACCATCAATAATACACTTTTACATGAAGATACATACAGTTTTTGCACATCAGTCCAAAGACATGTTACATGTTACCCCCCCCCCCCCCCCAGGCAATGTCCCTTGGATGTGGTGAGTTTCTAACAGTGTTTGCTGCTGATTATTAGTAATATTTCATTTATTCATCTGTACATTCAGAAGATTAGAAGGAAACTTTAATTACTTTGGTCATTTACTTACTCCTTGCCAAGAAAGATAGGATGATAGATTTGATATAGATTTGATATAGATAGATAGATAGATAGATAGATGGAGGCGGCTCTGGAGCGGCCTCAGAGGAGGCTGCTGGAGGCTCTGGAGCGTCCTCAGGGGAGGCTGGTGGAGGCTCTGGAGGTGGAGGCTCTGGAGTGGCCTCAGGGGAGGCCGGTGGAGGCTCTGGAGCGGCCTCAGGGGAGGCCGGTGAAGGCACTGGGGCGGCCTCAGGGGAGGCCGGTGGAGGCTCTGGAGCGGCCTCAGGGGAGGCCGGTGGAGCCGTGGGAAGCCGCATAGTCACCGGAACAGCACTGGCAAGCTGCGGAGCCACGGGAGCAGCACTGGCAAGCTGTGGAGCCACGGGAGCAGCACTGGCAAGCTGTGGAGCCACGGGAGCAGCACTGGCAAGCTTCGGAGCCACGGGAGCAGCACTGGCAAGCTGCGGAGCCACGGGAGCAGCACTGGCAAGCTGCGGAGACACTGGAGCAGCTGCGGGAAGCTGCGGAGACACTGGAGCAGCTCTTGGAAGCTGCAGAAGCTTGGACGCCGCTGGAGCAACTCTGGATAGCTGCGAAGGAATTTGGTATGGGAGACCATGTCCGGGTCACCACTATCCAATAGGGGGGTAGGCCAGGCCAGGGCCTCTACAGAGAGCAGACAGTAGATGAACGCCACCTTAGAGCGTTCGGTGGGGTACTGGGAGGATAACAGTTCAAGGTGCTGCAAGCACTGGGAAATAAATCTCCGGCACAATTTGGGGTTGCCATCAAATTTGTCCGGCAAAAAATTTTCAGGTCCAGTCTCTACTGCCAAAAAACATTGCGGGGGTGACTGAAGCAACGGGAGGAGTCGTGGGAGCCTGCTGCTGGGAGACAATCATCCGGAGAGTGGCAGCGAGTTTGTCCAAGAGTTCCTTTTGGGCAGCAATCTCTTGGGACTGCCGGGCGATGGTGCTAGGGAGGTCACCCAGTAGCTGGTACGGATCCTCGACACGGTCCATGGCTTTTGCAGGATACAGGACCTTGGCAGAGTCCATGGCCGGATCTTACTGTCACAGTCTATGGGGACTAAGTAAGTGGACTCCCTGGACCACCGCGGGAGATAACAACCTTAGCTGCACCCAGGAGCGTAGTCTAAGTGAACTCCTGGTATTCGCTAGAGCCTGCCGCTCCGCGGGTGCAACTGGGCCCACGGCGGCAGCCGAGGTAGGGACACGGGGACCACGGATGGCAGGCATGACCACGGATGGCTGGCAGGACCTCGGAAGGCTGGCAGGACCTTGAAAGGCTGGCAGGACCTCGGATGGCTGGCAGGACCTCGGATGGCTGGCAGGACCTCGGAGTGCCACAGGACACTAAGACCGCCACAGGACACCAGGACCGCCATAGGACACCACGGAACAAGGGAACACCACGAAACACAGAAAAACGGGAACACCACAGAACACTTCTTCTCCTCAGAAGAATGAGCTAAAGATCCGGCAAGGGATGCTGGGAGTCGCCAGGCCATATAGCCAAGCCATGAATGCCTACGCCAATAAGGAGGACGCTGGCCCTTTAAATTCTTGAAGAGTCGCGCGCCACATGCCAAGACCCAAGCGGAGCCTGGAGAGGTAAGTGAAGAGGAGGGGGCGCAGGGCAGGACAGCGGAGCACAGGTGCACCTGCGATCCGTAACATGGATCGCGGGGACACCCGTGACAAGAACCAGACTGGGGAATGCGTGGCACAGCAGGACACAGGTCACCCGTGACAATAGATAGATAGGAGATAGCTATGAGATAGATATGAGATAGATATGAGATAGATAGATAGATAGATATGAGATAGATAGATAGATAGATAGATAGATAGATAGGAGATAGATAGATAGATAGATAGATAGATACTTTTTTACATCCAACTGGTGACCAGTCCTATGCATTTCCTTTCCTTTGCCCAGTCAACAACTCAAGAATTATTGTATCCAGTAAAATCAGCCTTCATAATCCGTCACAAATACAGAATGGGATTCACATTGAGGTCCAGTTTATGAGCCAATCAATACTTTAAGTTCCAAACTCAAAAATAGAAAATTTGGCCAAGAAGCAAAATTGTTGAAGTTTCTACATGTCTACTAGAGATGAGCGAGCACTAAAATGCTCGGGTACTCGTTATTCGAGACGAACTTTTCCCGATGCTCGAGTGCTCGTCTCGAATAACGAACCCCATTGAAGTCAATGGGAGACTCGAGCATTTTTCAAGGGGACCAAGGCTCTGCACAGGGAAGCTTGGCCAAACACCTGGGAACCTCAGAAAAGGATGGAAACACCACGGAAATGGACAGGAAACAGCAGGGGCAGCATGCATGGATGCCTCTGAGGCTGCTTAATCGCACCATTATGCCAAAACTATGGGCAACAGCATGGCCATGACAGAGTGACAGAATGAAGCTAGATAGCATCTAAAACATCCAATAATTGACCCTGACACTATAGGGGACGGCATGCAGAGGCAGCGGCAGCAGGCTAGAGAGTGGCATGGCGACATACCCTAAATGGACTCAGGCTTCAAACCAATGGGTGGCAGAGAGGAACCAAAAGAGGTGAGCAAGAAGCGCTCAAATAATATCGGTACATGATAAAAGTTTGCCAGTATATTTTGTGGATTACACAGCAGGGTGGCGACAAAGTTAACATGGAAGCCATGAAAACAACCCAAAATTCTGCCTGACACAGCTCGTTTGATAAGGGGACCATGTATGGAGGCAGTGAACTAGTAGTAGATTAAAGGTGCTGCAGTTAAAACTATGTTAGTTGGATCTTGGCATGGAGCTGGCGCTCCGCTGCCAGGCGAGCTTTCGCCAATCCAAGCCCCTGTCTCTAGGCTACTCCCCAAACAGCACTTCTAAGAACCTTTTGTATAAGATCAAGTGTAGTAGCGTTCTTATAAGTTTAGGATATGGCGGGTGAGGGGAATGTAAACATCTGCGCAAGAAGCGCTGAAATAATATCGGTAAATGATAAAAGTTTGCCAGTATTTTTTGTGGATTACACAGCAGGGTGGCGACAAAGTTAACAAGTTTGTTGTGGAAGCCATGAAAACAACCCAAAATTCTGCCTGACACAGCTCGTTTGATAAGGGGACCATGTATGCTTACAGTTCATGCCAGTAGCTGCACTGGCTGCCAGTCTCCTTTCGAATAGTTTAAAATAATAACCCTCATCCATAAAGCTCTGTATAATGCTGCACCCCCCTACCTCTCCTCTCTTATCTCAGTCTATCGCCCAACCCGTGCTCTTAGATCCGCCAGTGATCTTAGATTAACCTCTACCCTAGTGCGGACCTCCCACTCGCGTCTCCAAGACTTCTCTAGAGCTGCACCAATTCTATGGAATGCTCTGCCCTGGACTATCAGACTAATACCTAACCTCCAAAGTTTCAAACGTGCTCTTAAAACCCATTTCTTTAGGCAAGCCTATAACACTCATTAACTGCATGAAGTTTTAACTCTTCTACTAACCCGTCCTGTGTCGTCCTCCCATCTGTTATCCAGCAACCAACAGGCACCAGACTTCTCTGCAGTCCCATTCACCCTGGACCTGGTATATAAGATGACGGCTGAGTGGTTCAAGCGACAGCAATTCCATTTATTATATTTTGTTCTATTCCCTAAGAAGAATGGCTTGACCATTAAATATTCTTTTACCTCGTGTTACCCCATCATCTTCATAAACCGTAAGCTCTGGCGAGCAGGGACCTCACTCCTGTTGTTCCATACAAATGTTGTGCTCTGTTACATTACATTTGTATTTGTTTCCTATGATTTGTAAAGCGCTACGGAATATGATGGCGCTATATAAATAAAGATTATTATTATTATTATGGAGGCAGTGAACTAGTAGTAGATTAAAGGTTCTGCAGTTAAAACTATGTTAGTTGGATCTTGGGATGGAGCTGGCGCTCCGCAGCCAGGCGAGCTTTCGCCAATCCAAGCCCCTGTCTCTAGGCTACTCCCCAAACAGCACTTCTAAGAACCTTTTGTATAAGATCAAGTGTAGTAGCGTTCTTATAAGTTTGGGATATGGCGGGTGAGGGGAATGTAAACAGATGCGCAAGAAGCGCTGAAATAATATCCCTAAATGGTAAAAGTTTATTAGTATATTTTGTGGATAACACAGCTGGGTGGCGACAAAGTTAACAACTTTGATGTGGAATCCATGAAAACAACCCAAATTTCTGCCTGACACACCTCGTTTGATAAAGGGACGATGTATGGAGGCAGCTATATGGACGACTTTTGGAGGTAGCAATGGAGACAACTTGTGGAGGCTGCTATGGAGACAATTTAATTTGGATAGTGCCTGTATGTGGCAGTCCCAAAAATTTTTCAAACCAGAGGAGCAGGTAGGTGGCCCTCCAGAAAAATAGAATAGATTGAGTGCCTGTATGTGGCAGTCCCAAAAAGTTTTCAAACCAGAGGAGCAGGTAGGTGGCCCTCCAGAAAAATAGAATAGATTGAGTGCCTGTATGTGGCAGTCCCAAAAAGTTTTCAAACCAGAGGAGCAGGTAGGTGGCCCTCCAGAAAAATTGAATCGATTGAGTGCCTGTATGTGGCAGTCCCAAAAAGTTTTCAAACCAGAGGAGCAGGTAGGTGGCCCTCCAGAAAAATGGAATCGATTGAATGCCTGTATGTGGCAGTCCCAAAAAGTTTTCAAACCAGAGGAGCAGGTAGGTGGCCCTCCAGAAAAATAGAATAGATTGAGTGCCTGTATGTGGCAGTCCCAAAAAGTTTTCAAACCAGAGGAGCAGGTAGGTGGCCCTCCAGAAAAATTGAATAGATTGAGTGCCTGTATGTGGCACTCCCAAAAATTGTTTAAAACAGAGGACCGGGTCGGTGGCCCTCCAGAAAAATTAAATGCATAAAGTACTATAGCAAGAGCCAGTGGGCCCTGTCAAAAAATAGCCAGTTTCCTCTGCTTTACTGTACAAAGAGGAGGAGAAGGAGGAAAATGAGGAGGAGGAGGAGTGGATCAATTATTCAGGTTGAGCTTCCTTCACCTGGTGGAGATTGGAAATTATGAGAAATCCAGGCTTTATTCATTTTAATAAGCGTCAGCCTGTCAGCGCTGTCAGTCGACAGGCGTGTACGCTTATCGGTGATGATGCCACCAGCTGCACTGAAAACCCGCTCGGACAAGACGCTAGCGGCAGGGCAGGCAAGAACCTCCAAGGCGTACAGCGCCAGTTCGTGCCACATGTCCAGCTTTGAAACCCAGTAGTTGTAGGGAGTTGTGTGATCATTTAGGACGATGGTATGGTCAGCTACGTACTCCCTCACCATCTTTCTGTAAAGATCAGCCCTACTCTGCCGAGACTGGGGACAGGTGACAGTGTCTTGCTGGGGTGACATAAAGCTGGCAAAAGCCTTGTAAAGCGTACCCTTGCCAGTGCTGGACAAGCTGCCTGCTCGCCTACTCTCCCTCGCTACTTGTCCCGCAGAACTACGCACTCTGCCGCTAGCGCTGTCAGAAGGGAAATACTGTTTCAGCTTGTGCACCAGGGCCTGCTGGTATTCATGCATTCTCACACTCCTTTCCTCTCCAGGGATGAGAGTGGAAAGATTTTGCTTGTACCGTGGGTCCAGGAGAGCGAACACCCAGTAATCGGTGCTGGAATAAATTCTTTGAACGCGAGGGTCACGGGATAGGCAGCCTAGCATGAAATCTGCCATATGCGCCAGAGTACCAACGCGCAAAAATTCACTCCCCTCACTGGCCTGACTGTCCATTTCCTCCTCCTCCAACTCCTCCAACTCCTCTTCTTCTGCCCATACACGCTGAACAGTGAAGGACTCAACAATGGTCCCCTCTTCTGTCTCGCCAACATTCTCCTCCTCATCCTCCTCCACCTCCACCTCCTCCGATATGCGCTGAGAAACAGACCTAAGGGTGCTTTGGCTATCAACAAGGGAATCTTCTTCCCCCGTCTCTTGTGACGAGCGCAAAGCTTCCGACTTCATGCTGATCAGAGAGTTTTTCAACAGGCCAAGCAGCGGGATGGTGAGGCTGATGATGGCGGCATCGCCACTGACCATCTGTGTTGACTCCTCGAAGTTACTCAGCACCTGACAGATATCAGACATCCACGTCCACTCCTCATTGTAGACTTGAGGAAGCTGACTGACCTGACTACCAGTTCTGGTGGAAGTTGACATCTGGCAGTCTACAATGGCTCGGCGCTGCTGGCAAACTCTGGATAACATGGTCAGTGTTGAATTCCACCTCGTGGGCACGTCGCACAACAGTCGGTGAGCGGGCAGTTGGAGGCGGCGCTGCGCTGCCCTGAGAGTGGCAGCATCTGTGCTGGACTTCCTGAAATGCGCACAGATGCGGCGCACCTTCGTGAGCAAATCTGACAGATTGGGGTATGTCTTGAGGAAACGCTGAACTATCAGATTTAACACATGGGCCAGGCATGGCACATGTGTCAGTCTGCCGAGTTGCAGAGCCGCCACCAGGTTACGGCCGTTGTCACACACAACCATGCCTGGCTTCAGGTTCAGCGGTGCCAGCCACAGATCAGTCTGCGCCGTGATGCCCTGTAATAGCTCTTGGGCGGTGTGCCTTTTATCGCCTAGGCTCAGCAGTTTGAGCACCGCCTGCTGTCGCTTAGCAACGGCACTGCTGCTGTGCCTAGAGCTACCGACTGATGGCGCCGTGCCCACGGATGGTAGTTCGGAGGAGGAGGTGGAGGAGGGGTGGGAGGAGGAGGAGGCATAGTAGGCCTGAAACACCTGGACCGAGGTAGGCCCCGCAATCCTCGGCGTCGGCAGTATATGACCAGCCCCAGGGTCAGACTCGGTCCCAGCCTCCACCAAGTTAACCCAATGTGCCGTCAGCGATATATAGTGGCCCTGCCCGGCAGCACTCGTCCACGTGTCCGTGGTCAGGTGGACCTTGTCAGAAACGGCGTTGGTCAGGGCACGGGTGATGTTGTCTGACACGTGCTGGTGCAGGGCTGGGACGGCACATCGGGAAAAGTAGTGGCGGCTGGGGACCGAATACCGAGGGGCGGCCGCCGCCATGAGGTTGCGAAAGGCCTCGGTCTCTACTAGCCTATAGGGCAGCATCTCCAGGCTAAGCAATCTGGAGATGTGCACATTAAGGGCTTGGGCGTGCGGGTGGGTTGCACTATATTTGCGTTTCCGCTCCAGCGTCTGGGGTATGGAGAGCTGAACGCTGGTGGATGCTGTGGAGGATCGTGGAGGCGACGATGGGGTTTTTGTGGCAGGGTCCTGGGCAGGGGGCTGACTAGCAGCTGACACAGGGGAAGGAGCAGTGGTGTGCACGGCCGGAGGTGAACGGGCTTGTTGCCACTGAGTGGGGTGTTTAGCATTCATATGCCTGCGCATACTGGTGGTAGTTAAGCTAGTAGTGGTGGAACCCCTGCTGAGCCTGGTTTGGCAAATGTTGCACACCACAGTCCGTCGGTCATCCGGTGTTTCCTTAAAGAACCTCCAGACTTCTGAAGATCTAGCCCTCGCCGCAAGAGCCCTCGCCACGGGAGCTTCACTAGTTGACACATTTGGCGCTGATGCACCAGCTCTGGCCCTGCCTCTCCGTCTGGCCCCACCACTGCCTCTTCCAACCTGTTCTGGTCGAGGACTCTCCTCCGTCTCAGAAGCACTGTGTTCACCCGGCCTATCAACCCAGCTTGGGTCTGTCACCTCATCATCCTCCGATCCCTCAGTCTGCTCCCCCCTCGGACTTCCTGCCCTGACAACAACTTCCCCACTGTCTGACAACGGTGTCTCCTCATCGTCGGACACCTCTTTACACACTTCCACTACGTCAAGAAGGTCATCATCACCCACAGACTGTGACTGGTGGAAAACCTGGGCATCGGAAAATTGCTCAGCAGCAACCGGACAAGTGGTTTGTGACTGTGGGAAGGGTCCAGAAAACAGTTCCTCAGAGTATGCCGGTTCAAATGGCAAATTTTCCTGGGAGGGGGCAGACTGGGGGGGAGGAGGCTGAGGTGCAGGAGCTGGAGGAGTGGCGATTTCGGTGACATGGGTGGACTGCGTGGAAGACTGACTGGTGGACAAATTGCTCGAAGCATTGTCAGCAATCCACGACATCACCTGTTCGCACTGTTCTGGCCTCAACAGTGCTCTACCACGAGTCCCAGTAACTTCAGACATGAACCTAGGGAGTGTAGCTCTGCGGCGTTCCCCTGCTCCCTCATAAGCAGGTGGTGTCTCACCCCGGCCAGGACCACGGCCTCTGACCCCTGCAGTAGTTGGACGCCCTCGTCCCCGCCCTCGTCCTCTACCCCTAGCCCTCGGGTTAAACATTTTTAAAATGAGAGTTATAGCTTTAATTTTTTTTTAACTTTTTTTTGTGTTTTTTTTTTTTTTTTGTGTTTTTGAGTTTTTAAAACCAAACAATGCTATCCTATTGCTATGGCTATTTTCTAGCCAAGTATGAAAGCACACTGCTATGCCAGATGAGATGACACTGAGTTATTAAACAAAATAAACGTAAAATAAAAAAGGACAAATGGCAGACTGTGCCTAATTGAAATCCAACCCCTACTAAATTTTCCCACTTCGGTCTTTGCAATGGATATGTGCGTCACTAAGCGCAAAACACAGCGGTCGCAAGTCTCACTACAAATTGCTCACAATTGGCTAGTAGATGCACTGCAGCAAGTACAGCCACCAGCAGATCAACCAGAAATCAAATATATAACGCTACTGTAGGCGTAAGTAAGCCGTTTGGATTCTCCTATGGCTATTTTCTAGCCAAGTATGAAAGCACACTACTATGCCAGATGAGATGACGCTGAGTTATTAAACAAAATAAACGTAAAATAAAAAAGGAAAAATGGCAGACTGTGCCTAATTGAAATCCAACCCCTACTAAATTTTCCCACTTTGGTGTTTGAGGTGGATATGTGTGCCACTAAGAGCTAAACACAACGGTAGCAAGTCCCCCTGCTAATTCCTCACAAAATGGTACTAGATGCAAATAAAAAAAAAAAAAGTAGAACGTTATTGTAGCCCTAAGAAGGGCTGTTGGGTTCTTTAAGAATCACTCCTGCCTAACAGTAAGCTAATAGAACACCCTAACGCTTTCCCTGACCAGCAGCAGCTCTCTCCCTAGCGGCATCCAGACACAGAATGATCCGAGCAGCGCGGGCAGCGGCTAGTCTATCCCAGGGTCACCTGATCTGGCCAGCCAACCACTGCTATCGACGTGTAAGGGTACCACGTCATGCTGGGTGGAGTGCAGAGTCTCCTGGCTTGTGATTGGCTCTGTTTCTGGCCGCCAAAAAGCAAAACGGCGGGAGCTGCCATTTTCTCGAGCGGGCGAAGTATTCGTCCGAGCAACGAGCAGTTTCGAGTACGCTAATGCTCGAACGAGCATCAAGCTCGGACGAGCATGTTCGCTCATCTCTAATGTCTACGGCTACGTTGTATTCCAAGAAATAAGATTCAAATTGATGTCCAGTTTCCACCAAAATTCTAATTGGTCAACCTCAATAAAAGCCATGCCGATGAAAGTTTTACCCAGCGATTGGCTGAAATTATTACAAATGTTTTATTTTAACTTTTTAAAAGAAAAATATTCCAATGTTCTTTGGGAATTCTTTCCCCATCCGTAACATCGACAATCGGTTCTGGCCCTGAATGCGGGTGTTACCCTTCAAATGCCACCAGGAAAGCCATTTTTTCATGGAACGTTGCTCTCCGTAACAACATCAGGGAGTGAGAAGCCTTGGGTAAATTCTGGTGGTGGCTTTGCCGGCAACATTTAAAGAGTTAACACGATCATTGGCAGCACTGAATACAAGTGATACGGACTCGGGGGGGAAGGGGTTGATGAGTCAAAAGCCAAACGCACAAGGTTTGGCACCGACCCAAATATTACAGTTCAGGTCCCCTCATCAGTACTTATGAGCCAGTCAAAATTTTGCCAAATTTTATTTGAGCTTAACCTGCAAAATAGCTAAAAAATTTACCCAAGGAAAGGATAAAATTGCCAAAAAATTTTATATGGTGCATCAAAGAAACTTTTTATTCCAAAAAAATCCCTTTTTTGTTACATTTCAGAATGTTTCTATGATAAATACGTCAAATATGAATCCGCCCTTGTGTTTCTTCTGACACAGTCCATCGGGCTCTGGATACTGCCTGACGTTTCGGGTTCTGTTGGAGTCACGCGGTGTAAGATCTCTTCAGCCGCATACAGCGTGACTGTCACTAGAAGGATCTGACAATCGTTACACTGTTCCTAGATTGCTCTCTGGACGAGGAGCGGCATCACTTGAATGGAGATTGTGTACGGAGCCGGTTCAGCCTCACAGAACCTCTTGGCTTTGATCACTTGCATCAGAGGAAGCAGCCAGATCATTTATAGAAGTGGGAGATAAAACAAGAACTGATTTATTACGTTACAGAGATGGGGTCTAGTGCGGCGTAGCTGAACGTGACCAGTCATATGTAGAGAACCTCCCTGTCTCGTCATGGGCTTCACTAGACGCACTGACTTGTAGATGGATTAGGGTTATTTTATTACATTTTTATATTTTTATATCTTTAAAAAAACAGAAAAAGATTTTTTTACAGAATAAATGCCACACTTGTCCTTGGGCTGTCCCTAGTGCTGCCTTCTGGGGTCAAGCTGAAGGTAAAATCTGGGGTCCGGGGCCAAATCAAGTTAATCTACAGGAGCATCACTGGTTTTCCCCCACTCGCCTCTCCTCAGTGTCTTCAGTTGGGCATGTACCATGTGTGGTCACAGAGCTGGTAGCTGAAGATTACCTTCTATATACTGCATGTAGAAAGTAGAGGATAATCTACTCTCCCGCTCAGAAGTATCAGCAGGATTATATAGGACATTATAGAGTAATGATGTGTAGTGTAAGTATAATGACTGTAGTGATGTGATTAAATCACATGGGGTAAGATAGAAGCTTACTGTTAGCTCGTGCGATCTCTGACTGTGCATCTGTTTCTCTTCTCTTTCATTTAGAAGCATCACCAGAGTCATATAGGACATAATAGAGAATTACTGGCCTGGAGTGCTGTCCATTGAACACTTGGAGTGAGATAGAAACCTACTGTTAGCTTCTGTGGTCTCTGACTGTTAATCTGGATCTTTTCTCTCTCATTCAGGAGCATCAGCAGAGTCATATAGGACATAATAGAGAAGTACTGGCTAGAAGTGCTGTGTATTAAAGAGAACCCGTCAGGCAAAATAACATAACGCCCTAAACTAAATATAAACTGCCATTAGAGAGCATTGCCTGTATCCCTTCATTGTCCTTCTACATGCCTGTAAACCTAAGCAATGAGGTCCTAAAGCTGTATGCAAATGACCTGTGAAATGTCCAATGAAGCATTAGCATATTCAAGCTGTCCAGCTTATTCATTAGTGGGAGGTACAGTCACGCCCCCAGTGCATGACTGACAGCCTGTGTAATGCTGTGATGTATAATGGTGTAATGGCTGCTCCATTTGCTTCCTGGAGCTGGCGCCCCCTGCAGCCTGTGTGTGTATGAGATACTCCTATACACATGACTGACAGCCTGTATAACGATGTGAGGTATAATGGTGTAATGGCTCCTCCATGTGCTTCCTGGTGCTGTCGCTTCCTGCAGCCTGTGTGTATGAGATACTGCTATACACATGACTGACAGCCCGTATAATGCTGTAATGGCTCCTCCATGTGCTTCCTGGTGCTGGCGCCCCTGCAGCCTGTGTGTATGAGATACTCCTATACACATGACTGACAGCCCGTATAATGGTGTAATGGCTCCTCCATGTGCTTCCTGGTGCTGGCGCCCCTGCAGCCTGTGTGTATGAGATACTCCTATACACATGACTGACAGCCCGTATGATGGTGTGAGGTATAATGGTGTAATAACTCCTCCATGTGCTTCCTGGTGCTGGCGCCCCCGGCAGCCTGTGTGTGTATGAGATCCTCCTATACACATGACTGACAGCCTGTATAATGGTGTGAGGTATAATGGTGTAATGGCTCCTCCATGTGCTTCCTGGTGCTGGCGCCCCTGCAGCCTGTGTGTATGAGATACTCCTATACACATGACTGACAGCCCATATAATGGTGTGAGGTATAATGGTGTAATGGCTCCTCCATGTGCTTCCTGGTGCTGGCGCCCCCTGCAGCCTGTGTGTATGAGATACTCCTATACACATGACTGACAGCCCGTATAATGGTGTAATGGCTCCTCCATGTGCTTCCTGGTGCTGGCGCCCCTGCAGCCTGTGTGTATGAGATATTCCTATACACATGACTGACAGCCTGTATAATGGTGTGAGGTATAATGGTGTAATGGCTCCTCCATGTGCTTCCTGGTGCTGGCGCCCCTGCAGCCTGTGTGTATGAGATACTCCTATACACATGACTGACAGCCTGTATAATGGTGTGAGGTATAATGGTGTAATGGCTCCTCCATGTACTTCCTGGTGCTGGTGCCCCCTGCAGCCTGTGTGTATGAGATACTCCTATACACATGACTGACAGCCCGTATAATGGTGTAATGGCTCCTCCATGTGCTTCCTGGTGCTGGCGCCCCTGCAGCCTGTGTGTATGAGATATTCCTATACACATGACTGACAGCCTGTATAATGGTGTGAGGTATAATGGTGTAATGGCTCCTCCATGTGCTTCCTGGTGCTGGCGCCCCTGCAGCCTGTGTGTATGAGATACTCCTATACACATGACTGACAGCCTGTATAATGGTGTGAGGTATAATGGTGTAATGACTCCTCCATGTGCTTCCTGGTGCTGGCGCCCCCTGCAGCCTGTGTGTATGAGATACTCCTATACACATGACTGACAGCCTGTATAATGGTGTGAGGCTGTATAATGATGAGCTTCTTGGTGCTGACCCCCCCTGTGTGTGTATAGGAGAGATACAACAGCTCCAGGCAGCCATGTTATAGCAGAACATGTCAGGTACTTGTGTAGCTGATGTCTGTGTCTCACACATGTGTATTAGGAGGATGCAGCATGTCAGCAGATAAAGCACAGACACTAGCAATGCTTTACTATACATTACACACAGACATGAGCAGGGGGAGGAGAGGGGAGGGGTAACAGGGGTGACATCACTGCCTCTGACCATGTGACCAGCCTCATTTACATAATAAAGAATAGATGATTTTGCAATGATTAATGTATGAATTGTCTAAATTAAGGCTGTGATGGGATCCTTGTGAGCTGCTCCAAAAGGTAGTAGTGACAGAATTAGTGACAGAGACCTGATGGCAGGTGTCCTTTAATCAGTGAGATAAAAACTTACTATTAGCTCCAGCAGCCTCTGAAAAGGAAATAGCTTATAAAGTCGAAGAAGCTACAAAGTTTTCTATAGTTGCTTGTACTTTTATTTTGTGCTAAGCTGAGGAAAACCTAAATTCTGCTGCCTGAGGTGAGTTACAGAACCACAACCCCCCTTTGCACCATCCGGTAGTAATATATCAGGCTATTTTTTAGTCAGTGGATTCTTCATGCAGTGTCTCATACCCATCCTGACATCAGATGTGCAGAGACATTGGGCCAGTGATTTTGCTCAAAAAACAATTATACAATTATGATAATGAGGCTCCGTCGCTCCTGTGGCTGCCCCTGTGCTTTCCTTACCCTAATTATACACAGCTCCAGCCTTGTTCTACCCAGCATAAGCTGAGAATACGTCATCACTGTGTTGTCCCCGACAGGCAGAAGTAAACAACCTCTGCACCATCCCCCAGCTGCTGTGTATGAGTCATTCAGCTCAGGTTGATTAGTCCTGTCTGGACTGTTCAGGAAGCTCCGTGTGTAATATGGCAGGCTGAATCCAACCAAGCTTTTCCAAGGTCCTGAATTTTATAATTGTTTTTGAGCAAAAGCAGTCGCTTCAAGGATTAAACAAGATGTGTTTCTGCATCAGTGTAGCTACACTGGTGTGTTTAGTTGTCAATGCATAAAAACAAATGGTAGGTTTTCTTTAAGTGTCAGGTCCTGTTTAGCAGTAGACATTGCTGCCTGAGGAAAGAGTCTCTACTTGCCTCATTTCTGATGTCCCCCATATGCATAGCATATTTAATGTTAATCTCCATGACTTGAAGGCTACATCCACATGACTGTATTGTCACCCCCTACGGTCTTAGCTATTGAGTATCAAGGAGAACCTTTCAGCAGAAATTGTCCCAATAAACCACTACCTGTGTGTTGTTAAGCAGCTAAACATATTCCATGTTCCATGTTTCTTTCATGTTCCAGTCTGTTGGCATCAACCAAAAAATCTACTTTGAAGATGTAAATTGGTTGTATAAAGTCAAAGGGGCGGAGATTTTAACACTGAAGTCAAGCTCTCCCTGCCTCACTGTAATCGCTGGTCCTGCATTCAGAGACATCACTAACCAGATCTCCTAAAGTCTGATGCATGATTTCAATCACAGAGAAGGAGGAATTCAGAACTCCCCACCTTGACCTCAGTGTTAAAATCTCCTCCTCCTTGACTTTATACAACCAATATCCAGCTCACTTCAAAGTTGATTTTCTGGATGATGCCACCGCACCGGACCATGAAAGAAAAGAAAACTAGAAGGTGTTACGCTGCTTGGCAATGTTCTGGTAGGGGTTTATTAGGTCAGTGGCTGATGGCAGGTTCCCTTTAACATCTATGATATAGAGTATTTCTATGTCTGAGCCTCATTGTCTTGCAGTGTAATCAGAATATACATGACAGGCCGAGTACAAAGCCCTTGTACAATAGGAACGCAGATTTCCTTACAAAAATTCTGTTGTCTTTTCAGGCATTTGTGGGAAACCATAATTAGGGGCCCACACACGCACATTCCTATCAAATGGCAGCAAAGATGCGAGTCAGCAGTTCTCCGCTCAGCGGCTTCACAATTGCGCTGATAGCCGCGTGCCAGAGCCCCCGAGATGTCTCTGATGTGGGAGCGCAAGATGGTCTGCACATAATAACTACACAAGACCCTCGCGAGCAAATGTCTATTCTACTAATACGTAACATTGTGTAGATGTAACGCAAACCCCTCGGATCCTGGACGTCCTACATGACTCCATGACTCCATGACTCCATGAGAATAGGAAAGTACAAAATCAACGTTTATTCGATTACGTAAAAAGTGGCATCGATTGTGAGAACTTGCAGAATGCCAGAATTTTTTCCATTTCCGTGTCCTGTTATCCAATGTACAGCGATCATAAAGAGATAAATGGAGCAGATACAGTATAAAGCCCTGCAGACGATTCTTATAGGAAAATAAGACCCGATACTGACAGTAGGTGGACGTCCAAGCAGCCACAACTGCAGATCACTTTGGTGTCACCTGTGCATTGAATAGCGGATGTCTTGTTTACTTGGTGCCACCTGTTTAACCCCGGCAAGGTTAGGAGTAAGACTGGTGGTCTGGGACAGTGAGGTGAAGACCCACGGATATCTGTTCAGCTCCTCCTGCTCTATAACATGCTGCCTGCAGATAGGACACTATGAATAACCGGCTCAGCTCCTCCTGCTCTATAACATGCTGCCTGCAGATAGGACACTATGTACAATCTGCTCAGCTCCTCCTGCTCTATAACATGCTGCCTGCAGATAAGACACTATATACAATCTGCTCAGCTCCTCTTGCTCTATAACATACTGCCTGCAGATAGGACACTATGTACAATCTGCTCAGCTCCTCCTGCTCTATAACTTGCTGCCTGCAGATAGGACACTATGTACAATCTGCTCAGCTCCTCCTGCTCTATAACATGCTGCCTGCAGATAGGACACTATGTACAATCTGCTCAGCTCCTCCTGCTCTATAACATGCTGCCTGCAGATAGGACACTATGTAAAATCTGCTCAGCTCCTCCTGCTCTATAACATGCTGCCTGTAGATAGGGCACTATGTACAATCTGCTCAGCTCCTCCTGCTCTATAACATGCTGCCTGCAGATAGGACACTATGCACAATCTGCTCAGCTCCTCCTGCTCTATAACATGCTGCCTTCAGACAGGAAACTTTGTACAATCTGCTCAGCTCCTCCTGCTCTATAACATGCTGCCTGCAGATAGGACACTATGTACAATCTGCTCAGCTCCTCCTGCTCTATAACATGCTGCCTGCAGATAGGACACTATGTATAATCTGCTCAGCTCCTCCTGCTCTATAACATTCCTGCACTGTACAATAGCCTTACTGCGACCATTAGAACTATCTTAATGGTTATGAGATTTCTTCCACTTTCTATATGACACATCCACATTCTTTCATATAGTTAGGCTTTTCTTTGCTTCCATTGATGTTGTTCAATAATCCTGGTGACATCAGATCCCTCCGGCTCATAGCAAACCACAAACACTGAGCTGCCAATCAGGCGCCGGGCTGAATAAACTAAAGCTGAAGACGCCTTAAGATCTGTTAATTATGTAAAGATTGTCACATGTCACATTAACCACAGAGCGAGTCCCTGGCAGGGAAACCTCCTTTGTCTTGAGTCTATAGTAATAACAATACAATAATAACAAAGGACATATACAAAGTAAACTGGTTACAGATGAGTTCTGTTACATAATATACATTGTAATGGATACTTTCTCCTGTCCCCTACAGGATATGTATTCCCTGCTCCAGCCTAGGCTGCAGAAAGTACAGGAACTGAACTAGAGAAAGACCTGGATGTGACCCCTGCAACAACTATAGTTGACTCATCTCAGGTAAAGTATGAATCGTCTCTGCTGTAACATTGCACCCTGACAGAATCCCCGGTGTAGTCCCAGGGGTTGGGCATTAGTTTGGATGCATTTCAAAAAACAACATGCGACTTGTCTGTACTACTCCCTCCTCAGCTCCCAGCCCCCACCTTTGTGCTCCTGTACAACTCTTCCCTTCTGCTTCTTCACATAGGTCACAGCCTGATGAGCTTAAATCAGTGGGGAGGGAGGAGCTGTACAGGAGCACAAAGGTGGGGGCTGAGAGCTGAGGAGTCTGCAGCACAAGTAACATGTTGTTTTTTAAATGCATCCAAGCCAAAGCCCAACCCCTGGGACTACACAGAGGATTCTGTCAGGGTGCAAGGTAAGTTATAACACACAATTTTATTGTAATGCTAATTCTTACAGAAAGCAGGAAGGCAGATGCACTGCAGGTGTCATGGGCTTCGGTAACCTGTCTTTAGAGAAAACGAGGTCCCTGGTGACAGGTTCCCTTAAAATTGTTTTTTTTTTTCAGATCTATTTTTTAGACAATTGTTAGTGTTACAAATGTCTCAAAAATTTCGCACACAAATGTCTCCATTTTCTGCGTTTTCCTTAAGCATGGTTTCCTCAGGAGTTTTTTGCGCCAAAAATGTTGCAAATTTTAGACAATTTTGAAAACATAAATGTCATTTGTGAAATTTAGCACATCTGGAATTGAAGATAAATGTGTCCTAATGACAAAGGCACAAAAAGTGGAACACACCAAAAAAAAGGGTCAAAAAAGAGAATAAAGGTAAATGACCCCCCTATGACTAGACCTATGTTAGTGCCCAGTCGCCCCAATGTCTTGTTCCCACTATATAATATCCTGACAAGACATTTTCCCTATAAGGGACCTCCCAGGGAGATATGATAGTAATTCATGCGGAATATTCAACTCTACAATCTTTGGATTCTCGGACACGAGGACCAAATAACGTTGTTATGTGAAGTCTCCTAATCACACACTTCATTACAAGTCACAATAAAAACCTCATATATATATCCATATTTCAAAGTCCTTCAGTTATTTGCATCAGTTGTTGTGAGCCAAAACCAGGAGTGGTCCAACACATGGAACAGGTGCCAGTCTTTCCTGTATAATAATAATTCCATTATTTATATAGCGCATGCAGATTACACAGCGCTGCACAAAGCTTCCCAAATCAGTCCCTGTCCCAAATGGGGCTCACAATCTAATCAACCTACCAGTATGTTTTGGAGTGTGGGAGGAAACTGGAGGACCCAGAGGAAACCAACACAAACACGGAGAGATCATACAAACTCTTTACAGATGTTGAACTCGATGGGACTTGAACCCAGGACCCCAGCACTGCAAGGTTGTAGTGCTAACCACTGAGCCACGGTGTTGCCCTTATCATCGCTGGAGAAACTCACACTTGTTCTGTGTGTTGGGCCGCTCTTGGTTCTGGCTCACAATAACTGATGCAAATAAGTGAAGACCTAAAGGTCATGTGAACTGGACCTAAGACCCGTATTCATTTCTCCACTGAGACTCTTGGATCCTGATTCTTTGTAACATTCTTGCTTTTAGTATTATTTTACGCCGTTGGATCCTACTGGAGGTCCGTGAGGACCATCGGGCGTCGCTTGAATCCTGATTCTATGATGTCAGTGTGAACAGGGTCCTGCAGCTCAGCAGTGTTAGGACTTGAATAGAGAGCGGCGTGCCTGCTGGCAATTAGAGGGTGTCTTCAGAAGTCGTCGCTCCTCAATCTGTGGAATGTTTCCCCCTCTCTGATCACAAAGTCATAAGATCCGCAAATACAATTCACCCCATTTGACTTTCGAGGAAGGAAAAGACTTTGTGTAAATCTCTTTCAGCCGTCACGTTGGCAGCCATTCAACCGGCTCTGTAATCTACGATGAACTCCGGCTAAAGGGGGAAAATTCACATGAAACGCGCCGTCATCTCCGAGACGCAAGAGAGTAAAGTGACAGTGACAGCTTTTCATGTTTCCCCATGTAATTAAAAATGAAACAGATGACAGAAGCGTTCAGACGACGGATGATGGATCTATCCTCGGCCTGTCTGAGCACGGCCCGAGCGCCCCAGAGCTTATTTATCAAGTGCAGCCGCCGAACGCACAGTAGTTCATATCCGGAGCCAAAAAAGTTTGGCCGAGAGAGAAAAATCAAAAAGTTCACCTGGCTTCTGCTGCGTGGGGATGACCTCAGCTAGAAGAACCAGAGAAAGCCAAAATCTCAAGTTTCTCCAGCTAAAAATGTAACTTAGCAATCAGCCAGGATTCCTGGAGGAGCTTTTTAGTTCCAAGTGCTTTAAAGGGATTGTCCAGGATAAGAAAAACATCCTGGCAATCCTGGCATTGCTGGATGTAGAGTTGACTTATTTCTTTGAATAATGTTCAGCTGCAATACCAGACCCGGCCTCTTGATCGATGTGGCGCTGTTTCTGGAAGCATCCAGTTTGATACTGATGACTTCTTCAGAGGAGAGATCTAACGGCACATTTACTTACCCTTCCCTGTGCAATCCCCGAGGTGCATTCACTAAGATCGGGCGCCCGATATCCTGCATGTGTCGCTTCCCCGCTCAGGTCCCCGGAGTTCACCTTCTTCTTCCTGGTGCATGTAAGTGCATTGTCCATGTATAACGCATTGTGCGGGAGTCACTAAGATCGTGCGCCCGATATCCTGCATGTGTCACTTCCCCGCTCAGGTCCCCGGAGTTCACCTTCTTCTTCCTGGTGCATGTAAGTGCATTGTCCGTGTATAATGCGCTGTGCGGGGAGTCACTAAGATCGTGCGCCTGATATCCTGCATGTGTCGCTTCCCCGCTCAGGTCCCTGGAGTTCTCCTTCTTCCTGATGCTTGTAAGTGCATTGTCCGTGTATAATGCGCTGTGCGGGGAGTCACTAAGATCCTGCACCCGATATCCTGCATGTGTCACTTCCCCGCTCAGGTCCCCGGAGTTCACCTTCTTCCTGATGCTTGTAAGTGCATTGTCCGTGTATAATGCGCTGTGCGGGAGTCACTAAGATCCTGCGCCCGATATCCTGCATGTGTCACTTCCCCGCTCAGGTCCCCGGAGTTCACCTTCTTCTTCCTGGTGCATGTAAGTGCATTGTCCGTGTATAATGCGCTGTGCGGGGAGTCACTAAGACCGTGCACCCGATATCCTGCATGTGTCGCTCCCCCGCTCAGGTCCCCGGAGTTCACCTTCTTCTTCCTGATGCTTGTAAGTGCATTGTCCGTGTATAATGTGCTGTGCAGGGAGTCACTAAGATCCTGCGCCCGATATCCTGCATGTGTCGCTTCCCTGCTCAGGTCCCTGGAGTTCACCTTCTTCTTCCTGGTGCATGTAAGTGCTTAGATTGCGACACAATTTTAAAGTTAAATCCCGCGCTCAGTCCGAATCCATCGGATCATCCGACAGCCACGCCCCCGATTTCTGTCGCATTATAGCCGGCGCCGATGCGCCAAAATCCGATCGCATTACGACGCAATCCCCTTCTAAATCCCTGTCCCAGCGATACGCGAAAAGTTCGAAAACCAGACGGAAATTCAGCCACAGGACCCTTAATAAATTAGCTCCCATAAGTAGTGAAGCGTGGAGCCGAATCTGCATTGTTCAGCTTGAAGCCTGGCTTTGTGATGTTACTAGTGCTGGGGTTTCGTTTTTGCTCACCGAACCTTAAAGGGAACCTGTCACCAGGTTTTTCCTCACTAAACTACTACCCCCATCAGGTAGAGGATAAAATGTCCTTTCCAGATTTCCCTCTTTCATTTGAAATCTCATCTTATTACCTATAAAAAAAAAAAAACTCCCCCAAAGTCAGGCAAATATAACTCTTGTCACCTCATTTTCACATGAGACGAGTCAAGTTTAGTGTTTGCCGAGGCAGTGTCACTTCAGAAACCCCTATTTTCTGTTCTTTAGCATCTAGAAACAAGATTTTTATCATATTTGGTGTCATATTAAAGATAAGGATCTCATCTTTCAAGCCCAGGAAGCTTATGTCCTGCTATAGAACTGAACTTGCAAGCAGTTAAAAATAGAGAAGAACTGGATGTTTATCTGCATTTCCAACTATGTATTTAGCTGTCTGCATCTCTGGTTCTGTAGCCCATAAAGCCATAAAAAGCCTGGTGTGATTTGAAAGATGGCATTCTTATCTTTAATATGACAACAGCAGCATGTTTCTAGACGCTATAGAACAAAAGATAGGGGATTCTGTAGTGACATTATCACTGTAGCAGGACATAGGTGTTCTATTTCCCTATAGCACTCCCACAGGCGAAATCAGGTATTACACTATGTCCATTCAGATCAATGGATTTGTAAGGTGTAAGACAGGACTTAGTCCTCCAGGGCTGGAGACGCTTTATGCAATGACTTACCACTTGCTCGGGAGATGAGGATCCCCTAATAGGGTCTTCTAAGCTTAACGCCCCTTTAAGAGTTCAATGCAATTAAAAAACACATAGATGTAGGAGGAGGAAAGTTGCGCTGCGCATACTAATCAGCCTCATTACTAATTAGTTACCAAATAATAATGTATAGCGCTTAGCGAGTCCTCGACCTGGTGATTAGGAATACTTTATATAATCCGCGCCATTGACGTATCAGAGGTTATAATTAGGAGTCAACAGAGAAGTTCCCATTGTCAGTGGAGCCTATAATCACATCCTAAATGCTACCCAAATTCATTTTCCTGAATATTCTCTATATCTGCTCTCTGTTTCGCAATCATTATACAATTACCCCTCCAAAAAAACTTCCTGCTTTGATTCCGCACTTAGAGAACAAAAATGAGGCACAATTATCTAACGAGGTCTCATTACCTCCGAGCTCCTCGCTTAATTTTCGAGATTTTGATTGAGTCATTTGCAAGATATTCAGCCGCTCATTTACATATTCCTCCAAATTACAGAGAGCTAAATAAAAAACTCACTTTGGGTATTTTTTTCCATATGTTCTTTGTAATTTTATGTTTTTTTTAATGTCTTCCATTATTTACTTGCATTTTCTTTTTCTTATTATTTTAACTTTTCTTCATTTGTTTATTTTGTTTAGTACCGTCAATTCAGACCCCTTTAATTCTTTTACTCTTTGTCTCATTGGTAGGATCAAAAAAGTTTTTTTGTTCATTTAAAAAAAAAATTTTGATATTTTTGCAAATTTATTAAATAACAAAAATGGAATATCACATGGTCATAAGTATTCAGCCCCTTTGCTGTGAAACTCAAATTTAGCTCACATGCTATCCATTTCCTTCTGACCCACCTTGAGTTGGTTCTAATCCTTCATTGTAGTCACAGTGCATGTCAGAGCATATGAGAATCATGAGGTCTAAGAAACTGCCCAAAGAGCTCAGAGACAGAATTGTAGGAAGGCACAGATCTGGCAGAGGTTACAAAATAATACTGCAGTACTTGAGGTTCCTAAGCGCACAGTGGCATCCATAATCCTGAAATGTAAGTTTTGGATGACCACATCTCTTCTCGCCCTGGCCGTCCAGCCCAACTAAGCAATCGTGGGATCGTGGGAGAAGAGCCCTGGTGAGAGAAATAAAGAAGAATCCCAAAATCTCCTTGTCTGAGCTCCAGAGATGCAGTAGGGAGCTAGGAGTCACTGCAGCGTCCAGCAGTCGGGGCTTTATGGCAGAGTCTGGAAGCTTCTCCTCAGTACAAGACACATGAAAGCCGCATACAGTGTGCAAAACACATGAAGGATCCGGACTATGAGGAATAAGATTCTCTGCTCTGATGAGATGAAGATTGAACTTTTTGGTGTTAATTCTAAGCGGTGGAGAAAACCCGGCGCTGCTCATCACTTGCCAAATACAATCCTAGCAGTGACACATGGGGGGCAGCATCAGGATATGGGGGGGGACAGGACCACTGGGGGTAATGGAAGGAAAGATGAATGCAGCCAAGTACAGAGAGATCCTGGATGAGAACCTCTTCCAGATGCTCTGGACCTCAGACTGGGCCGAACCATCCAACAAGACAATGACCCTAAGCCACAGCTTAAATAACACAGCAGAGGCTTCAGAACATCTCTGTGACCATTCCTGACCGGCCCAGCCAGAACCCGGACCTGAACCCAATGGAGCATCTCTGGAGAGACTGAAAAATGTCTCCACCAACATTCACCATCCAACCTGAGGGACCTGGAGAGGATCTGCAAGGAAGAGGCAGAGGATCCCCAAATCCAGGGGGAGAAACTTGTAGCATCTTCCCAAGAAGATTCATGGCTGCACCAACTCCAAAGCTTCTACTCAACACTGAGCAAAGAGGCCAAAACATCACCAACAGAGGCTGAATACTTATCACCAGGGGCTGAATACTTATCACTGGGGGCTGAATACTTATCACCAGGGGCTGAATACTTATCACCGGGGGCTGAATACTTATCACCAGGGGCTGAATACTTATCACCGGGGGCTGAATACTCATCACCGGGGGCTGAATACTCATCACCGGGGGGCTGAATACTCATCACCGGGGGCTGAATACTCATCACCGGGGGCTGAATACTTATCACCGGGGGCTGAATACTCATCACCGGGGGCTGAATACTTATCACCGGGGGCTGAATACTTATCACCAGGGGCTGAATACTTATCACCGGGGGCTGAATACTTATCACCGGGGGCTGAATACTTATCACCAGGGGCTGAATGTTTTGAACAACAATTTCCATCTTGGTTCTTTGTGTATTTTTCACTTTTTATTGTTACTTTTCCTTGTTGTTGATTTTCATTCTTTTCTTATCTTTTATGTTTGTATTTTCCTTTGTTTTCTTTCCTTTTGATTATTTTATTGTTTGTTGTTGTATTTTCTCGTCAATATTTTCCTTATTTGTCATTTTTCTTTCCTTGTTTTGGCTTTTTCCTTCAGATTCTTTTTCTTTGCAATTTCATGGGAAAAAGGAAATTTCCCACAAACTCCCAGTTCTTCGGAGAATACTCGATACTTTCTCGTAGATGGTGGTCATGTCGGGGGCGGCGTTCGCTCCTCTTCTGGATTTGTACTTTAATCTCATATTCAATAGAAACATTTTGGATATTTCCGGTAGAAATGTTCGCACCTTTTTTCTCCATGTTCCAAATTTTTTTTTTTTTGCCTTTGTTTTTTATGGTGAACATCTGTTCTGCTGGATTTTCTTCTTCCCCGGCAGAATGTGTGTCAGATGACTTCATCTTTTCGGCAAACAATGACCCTTCGTGTTTATCTTAAGTCGTCTTGTATTTTTAAGCCATTGCATAGGGGTCTGTGTGAATGGCGCGGCGTGTAAATACGGGGGTCACGCACACGACGCACGGCGAATCCGCTCCAGGCAGAGAGGAAATGTTATGTTCCTGGGGCACATGACCCCTCAGAGGAAATGAAAACTAATAAAGGAACCTTCTCATTTCACAGGAAATTATTTTTATTTTCGGCTATTTTACTCATCTTTCTTTAGCGACCCCCGTGACCTCTACAAATTTTTCTTCTTCAAACGGTTGAGTGAACTTTTAACTTGTATCCATTCAATAGTCAATGAGTTATCACTGACAACTAGAGAGACTACAAATAAAATATTCATTTCTAAAATATGAAATGGATTGGTAGATTTTGAATGTGACACCACTGATGGCCATTTAAACACAATGGGGGTCATTTACTAAGGGCCCGAATCGTGTTTTTACAGCGGGTTACCCGAATTTTTCCGTTTTGCAGCGATTTTCCCTGTATTGCCCCGGGTTTTTGGCACACGCAATTGGATTGTGGCGCATTGGTGCTGGCATGCACGCGATGGAAATCGGGGGCGTGGCCGTATGAAAACCCGACGGATTCGGATAAACCGCCTTTTAAAAAAAAAAGTGTGGCTTGACACGCACTTACCTGCACCCAGCGTAGGCCAGTGAACTTCAGTGCATTCCGATGAACTTCAGCACAGCAGCGACACCTGGTGGACGTCGGAGGAACTGCCTTAGTGAATCCCCCAAAACCCGAATCCTCCACAGACAACGCGCCGCTGGATCACGAATTGACCGGTTAAGTAAATCTGTCCCATTATCCCAGGGGAAAACCATACACAGGATAGGAGTTGTAGTACTGCGCTGTGCCCATATATACAGGATAGGATTACTGTGCTCTTCTCATAGATACAGGATAGGAGTAGTAGTACTGTGCTGTGCCCATATATACAGGATATGAGTAGTAGTACTGTGCTGTGCCCATATATACAGGATAGGAGGAGTAGTACTGTGCTGTGCCCGTATATACAGGATAGGAGAAGTAGTACTGTGATGTGCCCATATATACAGGATAGGAGTAGTAGTACTGTGCTGTGCCCATATATACAGGATAGGAGTAGAAGTACTGTGCTGTGCCCATATATACAGGATATGAGTAGTAGTACTGTGCTGTGCCCATATATACAGGATAGGAGGAGTAGTACTGTGCTGTGCCCATATATGCAGGATAGGAGTAGTAGTACTGTGCTGTGCCCATATATACAGGATAGGAGTAGTAGTACTGTGCTGTGCCCATATATACAGGATAGGAGTAGTAGTACTGTGCTGTGCCCATATATACAGGATAGGAGTAGTAGTACTGTGCTGTGCCCATATATACAGGATAGGAGTAGTAGTACTGTGCTGTGCCCATATATACAGGATAGGAGTAGTAGTACTGTGCTGTGCCCATATATACAGGATAGGAGTAGTAGTACTGTGCTGTGCCCATATATACAGGATAGAAGTAGTAGCTCTGTGCTGTGCCCATATATACAGGATAGGAGTAGTAGTACTATGCTGTGCCCATATATACAGGATAGGAGTAGTAGTACTGTGCTGTGCCCATATATACAGGATAGGAGTAGTAGTACTGTGCTGTGCCCATATATACAGGATAGGAGGAGTAGTACTATTCTGTGCCCATATATACAGGATATGAGTAGTAGTACTGTGCTGTGCCCATATATACAGGATAGGAGGAGTAGTACTGTGCTGTGCCCATATATACAGGATAGGAGGAGTAGTACTGTGCTGTGCCCATATATACAGGATAGGAGTAGTAGTACTGTGCTGTGCCCATATATACAGGATAGGAGGAGTAGTACTGTGCTGTGCCCATATATACAGGATAGGAGGAGTAGTACTGTGCTGTGCCCATATATACAGGATAGGAGTAGTAGTACTGTGCTGTGCCAATGTATACATGATATGAGTAGTAGTACTGTGCTGTACCATATATACAGGATAGGAGTAGTAGTACTGTGCTGTGCCCATATATACAGGATAGGAGTAGTAGCACTGTGCTGTGCCCATATATACAGGATAGGAGTAGTAGTACTGTGCTGTGCCCATATATACAGGATAGGAGTAGTAGTACTGTGCTGTGCCTTTACATACAGGATAGGAGTAGTAGTACTGTGCTGAGCCTATACATACAGGATAGGAGTAGTAGTTTTAGGCTGTGTCCATATATATATACTATAGGAGTAGTAGTACTGGGCTGTGCCTATATATACAGGACAGGAGTAGTAGTTGTAGGCTGTGTCCATATATACTGGATAGGAGTAGTAGTACTGTGCTGTGCCCATATATACAGGATAGGAGTAGTAGTACTGTACTGGGCCCAAATATACAGGATAGGAGTAGTAGTACTGTACTCTGCCCATATATACAGGATAGGAGTAATAGTACTGTGCAGTGCCCAAATATAAAGGATAGGAGTAGTAGTACTGAGCTGTACCCATATATACAGGATAGGAGTAGTAGTACTGTGCTGTGCCCATATATACAGGATAGGAGTAGTAGTACTGTGCTGTGCCTTTACATACAGGATAGGAATAGTAGTACTGTGCTGAGCCTATACATACAGGATAGGAGTAGAAGTTTTAGGCTGTGTCCATATATACAGGATAGGAGTAGTAGTACTGTGCTGTGCCCATATATACAGGATAGGAGTAGTAGTACTGTGCTGTGCCCATATATACAGGATAGGAGTAGTAGTACTGTGCTGTGCTCATATATACAGGATAGGAGTAGTAATACTGTGCTGCGCCCATATATACAGGATAGGAGTAGTAGTACTGTGCTATGTCCATATATACAGGATAAGAGTAGTAGTACTGTGCTGCGCCCATATATACAGGATAGGAGTAGTAGTACTGTGCTGTGCCCATGTATACAGGATAGGAGTAGTAGTACTGTTCTGTGTCTATGTATACAGGATAGGAGTAGTAGTACTGTGCAGTGCCCATATATACAGGATAGGTGTAGTAGTACTGTGCTGTGTCCATATATACAGGATAGGAGTAGTAGTACTGTGCTGTGCCCATATATACAGGATAAGGATAGTAGTACTGTGCTGTACCAATATATACAGGATAGGAGTAGTAGTACTGTGTTGTGCCCATATATACAGGATAGGAGTAGTAGTACTGTGCAGTGCCCATATATACAGGATAGAAGTAGTAGTACTGTGCTGTGTCCATATATACAGGATAGGAGTAGTAGTACTGTGCAGTGCCCATATATACAGGATAGAAGTAGTAGTATTGTGCTATGCCCATATATACAGGATAGGAGTAGCAGTACTGTGCTGTGCCCATATATACAGGATAGGAGTAGTAGTACTGTGCAGTGCCCATATATACAGGATAGAAGTAGTAGTATTGTGCTATGCCCATATATACAGGATAGGAGTAGTAGTACTGTGCAGTGCCCATATATACAGGATAGAAGTAGTAGTATTGTGCTATGCCCATATATACAGGATGGGTATTAGTACTGTGCTATCATATATACAGGATAGGAGTAGTACTGTGCTGTGACCATATATACAGGTTAGGAGTAGTAGACAAATTTGTCTTGCTTTGTGCAGCGCTGTGTAATTTGTGTGCGCTATATAAATAAAGGAATTATTAGTAGTAGTACTGTGCTGTGCTGTTATAAAACACAATGACACCCTCAGCTCTGATTCCTCACCTAATCAATAAAGAGCTTATCTTGTCTATAGAGCCGGTCTCCTCTGCACCTGCTGGACAGGCAGTACATCTGGCTCTGCTGCTCTCCTCCCCCTTCCCCCTACTCCTGCATTTCAGGAGATACATGTTCATATGAGAAGAATCAGACCAAACAGGAAGACCGGCCACACCATAGTCAGGACTAAGTTTATGGTCGTATCTAGTGCCAACCAAAATATACAACAACAAGACTGATAGAGGCAGGATAGAATTTTATCTGTGAAATGGTTCATTTTTTTTTAAATCACATTGAATAAGGGAATGCGTAATTTGCCATTCTGAGTATATCGAAGAATTCTGTCTTCCTGGGAATACCCCTTTTAAATTCCTACTGCTCCTGGTTCTTACCAGAACCTCTGTTTTTCAGAACCTTTGACCCAGATTATATTGTTGAGGGGTCATTGGACCTACTTGTGCATTTCAGTGGCCTCCATTGAATGTCATGTCCTCTTTTGGTACATGTAGGGGCCACTGATGTAGACCCTGTGTTTCCATGCTCTTCCGGCTGGTGGTGCCGATGGCCAGAAGTAATGGCACGATGTGCTATCCCTGAGCGAGAACAGGTTAAGAACACTTTGGGGCACATTTACTTACACAGTGCTGTCGCGATCCCCGATCCGGACGGTCCGACGAAGAGGAAGTCCGGCGCGATTCACCAACATCGTGCTTCCGAGTTCCTGCATGTGTCGCTTCCCCGCTGAGGACCGCTGGAGTTCACCATCTTCTTCCTGGTGTATGTGAGTGCATTGTCTTGCGACACAATTTGCGATGTTAAATCCCATGCGTTGTCCGAATCCGTCGGATTGTCCAACGGCCTGCCGCCCAATTTGTGTCGCGTGAAAGCCGGCGCCGATGCGCCAAAAACTCCAGTTCAATGCGGTGCAACATGGAACTCATCGGGAAACCCCGCTGAAAATGCAATCCGCGGACCCTTAGTAAATGAGCCCCATTGTTTTTTGTTTCGTTTTTTGGCACCCTGCCCTGTCCTCTCCGGGTTTTAAGGTTTTCCATTCATTACTTTCCTATACCTAAAAACTAGTCCTGGAAGATACCTCCGTCCAATCCTATCAAATCTAAACCCCAAACAAGCACATGGTGACTAATAGCCACAGGGATTAAAGGGTTATTTAATTTGGGAACATGTCCCTGCCATGATCCCAATGTGAGGTCCTCTTAGCTATAAAGAATGATTGGCCAAATTGGTTGATTGATTGCTGATCGCTGTCGGCCAGGAGGTCCCATATGTTTTTGATAGTTTCTTTTCCATGTATAGAAGGGATAAGTTCTATCACTCAGGATAGTTATGTGGGGAGCTGCTGCTGCTTAACCTCTTACCCCACGGTCACCCTCCATTGGGTATAAACACCTAAATCTGTCTCAGTAACGAAAGGAAGTGACTCCTTCCTCTCCCAATAACATCGTCCTAATGACTCAGAGGTGATGGTCATCTGGAATTACATCGCTGCCATGGCTTCCTGCAATGTGCCCAATTAATGAGGTGCTGCCTTATTAAATAGAGGATCAAAGCAAAACTCCCCCCTATTACTACTCTCATCATCCTCATCATTACAGCTAATGCCTCCCCTCACTAAGTAGTAAAAACGATTAGACTGCATTCTTTCACTCTACACAGACATGAGAAAATGTTCTACCTTTACACAGAAAAATAATAGACGATATAGAACACTAATGTATACATTATATACTAATCCCAGGAGTCGTACTAGTCATATTCTTATACATAGAGGGCAGTATTATAGTAGTTATATTCCTGTACATAGGGGGCAGTATTATAGTAGTTATATTCTTGTACATAGGGGGCAGTATTATAGTAGTTATATTCTTGTACATAGGGGGCAGTATTATACTAGTCATATTCTTATACATAGAGGGCAGTATTATAGTAGTTATATTCCTGTACATAGGGGGCAGTATTATAGTAGTTATATTCTTGTACATAGGGGGCAGTATTATAGTAGTTATATTCTTGTACATAGGGGACAGTATTATAGTAGTTATATTCCTGTACATAGGGGACAGTATTATAGTAGTTATATTCTTGTACATAGGGGACAGTATTATAGTAGTTATATTCCTGTACATAGGGGACAGTATTATAGTAGTTATATTCTTGTACATAGGGGACAGTATTATAGTAGTTATATTCTTGTACATAGGGGGCAGTATTATAGTAGTTATATTCTTGTACATAGGGGGCAGTATTATAGTAGTTATATTCTTGTACATAGGGGGCAGTATTATAGTAGTTATATTCTTGTACATAGGGGCAGTATTATAGTAGTTATATTCCTGTACATAGGGGGCAGTATTATAGTAGTTATATTCTTATACATAGGGGCAGTATTATAGTAGTTATATTCTTGTACATAGGGGGCAGTATTATAGTAGTTATATTCCTGTACATAGGGGACAGTATTATAGTAGTTATATTCTTGTACATAGGGGACAGTATTATAGTAGTTATATTCTTGTACATAGGGGGCAGTATTATAGTAGTTATATTCTTGTACATAGGGGGCAGTATTATAGTAGTTATATTCTTGTACATAGGGGGCAGTATTATAGTAGTTATATTCTTGTACATAGGGGCAGTATTATAGTAGTTATATTCCTGTACATAGGGGGCAGTATTATAGTAGTTATATTCTTATACATAGGGGCAGTATTATAGTAGTTATATTCTTGTACATAGGGGGCAGTATTATAGTAGTTATATTCTTGTACATAGGGGGCAGTATTATAGAAGTTATATTCTTGTACATAGGGGCAGTATTATAGTAGTTATATTCTTGTACATAGGGGGCAGTATTATAGTAGTTATATTCTTGTACATAGGGGGCAGTATTATAGTAGTTATATTCTTGTACATAGGGGGCAGTATTATAGTAGTTATATTCTTGTACATAGGGGGCAGTATTATAGTAGTTATATTCTTGTACATAGGGGGCAGTATTATAGTAGTTATATTCCTGTACATAGGGGGCAGTATTATAGTAGTTATATTCTTGTACATAGGGGGCAGTATTATAGTAGTTATATTCTTGTACATAGGGGCAGTATTATAGTAGTTATATTCTTGTACATAGGGGGCAGTATTATAGTAGTTATATTCTTGTACATTGGGGGCAGTATTATAGTCAGGGCCGGATTATAGGCGGGGCTCCCGGGGCTCGAGCCCCGGGGCCCCCACCATCTTGCCCCCCCCAGGGGGCCCGCACCAGATCGCGCCCCCCGGGCCCTTCCTCCTCAGCCGTCAACTGCCTGAGCCGTCCGCCCGACCCCGGCACAAGTTACCGCCTCCCCGCCCGCCCTTCAGCTGCATGGCCGAGCCGTCCGCCCCCTGGCACAGGTACCCGCCTCCCCGCCCGCCCATCCTGCTGCATGGCCCGGCCTCCCCACCCGCTCCAACCCCGTTCGCGCTCCCTCCTCCCCCGCCCGAACAAGCAGCCGTCCTCCGCTGCTCCCCCCCCCACGCCCGAACAAGAAGCTGCGCTCCGCTCCATCCCCCTCGCCGCACGAAGAAGCAGCCGTCCTCCGCTACCCCCCGCCCCCGCGCCGAACAAGCAGCTGTCCTCCTCGATCCCCCCCCCCGCCCGAAGAAGCAGCTGTCCTCCGCGATCCCCCGCCCGAAGAAGCAGGTGTCCTCCGCGATCCCCCGCCCGAAGAAGCAAGTGTCCTCCGCCATCCCCCGCCTGAGAGAAGCAGCTGTCCTCCGCGATCCCCCCCCCCCCCCGAAGAAACAGGTGTCCTACGCGATCCCCCCCCCGCGAAGAGGCAGCCGTCCTCCGACCAAACCCCCCCCTGCCCGTACAACCACCCCTCCTGTCGGAACAAGCAACCGACAGACCCCCCTAACACCAGCCTGACGCCACAGCCGGTCAACATAAAAGGGTAAGTATATACATTACATACAGTATGTATTTATCTGTGTATATATGATGTATATTCTGTGTATATATGTATATACAGTGAATATATGTATATACAGTATATATACTGTGTGTATATACTGTGTATATTGTGTATATACTGTATATATGTGTAACTGTGTGTATACTGTATATATGTGTAACTGTGTATATGTGTATATATGCATCTAATGTGTATATACTGTGAATATGTGTATATATGCATCTACTGTGTATATAATGTGTATATACTGTGTATATGTGTATACATGCATCTACTGTATATATAATGTGTATATACTGTGTACATGTGTATATATGCATCTACTGTGTATATAATGTGTATATACTGTGTATATGTGTATACATGCATCTACTGTATATATACTGTGTATATACTGTGTACATGTGTATATATGCATCTACTGTGTATATAATGTGTATATACTGTGTATATGTGTATACATGCATCTACTGTATATATAATGTGTATATACTGTGTACATGTGTATATATGCATCTACTGTGTATATAATGTGTATATACTGTGTATATGTGTATACATGCATCTACTGTATATATACTGTGTATATGTGTATACATGCATCTACTGTGTATATAATGTGTATATACTGTATTTATACACGCATATATTTGTATAAGCATATATATGTGCACATTTAAATATATATGATTATGTTTATATGCTGTGTATGTGGTATGTATGTATACGCTCTGTGTACTGAATGGGGCAAATTTACTTACCCGGCCCATTCGCGATCCAGCGGCGCGTTCTCTGCTCTGGATTCGGGTCCGGCCGGGATTCATGAAGGCAGTTCCTCCGCATATTTGCTGCCTGAGGCGAATATTAAAATGCTGCCCCCCCCCCACTCCCTGTTAAGTAAATCCTTATACTTTACTAACAAGTAACATCCCTACAGACAGCTCCCTGACACTGTGTGACTGACTACAGGATCTGAGAGACATTAGTGGCATCTAGTACCTTATAGATGACAATCTCTTCCATCAGGAGGACTTTATTCCGGGTTCTCCAATCCATGACGTATCACAGGTGAATTCACGGCCGGATATCTTCAGCTCCGTGCAGCATCTCCACCCGGCGTCCCTAAAAATACCACAGTCACTTACAGTATGAAGTCTCCTGGATAACAACACTGCGCTCCTAAATAATATACACCCCTCACAACACAACTGACCGCACACTACCCCACATATAACACATCCCTTCATTATATAGGGATAAAATCTTGCCCCACATATACAGTCCCCTCCCAGCTTAGTAATATACTGTATCCCATATACAGCCCCTGCAGCTAAGTAATATACTGTACCCGATATACAGCCCCCCAGCTTAGTAATATACTGTATCCCATATACAGCCCCTGCAGCTTAGTAATATACTGTATCCCATATACAGCCCCCCAGCTTAGTAATATCCTGTATCCCATATACAGCCCCCCCCCAGCTTAGTAATATACTGTATCCCATATACAGCCCCAGCTTAGTAATATACTGTATCCCATATACAGCCCTCCAGCTTAGTAATATACTGTATCCCATATACAGCCCTCCTAGCTTAGTAATATACTGTACCCCATATACATCCCCCCAGCTTAGTAATATACTGTATCCCATATACAGCCCCAGCTTAGTAATATACTGTACCCCATATACATCCCCCCAGCTTAGTAATATACTGTATCCCATATACAGCCCCCCAGCTTAGTAATATACTGTATCCCATATACAGCCCCCCAGCTTAGTAATATACTGTATCCCATATACAGCCCCCCAGCTTAGTAATATACTGTATCCCATATACAGCCCCCCAGCTTAGTAATATACTGTATCCCATATACAGCCCCCCAGCTTAGTAATATACTGTATCCCATATACATCCCCCCAGCTTAGTAATATACTGTACCCCATATACAGCCCCCAGCTTAGTAATATACTGTATCCCATATACATCCCCCCAGCTTAGTAATATACTGTATCCCATATACAGCCCCTGCAGCTTAGTAATATACTGTATCCCATATACAGCCCCCCAGCTTAGTAATATACTGTACCCCATATACAGCCCCCCAGCTTAGTAATATACTGTATCCCATATACAGCCTCCAGCTTAGTAATATACTGTACCCCATATACATCCCCCCAGCTTAGTAATATACTGTATCCCATATACAGCCCCTGCAGCTAAGTAATATACTGTACCCGATATACAGCCCCCCAGCTTAGTAATATACTGTATCCCATATACATCCCCCCAGCTTAGTAATATACTGTATCCCATATACAGCCCCCCAGCTTAGTAATATACTGTATCCCATATACAGCCCCTGCAGCTTAGTAATATACTGTATCCCATATACAGCCCCAGCTTAGTAATATACTGTATCCCATATACAGCCCCAGCTTAGTAATATACTGTATCCCATATACAGCCCCCAGCTTAGTAATATACTGTATCCCATATACATCCCCCCAGCTTAGTAATATACTGTATCCCATATACAGCCCCCCAGCTTAGTAATATACTGTATCCCATATACAGCCCCAGCTTAGTAATATACTGTATCCCATATACAGCCCCCAGCTTAGTAATATACTGTATCCCATATACATCCCCCCAGCTTAGTAATATACTGTATCCCATATACAGCCCCCCAGCTTAGTAATATACTGTATCCCATATACAGCCCCAGCTTAGTAATATACTGTATCCCATATACAGCCCCCAGCTTAGTAATATACTGTATCCCATATACAGCCCCCCAGCTTAGTAACACTGTATCCCATATACAGCCCCCCAGCTTAGTAATATACTGTATCCCATATACATCCCCCCAGCTTAGTAATATACTGTATCCTATACAGCCCTCCAGCTTAGTAATATACTGTACCCCATATACAGCCCCCCAGCTTAGTAATATACTGTATCCCATATACAGCCCCCCAGCTTAGTAATATACTGTATCCCATATACAGCCCCCCAGCTTAGTAATATACTGTATCCCATATACATCCCCCCAACTTAGTAATATACTGTATCCCATATACATCCCCCCAGCTTAGTAATATACTGTATCCCATATACATCCCCCCAGCTTAGTAATATACTGTATCCCATATACAGCCCCTGCAGCTAAGTAATATACTGTACCCCATATACAGCCCCCAGCTTAGTAATATACTGTATCCCATATACATCCCCCCAGCTTAGTAATATACTGTATCCCATATACAGCCCCCAGCTTAGTAATATACTGTATCCCATATACATCCCCTGCAGCTTAGTAATATACTGTATCCCATATACATCCCCTGCAGCTTAGTAATATACTGTATCCCATATACAGCCCGTGCAGCTAAGTAATATACTGTACCCGATATACAGCCCCCCAGCTTAGTAATATACTGTACCCGATATACAGCCCCAGCTTAGTAATATACTGTATCCCATATACAGCCCCAGCTTAGTAATATACTGTATCCCATATACAGCCCCACAGCTTAGTAATATACTGTATCCCATATACAGCCCCCCAGCTTAGTAATATACTGTATCCCATATACAGCCCCCCAGCTTAGTAATATACTGTATCCCATATACATCCCCCCAGCTTAGTAATATACTGTACCCGATATACAGCCCCCCCCCCCAGCTTAGTAATATACTTAGTAATATACTGTATATATAATATATACAGCACCCCCCAGTATAAAATGATTCTGGCCCCATATAATATATACTGAATCCCCCCCAGTATAAAATAATTATAGCCCCAAATAATATCTATAGCATCCCCCCCCCAGTATAAAATAATTATAGCCCCAAATAATATCTATAGCATCCCCCCCCCCCAGTATAAAATAATTATAGCCCCAAATAATATCTATAGCATCCCCCCCAGTATAAAATAAGTATAGCCCCAAATAATATATTTAGCGTCCCCCCCCCCCAGTATAAAATAATTATAGCCCCAAATCCCCAAATAAAATATACAGAACCCCCCCCCCCCCTAGTATAAAATAATTCTGGCCCCATATAATATCTATAGCATCCCCCCAGTATAAACACAAATCATAGCCCCAAATAAAATACATAGCATTCCATGATCGTTCCCACCCCCCAGTTTAAAATAATTCTGGCCCCATATGATATATATAGCGCCCCCCCCCCCGCCCCCCGCAGTATTAATTATTAGCCACAATTAATTAAATACATGAAAAATAATAAAAATCATACTCACCTGCAGGCAGCTGCTCCCTCGGCGCAGCTCCGGTGTTCAAGCGGCTCTCCTGTGAGCCGCAGCTCCGCACAGTGACACAGGCGCCGCGTCATGACGTCATGGCGCCTGTGTCACTGCTTAGAACGGAGCGACGCAGCTGCCGGAAAGGCGCTGCGTCGCTCCGCATATAAATCGCGCCTGTGTCTTAAAGAGACAGGCGCGATTTATTTAGCTGGTGGGCGATTCGGGCGTTAATGGACGCCCGAATCGCCCACTTTAGAGCGGCGAATTTCGCCGCCCTTTACAGGGACCCGCATTCTGCCGCCTGAAGCGAGATTTTTATCTCGCCTCATGGCAGATGCGGCCCTGTGTAGCGGTGTTACTGCGGGGATAGTGGATAGTGAGCAGGATGACGAGTATGCACGCTGCACTCAGTGGGGGCCTCCACCAGATTTTGCGCCCAGGGGCCCCCACCACCCTTAATCCGGCCCTGTGTGTATATATGATGTATATTCTGTGTATATATGTATATACAGTGAATATATGTATATACAGTATATATACTGTGTGTATATACTGTGTATATTGTGTATATACTGTATATATGTGTAACTGTGTGTATACTGTATATATGTGTAACTGTGTATATGTGTATATATGCATCTAATGTGTATATACTGTGAATATGTGTATATATGCATCTACTGTGTATATAATGTGTATATACTGTGTATATGTGTATACATGCATCTACTGTATATATACTGTGTATATGTGTATACATGCATCTACTGTGTATATAATGTGTATATACTGTATTTATACACGCATATATTTGTATAAGCATATACATGTGCACATTTAAATATATATGATTATGTTTATATGCTGTGTATGTGGTATGTATGTATACGCTCTGTGTACTGAATGGGGCAAATTTACTTACCCGACCCATTCGCGATCCAGCGGCGCGTTCTCTGCTCTGGATTCGGGTCCGGCCGGGATTCATGAAGGCAGTTCCTCCGCCGTCCACCAGGTGGCGCTGCTGCGCTGAAAATCATCTCCACGCGCCGGAATGCACCACCTCGGACCAGGTGAAGGTAAGCGGTCCCCAAGCGACACTTTTTCGGTTTTTAAATGTGGCGGTTTTTCCGAATACGTCGGGTTTTCGTTCGGCCACGCCCCCCCGATTTCCGTTGCGCGCATGCCGGCGCCGATGCGCCACAATCCAAGCGCGTGCGACACAATCCCGGGGCAATTCAGGTACAATCGGCGCAAATCGGAAATATTCGGGTAACACGTCGGGAAAACGCGATTCGGGCCCTTAGTAAATGACCCCCATTGTGTGTGAAAATGCTGTATATACTGAATGTGTGTGTATTTGCTGTATGTGTGTATATTCTGTGTGTATATGGTGTTTTTATACTGCATGTATGTGTATATATGGTCAGTGTATATGTGTGTGATGTATATATACCGTATGTGTGTATATACTTTATGAGTTTGTGTATACTCTGTGTATTAGTGTATAAATGTATATGGATACATAAATGTGTGTGTATACTTGTATATATATGGGTGCAAGCATACGAGTGTAGAACTTTATGTGTGTATATAAAGGTGTGTATATATCAGTGTATAAATGTGTGTAATTGTATAAACTGCAGGACTGGGTGTCTGGTGCGGGCTGAGGTGTATGTTAAATGGGACTGCATATCTGGAAGGGGTGAAGGTTTATATAAAGATGTGTTACTGGGGTTGAGGCGGCTGTGTGTAGCTGTGTTACTGGGGGAGAGGCGGCTGTATGTAGCTGTGTTACTGGGGGAGAGGCGGCTGTATGTAGCTGTGTTACTGGGGGTGAGGCGGCTGTGTGTAGCTGTGTTACTGGGGGCGAGGCGGCTGTGTGTAGCTGTGTTACTATGGGTGAGGCGGCTGTGTTACTGAGGATGAGGCGGCTGTATGTAGCTCTGTTACTGGGGCCAAGGCGGTTGTATGTAGTGGTGTTACTGGGGGCGAAGTGACTGTATGTAGCTGTGTTACAGGGGATGAGGCGGCTGTATGTAGCTGTGTTACTAGAGATGAGGCGGCTGTATGTAGCTGTGTTACTGGGGATGAGGCGGCTGTATGTAGCTGTGTTACTGGAGATGAGGCGGCTGTATGTAGCTGTGTTACTGGGGGTGAGGCGGCTGTATGTAGCTGTGTTACAGGGGATGAGGTGGCTGTATGTAGCGGTGTTACTTGGGGTGAGGCGGCTGTGTGTAGCTGTGTTACAGGGGATGAAGCGGCTGTATGTAGCTGTGTTACAGGGGATGAGGCGGCTGTATGTAGCGGTGTTACTGGGGGTGAGGCGGCTGTGTGTAGCTGTGTTACTGGGGATGAGGCGGCTGTATGTAGCGGTGTTACTGGGGATGAGGCGGCTGTATGTAGTGGTGTTACTGGGGGTGAGGCGGCTGTATGTAGCGGTGTTACTGGGGGTGAGGCGGCTGTATGTAGCGGTGTTACTGGGGGTGAGGCGGCTGTATGTAGCTGTGTTACAGGGGATGAGGCGGCTGTATGTAGCGGTGTTACTGGGGGTGAGGCGGCTGTGTGTAGCTGTGTTACTGGGGATGAGGCGGCTGTATGTAGCGGTGTTACTGGGGATGAGGCGGCTGTATGTAGCGGTGTTACTGGGGGTGAGGCGGCTGTATGTAGCTGTGTTACTGGGGATGAGGCGGATGTATGTAGCTGTGTTACTGGGGGCGAGGCAGCTGTATGTAGCGGTGTTACTGGGGGCGAGTCGGCTATATGTAGCAGTGTTAATGGGGGCGAGGCGGCTGTATGTAGCTGTGTTACTGGGGGCAAGGCAGCTGTATGTAGCTGTGTTACTGGGGACGAGGCGGCTGTATGTAGCTGTGTTACCGGGGACGAGGCGGCTGTATGTAGCTGTGTTACTGGAGGCGAGGTGACTGTATGTAGCTGTGTTACTGGGGGTGAGGCGGCTGTATGTAGCTGTGTTACTGGGGGTGAGGCGGCTGTATGTAGCGGTGTTACTGGGGGTGAGGCGGCTGTATGTAGCTGTGTTACAGGGGATGAGGCGGCTGTATGTAGCTGTGTTACTGGGGACGAGTCGGCTGTATGTAGCTGTGTTACAGGGGATGAGGCGGCTGTATGTAGCGGTGTTACTGGGGGTGAGGCGGCTGTATGTAGCGGTGTTACTGGGGGTGAGGCGGCTGTATGTAGCTGTGTTACTGGGGATGAGGCGGCTGTATGTAGCTGTGTTACTGGGGATGAGGCGGCTGTATGTAGCTGTGTTACAGGGGGCGAGGCGACTGTATGTAGCTGTGTTACTGGGGGTGAGGCGGCTAGATGTAGCTGTGTTACTGGGGATGAGGCGGATGTATGTAGCTGTGTTACTGGGGATGAGGCGGCTGTATGTAGCTGTGTTACTGGGGGCGAGGCAGCTGTATGTAGCTGTGTTACTGGGGGCGAGGCGGCTGTATGTAGCGGTGTTACTGGGGGCGAGGCAGCTGTATGTAGCGGTGTTACTGGGGGCGAGTCGGCTATATGTAGCTGTGTTAATGGGGGCGAGGCGGCTGTATGTAGCTGTGTTACTGGGGGCGAGGCAGCTGTATGTAGCTGTGTTACTAGGGATGAGGCGGCTGTATGTAGCTGTGTTACTGGGGGCGAGGCGGCTGTATGTAGCTGTGTTACAGGGGATGAGGCGGCTGTATATAGCTGTGTTACTAGGGATGAGGCGGCTGTGTATAGCTGTGTTACAGGGGATGAAGCGGCTGTATGTAGCTGTGTTACAGGGGATGAGGCGGCTGTATGTAGCGGTGTTACTGGGGATGAGGCGGCTGTATGTAGCTTTGTTACTGGGGATGAGGCGGCTTTATGTAGCTGTGTTACAGGGGATGAGGCGGCTGTATGTAGCTGTGTTACAGGGGATGAGGCGGCTGTATGTAGCTGTGTTACTGGGGGCGAGGCAGCTGTATGTAGCTGTGTTACTGGGGGCGAGGCGGCTGTATGTAGCGGTGTTACTGGGGGCGAGGCAGCTGTATGTAGCGGTGTTACTGGGGGCGAGTCGGCTATATGTAGCTGTGTTAATGGGGGCGAGGCGGCTGTATGTAGCTGTGTTACTGGGGGCGAGGCAGCTGTATGTAGCTGTGTTACTAGGGATGAGGCGGCTGTATGTAGCTGTGTTACTGGGGGCGAGGCGGCTGTATGTAGCTGTGTTACAGGGGATGAGGCGGCTGTATATAGCTGTGTTACTAGGGATGAGGCGGCTGTGTATAGCTGTGTTACAGGGGATGAAGCGGCTGTATGTAGCTGTGTTACAGGGGATGAGGCGGCTGTATGTAGCGGTGTTACTGGGGATGAGGCGGCTGTATGTAGCTTTGTTACTGGGGATGAGGCGGCTTTATGTAGCTGTGTTACAGGGGATGAGGCGGCTGTATGTAGCTGTGTTACTGGGGATGATGCGGCTGTATGTAGCTGTGTTACTGGGGGCGAGGCGGCTGTATGTAGCTGTGTTACTAGGGATGAGGCGGCTGTATGTAGCAGTGTTACTGGGGATGAGGCGGATGTATGTAGCTGTGTTACTGGGGATGAGGCGGCTGTATGTAGCTGTGTTACTGGGGGCGAGGCAGCTGTATGTAGCTGTGTTACTGGGGGCGAGGCGGCTGTATGTAGCGGTGTTACTGGGGGCGAGGCAGCTGTATGTAGCGGTGTTACTGGGGGCGAGTCGGCTATATGTAGCTGTGTTAATGGGGGCGAGGCGGCTGTATGTAGCTGTGTTACTGGGGGCGAGGCAGCTGTATGTAGCGGTGTTACTGGGGGCGAGTCGGCTATATGTAGCTGTGTTACAGGGGATGAGGCGGCTGTATGTAGCTGTGTTACTAGGGATGAGGCGGCTGTATGTAGCTGTGTTACTGGGGGCGAGGCGGCTGTATGTAGCTGTGTTACAGGGGATGAGGCGGCTGTATGTAGCTGTGTTACTAGGGATGAGGCGGCTGTGTATAGCTGTGTTACTGGGGATGAGGCGGCTGTATGTAGCTGTGTTACAGGGGATGAGGCGGCTGTATGTAGCTGTGTTACTGGGGATGATGCGGCTGTATGTAGCTGTGTTACTGGGGGCGAGGTGGCTGTATGTAGCTGTGTTACTAGGGATGAGGCGGCTGTATGTAGCGGTGTTACTGCGGGGATAGTGGATAGTGAGCAGGAGGACGAGTATGCACGCTGCACTCAGTGGGGGCCTCCACCAGATTTTGCGCCCAGGGGCCCCCACCACCCTTAATCCGGCCCTGATTATAGTAGTTATATTCCTGTACATAGGAGCAGTATTATAGTAGTTATATTCCTGTACATAGGGGGCAGTATTATAGTAGTTATATTCTTGTACATTGGGGGCAGTATTATAGTAGTTATATTCCTGTACATAGGGGGCAGTATTATAGTAGTTATATTCTTGTACATAGGGGGCAGAATTATAGTAGTTATATTCTTGTACATAGGGGGAGTATTATAGTAGTTATATTCCTGTACATAGGGGGCAGTATTATAGTAGTTATATTCTTGTACATAGGGGGCAGTATTATAGTAGTTATATTCTTGTACATAGGGGGCAGTATTATAGTAGTTATATTCTTGTACATAGGGGGCAGTATTATAGTAGTTATATTCTTGTACATTGGGGGCAGTATTATAGTAGTTATATTCCTGTACATAGGAGCAGTATTATAGTAGTTATATTCCTGTACATAGGGGGCAGTATTATAGCAGTTATATTCTTGTACATTGGGGGCAGTATTATAGTAGTTATATTCCTGTACATAGGGGGCCGTATTATAGTAGTTATATTCCTGTACATAGGGGGCAGTATTATAGTAGTTATATTCTTGTACATAGGGGGCAGTATTATAGTAGTTATATTCTTGTACATAGGGGGCAGTATTATAGTAGTTATATTCTTGTACATTGGGGGCAGTATTATAGTAGTTATATTCCTGTACATAGGAGCAGTATTATAGTAGTTATATTCCTGTACATAGGGGGCAGTATTATAGTAGTTATATTCTTGTACATAGGGGGCAGTATTATAGTAGTTATATTCTTGTACATAGGGGGCAGTATTATAGTAGTTATATTCTTGTACATAGAGGGCAGTATTATAGTAGTTATATTCTTGCACATAGGGGGCAGTATTATAGTAGTTATATTCTTGTACATAGGGGGCAGTATTATAGTAGTTATATTCTTGTACATAGAGGGCAGTATTATAGTAGTTATATTCTTGTACATAGGGGGCAGTATTATAGTAGTTATATTCTTGTACATAGGGGACAGTATTATAGTAGTTATATTCTTGTACATAGGGGGCAGTATTATAGTAGTTATATTCTTGTACATAGGGGACAGTATTATAGTAGTTATATTCTTGTACATAGGGGGCAGTATTATAGTAGTTATATTCTTGTACATAGGGGGCAGTATTATAGTAGTTATATTCCTGTACATAGGGGGCAGTATTATAGTAGTTATATTCTTGTACCTAGAGGGCAGTATTATAGTAGTTATATTCCTGTACATAGGAGGCAGTATTATAGTAGTTATATTCTTGTACATAGAGGGCAGTATTATAGTAGTTATATTCTTGTACATAGGGGGCAGTATTATAGTAGTTATATTCTTGTACATAGGGGCAGTATTATAGTAGTTATATTCTTGTACATAGGGGGCAGTATTATAGTAGTTATATTCTTGTACATAGCGGGCAGTAGTATAGTAGTTATATTATTGTACATAGGGGGCAGTATTATAGTAGTTATATTCTTGTACATAGGGAGCAGTATTATAGTAGTTATATTCCTGTACATAGGGGCAGTATTATAGTAGTTATATTCTTGTACATAGGGAGCAGTATTATAGTAGTTATATTCCTGTACATAGGGGCAGTATTATAGTAGTTATATTCTTGTACATAGGGAGCAGTATTATAGTAGTTATATTCCTGTACATAGGGGGCAGTATTATAGTAGTTATACTCTTGTACATAGGGAGCAGTATTATAGTAGTTATATTCCTGTACATAGGGGGCAGTATTATAGCAGTTATATTCTTGTACATAGTGGGCAGTATTATAGTATAGAAAACAAGGAAAAAAAAATACAACAGCTCACCACAATGGGAACAGTTTTCTCACTCCATATGTCCTCCTTCAGTGTGAATGGTGCCCGAGATCCAAGAATAGACCTGCCAATTTCGGTATGGAAGTTGTAGAGAGTATACGATGAAAGATCCAGCACTCATTATATATGTAAAAGTTAGATTCCTTTATTTCATCCAAAAATGAAAAACCTCAGTTTGCCAGGTTAAGGTGCATAATGCCAATATGTATCCATGGAACACAAAAGAGATACACTTAGATGACCTACGCGTTTCAGACAAAAAGATTCCTGTCCTTACTCATGGTCTAACAAACCTATACGAGCAGTTTGCACTTTCATTCTAGTGCAAAGTCACTTTAATAAATGTGCGCACTAGGAGCCATTGGTAGGGGCAGCTATTTTATATGCCTATTATTGTGCATGTGTTTGGTTTAAGATTTTCTGTAACATTATGGTCAGACTTTCAATTTTCCTGCCCCCTCAACCTCTTCTGAGCTGACGCTTCAAAAATTTGGATACAGACCAATTAAAAAATATATATTTTGACTTTCAAAGATATTAGAATAATCAGTAAATCCTTCCCGGGGACCATGTGACTTCTTTATGGATTCCTTTCAGCAGATGGTTTGGTTATATATTCAGAGAGAAGAAGAAAATGAGTTCTTATATATCTTTTAGCCAAATGTAATAATCTGCATTCAGTTAATTTACAGCGCAGGATTCGACCGCGACGCTTATCTCCAATGTCACCAGGAATATAAAAAGAGTCATTTTATCCTTTGTGAGAGATAAATGTAAAACTCGAAACCCAGGACAGGTGACCCCCAAAATATCATTTTCTATTGTAACTTTACTTAAAGGGATAGGGACAATTGCTGAGAAGAGAAGGGATTCTATTAGACTTGGTATACTGGGGGGCCCTATTGATTTTGTCTTGAAGCCCCCTAGTACTAGACCCCACCCTTTGGTACCTTACTCTCTTCCTCCTCCTTACAGTTTAATTTGTCCCCATCCTATAAGGATTTGAGGTTGCAGCACAAGTCGGAGAAGACAGAAGCAAAACCAAGGTCCAGGAGAACCTGGACTGTGGCTTTATTCTGTAGCTTTCCAACATTAGGGCTCATTTACTTACCTGGTCCAGTCGCGATCCAGCGGCCCGTTGTCCGACGTGGATGCAGGTTCTGCCGGGATTCACTAAGGTCTGCGCCCGATATCCACTAGGTGTCGCTGCTGCGCTGAAGTCCGCCTTCTTCGTCCCGGTGTATGTAAGTGCTGATCTTGCGACACATTGTTTTTTAAAATTCCGCAGTTTTTCCAAATCCGTCGGGTTTTCCAACGGCCACACCCCTCGATTTCTGTTGCGTGAAAGTCGGCACCGATGCGCCACAATCCGGTCGCGAGCGCCAAAGTCCCGGGGCAATTCGTCGCAAATTGGAAATATTCGTGAAACCCGACGAAAATGCGTGATTCGGACCCTTAGTAAATGAGTCCCATTGGAATATCCCTTAACTAATTGTAAGTCTGCAGTAATCCTCTGCTTCCATTTACATGGCTGCGGAGTTAAATAACAAATCTATGGCTACCTAAAGTTGCCACTAGGGGGAGCTCACTGAAGTTTTCATTTTAAAAAAAGCTAATTATCTGCCAATTGTGACTTCAGAACCACACAGTTGTGTGACCCTCCTCCTGATGCTGGATTTTTGCTTTTTGCAGCTCACACACATACCTTGTCCCCTCCAATTGCATATGTATTATCCCAGTACTGGGTCATTGCTAAATTATTGTCTGAAATTCTTGCTAGACTGGACGCAGTAGGACTGATCACCCTACTGGGCTCTTTATTTCAGAGATCCAGACTGGGAATGTAACCCAGGTTTCCTTAGCTCCTTTCCCTAGAAATCCCTCCTAGTATTGTGTAGCATAGTGTAACATAAGCATTGCTTGGTGCTATAAATGGGTATATTTTGTGCAATATTTTTGTTATGAATTTTGTTCAGCTCCTAAATGCTTAAAGGGGTTTTCCACGAAGGCAAGTTAGGCAAGTTAGCCTAACTTGTTGATCAGTGGAGGTTTCAGTGCTGAGACCCCCACAGATCACGAAAACAAGGGGTCCGACCGACCCCTCGCCGCTCCTCAGACTACTGGAGCAGACGGCGGTGCATGACCGTTCTGCTCCATTTTTATTTATCTTGAAATACCTAATGTGTATTCGGCTGTAGTAATGCAGGCTGTTCATTGGCTAGCTCCCTGGAACCTTCCAGAGGCTGATACCTAGAGTTTATAAATAAAGGCTCAGCCCTGGCCTCTGGGTCTTTTCCAGACTGGGGTCTGTGGACTTAGAGGGGCACATTTACTAATCGCGCATTTCCATTGGGTTTGCCGAATTTAACCGTTTTGCGCCGAATTGCCCCGGGTTTTTGGCGCACGCGATCGGATTGTGTTACATCGGCGGCGGCTTGCATGCGACTGAAATTGGGGGCGTGGCTGTCGGAAAAGCTGCGGACAACGCGCTGTGGGATCGCAAATGGACCGGGTAAGTAAATGAGCCCCAGTGTCTTTTGACTCTGTTTCTATCTTGAGATTCTACTACAGAGCTGACACTGCCAAATTGTGTTACAGATGCCCCCCGGAGATCTAATCTGCCTCACAGACCGATGGTCCAGGGTTTGAATCTACTCCCTCTACAAGGGAAGATATACTACACCTTAGCCTCCTCCATGCCCTCAGAGTGGAGTATTGCTCAGCCTGTGAGACCTGCTAATAAAGAAACTATAGAAGGAATTTATTACCTGTGTCATAGGACATGACTGTGGTGTTTTTGACTAGCTGTTGGCTTCTTAGATTAAAGGGGTTGGCCACTTTTCAATAAATCTCTTCCATTACATCAGCAAGTATATGTACCTGTTCCTTTGAGAGCTTCAGCCCTTCCCTCATCATGCTGTCCTCTGCATATATACACAACTTCCTCTCTCACTTTTTCAGTGTGTATTAAGCACGTCACCCTCTGTGCCTCTTTCTCTCAAAGTCTGTCTGACTGACAGCCACAGGGAGACTGGAGGGGGAGGGTGTAGGATGAGTCATAATCTCCTTCTACAGCTCCTCCTATTCATCAGAGCTCACACATCTACACAAAGAACCCCATAGAGTTTGCAGACAGCACGAAAGTAAGTAGCAGGAATGCTGACTCACTTGATGAATATTTTTAGGGCAGGAAAAGCACATGAATAACTGTAAAGAGTGGCCAACCTCTTTAATGTTGCACAAAGATGTAATATATTCGGCACACGGCAATACTAGAAGAGCTTCAAAAAATACAATTATTATTTTTGGCACACACCGATAATAAATGAGGCATAAGTTCCGGATTGTTGTTGCGTTAGTCAGAATCGGGTTGGTAAGACATGTTAAATGACTCCTTATGAATTTTTCATCATCTCTATTTCCAAGTGTAAGGCCCTGGCTAAGCCCCTAACATTACAGGCCTCACCATCATCTGGGACCTTTCACCTGCCCCAAGGGGAACCGTTTTTCCACAAGGCCTCTTGTTGCTGGTCCTGACTGGCAGGGCTACCACCAGGGGGGCTTTAGTGTGACTGTGTTCAGGGGGCCCCAAGGAGGAGAAGGGGCCCCAAGTCACAGGAACTCACTGTGCACACAGGGCCGGATTATCATTCTGTGGGGGGGTGCACAAAATTTGCCATTCAGGGTCCCCAAACCTGCTAGTGGTGGCCCTACTATGCGGTGTGGATGAGGCCTACACTAAGATTGTGCTACATCTAAGACTAGGCCCCAACCAAGCCGCCCGCATACACTTACAATTACATGCAGCGGTTCTAGCACCAATCACCACAGGTGTTCAGATTCAGGTCAGGGTCTTTTAACCAATCAGAATCAAATACTGATGGATCTGCTCATCACTAGTCGCTCTGCAGAGGATTTGATGTTGTGCATCAAAAAAAAACCAAAACCACAAAAATATTGCATAATAAAAAAAACCTGTATAAAAAAAAAAATGAAATTTACATTACAAAAAAAAAATTAGTAAAAATCAGTTTTCCGAAATTCACAGCCAGAATCTTTAAGCAGACGTCAGCGGAGTTTTCCTTTAACCCTTTGCGCGCACACATCTCATAGGGACACAATTATTTTATTGTGGGGGGAATAATTTGATGCAGACAAATCTGAATCAGCAGGCCGCCCATGTGATTCCGCTTATGTCTTGTTCGGGAACTTTTTTGAAGTGGTTTCTGAGAGTTTTAGCTTTCAGTAAATTTAGCAACAAAGCGCAGCAGACTCCCACATACTTATCGTTTCTCGAAATAGTGAGACAAGGCGCTAACTGCTTAAGGGGTGCAGATAACTCGCCTGGAAAGTTAACAAGGAAGGTCTTTGTTTCACCAACTTCTTGACTTGGTGAACTTTTTTATGACTTTTTTTTTTTTTCCCTTCAACATGTACATCCATTCATATAGAGGTGCAGTCACTGTTGGAGGATTCATGATCTTTCTGTTACGAGGCCTCCAAATTTGTCACCGTTCCCCTCCTTTCATCCTAGTGCTACCACCAAGTCACATGACTTACTGGGGGTCATTTACTAAGGGCCCGATTTGCGTTTTCCCAACGTGCTACCCGAATATTTCCGTTTTGCGCCGCTTGTACTTAAATTGCCCCGGGATTTTGGCGCACACGATCGGATTGTGGCGCATCGGCGCCGGCATGAGAGCGATCGTGGGGCGTGGCCGAACGAAAACCCGACGTATTCGGAAAAACCTCCACATTTAAAAACCGAAAATGTGTCGCTTGGGAAGCGCTTACCTTCACCTGGTCCAGCTCGGTGTATTCCGGCGCGTTCAGATGCTTTCAAGCGCAGCAGCGCCACCTGGTTGATGGCGGAGGAACTGCCTTCATAAATCCCGTCCGGACCCGAATCCTGTTCAGAGAACGCGCCGCTGAATCGCGAATGGGCCGGGTAAGTAAATCTGCCCCACTGTGCTCATTAGTCAAAATCACATAAATGGTTAATGACAAGTTTATAGACCTGCAAGTAATTAGCTTATTACCCTCCTAATATACGGTACTCCTTCTTGACAGAAGGAGAGGACACTTTTCCTGTCCTATATAACCCTGTCACACATATAAGAGTGGACAGGTCACTTTCTCCTGCAAGATCATCTCACTCCGCTCCTGCTGCTGTTATAATCGTTTATGATTTGATTGACTACATTGTATTATACAACTAATTCCATCGCTACTAATATAATCATAGCATGTCACTTTCTCCTGCAAGATCATCTCACTCCCATTCTGCTGCAGTTATCATTTCTTGAGATCTGACTGACTATATTCTATTATATCCAGGAACACTCAATATTAATCCCATCCTGAACCCCTGACGCTACTAAAACAATGATAGAATGAGCAGGTCACTTTCTCCTGCAAGATCATCTCACTCCGCTCCTGCTGCTGTTATAATTGTTTATGATTTGATTGACTACATTGTGTTATACAACTAATTCCATCGCTACTAATATAATCATAGCATGTCACTTTCTCCTGCAAGATCATCTCACTCCCCTCCTGCTGCAGTTATCATTTCTTGTGATCTGACTGACTATATTCTATTATATCCAGGAACACTCAATATTAATCCCATCCTGAACCCCTGATGCTACTAAAACAATGATAGAATGAGCAGGTCACTTTCTCCTGCAAGATCATCTCACTCCGCTCCTGCTGCTGTTATAATTGTTTATGATTTGATTGACTACATTGTGTTATACAACTAATTCCATCACTACTAATATAATCATAGCATGTCACTTTCTCCTGCACAATCATCTCACTCCTCTCCTGCTGCTCTTATCCCCTACTGTCTGCTGACTGACTATTTTGTACTCTATCCAGGAATATTCAATGTTAAGTCCATTCTATCAACCCCCTAACCCTACTAATACACTCATGAACATGAACCGGTCACTTTCATCTGGATAATCATCTCACTCCTCTCCTGCTGCTGTTATAATTTCTTGTGATCTGACTGACTATATTCTATTATATCCAGGAACACTCAATATTAATCCCATCCCGTGAACCCCTGACACTACTAAAACAATCATAGCATGAGCAGGTCACTTTCTGCTACAAGATTATCTCACTCTCCTTCTGCTGCTGTTTTAATTTTTTGTGACTTCATTGACTACATTGCATTCTACTTCTAATTCCATCCTATGTGCCCCTAACCTTATTAATACACATGGACAGGTTAATTCCCCCTGAAATGACCAACTCACTCATCTTCTGCTGCAGTCATTATTTTCTAACTTTGACTATCTACATAAAGAAACTTCTTGGAGGTGCATAATAAATATTTGAAAGTGTTGAGCTTACCGCAAACCTTGGGTTCATATGGAACTTTGTTGGATTGAGACCCCTTTGCCTGGGTTCAGCTCAGCCCCCTCCGGTATCGCCCAAGATCGGTGCTGGGACCAATTGTGGGCGTTAATTCTCTAAAAGTTGTCGCCATTTAAAATTGCTGCTGCTCATTTTGGGTCGGATCCTCACTCCCCAATGAGCGACAACCCCCCTCCCCCAAATGGCGGCACGATTTAATTGTTGCTTCCGACTTTGGACTTTGCCAGTGAGATTTAAAAAGAGAACACCCATGATTGGCGATGGCACCGTTACTGGTGAGGGGTTCCAGTGTGGGTTCAGTCCCCAGACTCGGACAGATTTTTAAAATTCGGGTTTGGCTGTGCCCGAATTTTAACAGGTTCACTCATCACTAGTATTTCATTTGGAATACTTATCAGTATTACTGAAAATATTATACTGTATCTGCTCAATAACCTATTTTGTGTTTAAAAAATACTACATTACATGTTCTTTGGCTTTGGAGGGGTTTTCCTTAAAGGTCTTTTCAGCAAAAAGACCAACGCAAAAAGATCCATGGCCTCACCAATTCCCATCAGACCGGCGGTGAGTAGAGTGGCTGGTGTGAATAATGAGTAAACCCTTTTGTTAGAGATGTTGAGACAATGGGGCACATTTACTTTACTGTCCGGAGGAGTTCACAGAAAGTGCATTGTCCGTGTATAATGCCCTGTGCCACGATTCATTAAGATCATGCGCCCGATATCCTGCATGTGTCACTTCCCCGCTCAGGTCCCCGGAGTTCACCTTCTTCTTTCTGGTGCATGTAAGTGCTTGGTCTTCAAAAGTTAAATCCCGCGCTCAGTCCGAATCAATCAGATGGTCCTACGGCCGCCCCCCGATCTCTGTCGCATGGAAGCTGTGCAGCTGCGCCACACTCCAATCACGTGCGACACAATCCCAGTGCAGACACCTGAAAATACGTGAAAAAGCCGCACAAATCCCGAAAAACAGCACACGGTCCTACTAAAGTGCGATCCGTGACCCTAAATAAAAGCCCCCTAAAAGATGATCACATCACTTTATTGGTGGATGTCCTGGGTCCTCCGGTGGCAGATACAAGCTTTGGAGGCATTCTCCGCTATGAGATGATTTGCTGAGCTCATAAAGCTCTCATAGATACCAACAGACGCAAGTCCGACCTCTGATAGGGTTAATGATTTCTATTTGTATCGATAAGTAACAGGAACGTGCAGTATGTCGCTATGTCGTATGTCGCTATGAATGTATCCACGGTGGAAGGGGTTAACCCCATGCCTGGACGACCGTACAGAAGCTCCTGGGTACTTTGTTATTCAGCCAAATCTAAAGTTAATTTAGTGGAAAATGGATCAGCCTTGGAGCCCGGTGGGACATGGACGCTGCTCCTGCTGGGATAGAACTGGATTTTTTATGCATATCCTAAGAAAAAAATACAAGTAACCTCAAGTCAACCAAACATCTGCAAAGCGACCAGAAATCACTGCAGATGGAATTACGGATTATACGCTGCAATCCTGGGCTCCGAGTCTGTTCTGCTCCTTATGTAGGGATATTAGGTCCATGACCGCTCATAGGGCGCGGGATGATGGGAGACCTGGAGAAAAGACTTATAGGATCCGGCTGCGGGGCTATACATGATTATAGGAGGGTCATAGCAAAAAAAAATGCAAAAATAAGAAAGCATAACCCATATGGACATGTACATGTCGCTACATTGCTCTCTTAAAGGGGTTCTCCTAAGATTTAATGTTACCCTTTATTCACAGATAGCTTATGCCGGGACTCCTACTGATTATGGTTGGGAAGATTCATCTTGGAGGGTTCATTTTGGGTGCCAACCCATTGACGATAGGGTGAAGCATCACAGCGCCATTGATTTGATAGTGGCTGTTCCTAGTATTACAGCTAAGCATTCTATTGGAGTATCCAGTTTGATTCCCATAAAACACACTTCTACTAGGACATTACATAGAACGTCTGCCTATAACTTTTTATACAGTGGGGCTTATTTACTAAGGGTCAGCGGAACGCACTTTCGTCGGATTTACGAAAATTTTCGGGATTTGGTGATAGGTATTTAACTGGGGATTGTGTCGCACGTGATCGGATTGTGTCGCAGTCTCGCCAGCTTTTATGCGGCAGAAATTGGGGGCGTTCCGATGGAAGATCTGTCTGATTCGGAATGAGCATGGGATTTAACATTCAAATTGTCCAATGCACTTACATGCACCAGGAAGAAGAAGGTGAACTCCGGGGACCTGAGTGGGGAAGGACACATGCAGGATATCGGGCGCACGATCTTAGTGACTCCCTGCACAGCGCATTATACACGGACAATGCACTTACATGCACCAGGAAGAAGAAGGTGAACTCCAGGGACCTGAGCGGGGAAGCGACACAAGCAGGATATCGGGCGCAGGATCTTAGTGACTCCCCGCACAGCGCGTTATACACGAACAATGCACTTACATGCACCAGGAAGAAGAAGGTGAACTCCGGGGACCTGAGCCGGGAAGCGACACATGCAGGATATCGGGCGCACGATCTTAGTGACTCCCCGCACAGCGCATTATACACGGACAAAGCACTTACATGCACCAGGAAGAAAGAAGGTGAACTCCGGGGACCTGAGCGGGGAAGGACACATGCAGGATATCAGGCGCACAATCTTAGTGACTCCCTGCACAGCGCATTATACACGGACAAAGCACTTACATGCACCAGGAAGAAGAAGGTGAACTCCAGGGACCTGAGCGGGGAAGTGACACATGCAGGATATCGGACGCAGGATCTTAGTGACTCCCCGCACAGCACATTATACACGGTCAATGCACTTACATGCACCAGGACGAAGATGGTGAACTCCAGGGACCTGAGCGGGGAAGCGACACATGCAGGATATCAGGTGCACGATCTTAGTGACTCCCCACACAGCACATTATACACGGACAATGCACTTACATGCACCAGGAAGAAGAAGGTGAACTCCAGGGACCTGAGCAGGGAAGCGACACATGCAGGATATCGGGCGCAGGATCTTAGTGACTCCCGCACAGCGCATTATACACGGACAATGCACTTACATGCACCAGGAAGAAGAAGGTGAACTCCGGGGACCTGAGCGGGGAAGCGACACATGCAGGATATCGGGCGCAGGATCTTAGTGACTCCCGCACAGCGCATTATACATGGACAATGCACTTACAGGCACCAGGAAGAAGAAGGTGAACTCCGGGGACCTGAGCGGGGAAGCGACACATGCAGGATATCGGGCGCACGATCTTAGTGACTCCCCGCACAGCTCATTATACACGGACAATGCACTTACATGCACCAGGAAGAAGAAGGTGAACTCTGGGGACCTGAGCGGGGAGCGACACATGTAGGATATCGGGCGCAGGATCTTAGTGACTCTCCGCACAGCATATTATACACGGACAATGCACTTACATGCAACAGGAAGAAAGAAGGTGAACTCCGGGGACCTGAGCAGGGAAGAACACATGCAGGATATCGGGTGCACGATCTTAGTGACTCCCGCACAGCGCATTACACACGGACAATGCACTTACATGCACCAGGAAGAGGAAGGTGAACTTCGGGGACCTGAGCGGGGGAGTGACACATGCAGGATATCGGGTGCAGGATCTTAGTGACTCCCCGCACAGCGCATTATACACAGACAATGCACTTACATGCACCAGGAAGAAGAAGGTGAACTCCAGGGACCTGAGCGGGGAAGCGACACATGCAGGATATCGGGCGCACGATCTTAGTGACTCCCCGCACAGCACATTATACACGGACAATGCACTTACATGCACCAGGAAGAAGAAGGTGAACTCCGGGGACCTGAGCGGGGAAGGACACATGCAGGATATCGGGCGCACAATCTTAGTGACTCCCCGCACAGTGCCTTATACACGGACAATGCACTTACATACACCAGGAAGAAGAAGGTGAACTCCGGGGACCTGAGCGGGGAAGCGACACATGCAGGATATCGGGCACACGATCTTAGTGACTCCCCGCACAGCGCATTATACACGGACAATGCACTTACATGCACCAGGAAGAAGAAGTTGAACTCCGGGGACCTGAGCGGGGAAGTGACACATGCAGGATATCGGGCGCACGATCTTAGTGACTCCCCGCACAGCACATTATACACGGACAATGCACTTACATGCACCAGGAAGAAGAAGGTGAACTCCGGGGACCTGAGCGGGGAAGGACACATGCAGGATATCAGGCGCACAATCTTAGTGACTCCCCGCACAGTGCATTATACACAGACAATGCACTTACATGCACCAGGAAGAAGAAGGTGAACTCCGGGGACCTGAGCGGGGAAGGACACATGCAGGATATCAGGCGCACAATCTTAGTGAATCACGGCACAGGGCATTATACACGGACAATGCAATTTCGGGGATCGCGCAGGACGGGTAAGTAAATGTGCCCCAATGTATGTAAGCTTGTAGAGGTGTATCCCTTTAAGAGTGGCATGAAGACATTACTTCCATTTTATCACTGTCAGTATCACTGCATCAATCTATGTTCCTAATTCTCACCAATTCAGCTTTACAATTCCGATTAACCGCATACAATCCTCCAGAATGGTTCGCCGGTGAGTTTTTCCCGGTGTTTATTGCTCACGCGCCGTTTTCTCTTCGCTTCGTTCATCTCTATTGATTTACTGCTGATATAAAGGGAGAGGCAGAGACATCGAGCAAATGGGATTATTGAGTTAATCTCCAACATTATGGACAAGAATGATTCCTAATCCATTATCCCGCATGGTAATTACAAGATAAATGTTTCATCGCCTTAAATCAGCCGCGCATCCTAAATTGGCGCAGCAAATCAATGAGGACTCACAAAAAAATACATCTTATCAATTATATCCACATTGTAATGGCTTTATGTATTCCCTCCTTACTGCTTATGGAGACACTCATAAATCCAAGGCGCATTCACAGGCGACACAATATCATCATCATGAAATATTACCGCCATACTATCTACTACGCTAAGAAAGAATGTAACGTAAAAGCTACTGTGCAAAACTATTTATAAGAAGAGAAGTATTATAGCAGTTATATTCTTATACATAGGGAGCAGTATTATAGTAGTTATATTCTTGTACATAGGGGGCAGTATTATAGTAGTTATATTCTTGTACATAGGGGGCAGTATTATAGTAGTTATATTCTTGTACATAGGGGGCAGTATTATAGTAGTTATATTCTTGTACATAGGGGGCAGTATTATAGTAGTTATATTCTTGTACATAGGGAGCAGTATTATAGTAGTTATATTCTTGTACATGGGGGCAGTATTATAGTAGTTATATTCCTGTACATAGGGGGCAGTATTATAGTAGTTATATTCTTGTACATAGGGGGCAGTATTATAGTAGTTATATTCTTGTACATAGAGGGCAGTATTATAGTAGTTATATTCTTGTACATAGGGGGCATATTATAGTAGTTATATTCTTGTACATAGGGGGCAGTATTATAGTAGTTATATTCTTGTACATAGGGGGCATATTATAGTAGTTATATTCTTGTACATAGGGGGCAGTATTATAGTAGTTATATTCCTGTACATAAGGGGCAGAATTATAGTAGTTATATTCTTGTACATAGGGGGCAGTATTATAGTAGTTATATTCTTGTACATAGGGGGCAGTATTATAGTAGTTATATTCCTGTACATAAGGGGCAGAATTATAGTAGTTATATTCTTGTACATAGGGGGCAGTATTATAGTAGTTATATTCTTGTACATAGGGGCAGTATTATAGTAGTTATATTCTTGTACATAGGGGGCAGTATTATAGTAGTTATATTCCTGTACATAAGGGGCAGTATTATAGTAGTTATATTCTTGTACATAGAGGGCAGTATTATAGTAGTTATATTCTTGAACATAGGGGCAGTATTATAGTAGTTATATTCTTATACATAGGGGGCAGTATTATAGTAGTTATATTCTTGTACATAGGGGCAGTATTATAGTAGTTATATTCTTGTACATAGGGGCAGTATTATAGTAGTTATATTCTTGTACATAGGGGCAGTATTATAGTAGTTATATTCTTGTACATAGGGGCAGTATTATAGTAGTTATATTCTTGTACATAGGGGGCAGTATTATAGTAGTTATATTCCTGTACATAGGGGGCACTATTATAGTAGTTATATTCTTGTACATAGGGGGCAGTATTATAGTAGTTATATTCTTGTACATAGGGGGCAGTATTATAGTAGTTATATTCTTATACATAGGGGGCAGTATTATAGTAGTTATATTCTTGTACATAGGGGCAGTATTATAGTAGTTATATTCTTGTACATAGGGGCAGTATTATAGTAGTTATATTCTTGTACATAGGGGGCAGTATTATAGTAGTTATATTCCTGTACAAAGGGGGCAGTATTATAGTGGTTATATTCTTGCACATAGAGGGCAGTATTATAGTAGTTATATTCCTGTACATAGAGGGCAGTATTAAAGTAGTTATATTCTTGCACATAGAGGGCAGTATTATAGTAGTTATATTCTTGCACATAGAGGGCAGTATTATAGCAGTTATATTCTTATACATAGGGGGCAGTATTATAGTAGTTATATTCTTATACATAGGGGGCAGTATTATAGTAGTTATATTCTTGTACATAGGGGGCAGTATTATAGTAGTTATATTCCTGTACATAAGGGGCAGAATTATAGTAGTTATATTCTTGTACATAGGGGGCAGTATTATAGTAGTTATATTCTTGTACATAGGGGGCAGTATTATAGTAGTTATATTCTTATACATAGGGGGCAGTATTATAGTAGTTATATTCTTGTACATAGGGGCAGTATTATAGTAGTTATATTCTTGTACATAGGGGCAGTATTATAGTAGTTATATTCTTGTACATAGGGGGCAGTATTATAGTAGTTATATTCCTGTACATAGGGGCCAGTATTATAGTAGTTATATTCTTGCACATAGAGGGCAGTATTATAGTAGTTATATTCCTGTACATAGGGGGCAGTATTATAGTAGTTATACTCTTGTACATAGGGGGCAGTATTATAGTAGTTATATTCTTGTACATAGGGGGCAGTATTATAGTAGTTATATTCTTGTACATAGGAGGCAGTATTATAGTAGTTATACTCTTGTACATAGGGGGCAGTATTATAGTAGTTATACTCTTGTACATAGGGGGCAGTATTATAGTAGTTATACTCTTGTACATAGGAGGCAGTATTATAGTAGTTATATTCTTGTACATAGGGGGCAGTATTATAGTAGTTATACTCTTGTACATAGGGGGCAGTATTATAGTAGTTATACTCTTGTACATAGGAGGCAGTATTATAGTAGTTATATTCTTGTACATAGGGGGCAGTATTATAGTAGTTATATTCTTGTACATAGGGGGCAGTATTATAGTAGTTATATTCTTGTACATAGGGGGAAGTATTATAGTAGTTATATTCCTTTACATAGGGGGCAGTATTATAGTATTTATATTCTTGTACATAGGGGGCAGTATTATAGTAGTTATATTCTTGTACATAGGGGGCAGTATTATAGTAGTTATATTCTTGTACATAGGAGGCAGTATTATAGTAGTTATATTCCTGTACATAGGGGGCAGTATTATAGTAATTATATTCTTGTACATAGGGGGCAGTATTATAGTAGTTATACTCTTGTACATAGGGGGCAGTATTATAGTAGTTATACTCTTGTACATAGGGGGCAGTATTATAGTAGTTATACTCTTGTACATAGGAGGCAGTATTATAGTAGTTATATTCTTGTACATAGGGGGCAGTATTATAGTAGTTATATTCTTGTACATAGGGGGCAGTATTATAGTAGTTATATTCTTGTACATAGGAGGCAGTATTATAGTAGTTATATTCTTGTACATAGGGGGCAGTATTATAGTAGTTATATTCTTGTACATAGGAGGCAGTATTATAGTAGTTATATTCTTGTACATAGGGGGCAGTATTATAGTAGTTATACTCTTGTACATAGGAGGCAGTATTATAGTAGTTATACTCTTGTACATAGGGGGCAGTATTATCGTAGTTATACTCTTGTACATAGGGGGCAGTATTATAGTAGTTATACTCTTGTACATAGGAGGCAGTATTATAGTAGTTATATTCTTGTACATAGGGGGCAGTATTATAGTAGTTATACTCTTGTACATAGGGGGCAGTATTATAGTAGTTATACTCTTGTACATAGGAGGCAGTATTATAGTAGTTATATTCTTGTACATAGGGGGCAGTATTATAGTAGTTATATTCTTGTACATAGGAGGCAGTATTATAGTAGTTATATTCTTGTACATAGGGGCAGTATTATAGTAGTTATATTCTTGTACATAGGGGCAGTATTATAGTAGTTATATTCTTATACATAGGGGGCAGTATTATAGTAGTTATATTCTTGTACATAGGGGCAGTATTATAGTAGTTATATTCTTGTACATAGGGGCAGTATTATAGTAGTCATATTCTTGTACATAGGGGCAGTATTATAGTAGTTATATTCTTGTACATAGGGGCAGTATTATAGTAGTTATATTCTTGTACATAGGGGGCAGTATTATAGTAGTTATATTCCTGTACATAGGGGGCACTATTATAGTAGTTATATTCTTGTACATAGGGGGCAGTATTATAGTAGTTATATTCTTGTACATAGGGGGCAGTATTATAGTAGTTATATTCTTATACATAGGGGGCAGTATTATAGTAGTTATATTCTTGTACATAGGGGCAGTATTATAGTAGTTATATTCTTGTACATAGGGGCAGTATTATAGTAGTTATATTCTTGTACATAGGGGGCAGTATTATAGTAGTTATATTCCTGTACATAGGGGGCAGTATTATAGTGGTTATATTCTTGCACATAGAGGGCAGTATTATAGTAGTTATATTCCTGTACATAGAGGGCAGTATTATAGTAGTTATATTCTTGCACATAGAGGGCAGTATTATAGTAGTTATATTCTTGCACATAGAGGGCAGTATTATAGCAGTTATATTCTTATACATAGGGGGCAGTATTATAGTAGTTATATTCTTATACATAGGGGGCAGTATTATAGTAGTTATATTCTTGTACATAGGGGGCAGTATTATAGTAGTTATATTCCTGTACATAAGGGGCAGAATTATAGTAGTTATATTCTTGTACATAGGGGGCAGTATTATAGTAGTTATATTCTTGTACATAGGGGGCAGTATTATAGTAGTTATATTCTTATACATAGGGGGCAGTATTATAGTAGTTATATTCTTGTACATAGGGGCAGTATTATAGTAGTTATATTCCTGTACATAGGGGCCAGTATTATAGTAGTTATATTCTTGCACATAGGGGGCAGTATTATAGTAGTTATATTCCTGTACATAGGGGGCAGTATTATAGTAGTTATACTCTTGTACATAGGGGGCAGTATTATAGTAGTTATATTCTTGTACATAGGGGGCAGTATTATAGTAGTTATATTCTTGTACATAGGAGGCAGTATTATAGTAGTTATACTCTTGTACATAGGGGGCAGTATTATAGTAGTTATACTCTTGTACATAGGGGGCAGTATTATAGTAGTTATACTCTTGTACATAGGAGGCAGTATTATAGTAGTTATATTCTTGTACATAGGGGGCAGTATTATAGTAGTTATACTCTTGTACATAGGGGGCAGTATTATAGTAGTTATACTCTTGTACATAGGAGGCAGTATTATAGTAGTTATATTCTTGTACATAGGGGGCAGTATTATAGTAGTTATATTCTTGTACATAGGGGGCAGTATTATAGTAGTTATATTCTTGTACATAGGGGGAAGTATTATAGTAGTTATATTCCTGTACATAGGGGGCAGTATTATAGTATTTATATTCTTGTACATAGGGGGCAGTATTATAGTAGTTATATTCTTGTACATAGGGGGCAGTATTATAGTAGTTATATTCTTGTACATAGGAGGCAGTATTATAGTAGTTATATTCCTGTACATAGGGGGCAGTATTATAGTAATTATATTCTTGTACATAGGGGGCAGTATTATAGTAGTTATACTCTTGTACATAGGGGGCAGTATTATAGTAGTTATACTCTTGTACATAGGGGGCAGTATTATAGTAGTTATACTCTTGTACATAGGGGGCAGTATTATAGTAGTTATATTCTTGTACATAGGAGGCAGTATTATAGTAGTTATATTCTTGTACATAGGGGGCAGTATTATAGTAGTTATATTCTTGTACATAGGGGGCAGTATTATAGTAGTTATATTCTTGTACATAGGAGGCAGTATTATAGTAGTTATATTCTTGTACATAGGGGGAAGTATTATAGTAGTTATATTCCTGTACATAGGGGGCAGTATTATAGTATTTATATTCTTGTACATAGGGGGCAGTATTATAGTAGTTATATTCTTGTACATAGGGGGCAGTATTATAGTAGTTATATTCTTGTACATAGGAGGCAGTATTATAGTAGTTATATTCCTGTACATAGGGGGCAGTATTATAGTAATTATATTCTTTTACATAGGGGGCAGTATTATAGTAGTTATACTCTTGTACATAGGGGGCAGTATTATAGTAGTTATACTCTTGTACATAGGGGGCAGTATTATAGTAGTTATACTCTTGTACATAGGGGGCAGTATTATAGTAGTTATACTCTTGCACATAGGAGGCAGTATTATAGTAGTTATATTCTTGTACATAGGGGGCAGTATTATAGTAGTTATATTCTTGTACATAGGGGGCAGTATTATAGTAGTTATATTCTTGTACATAGGAGGCAGTATTATAGTAGTTATATTCTTGTACATAGGGGGCAGTATTATAGTAGTTATATTCTTGTACATAGGAGGCAGTATTATAGTAGTTATATTCTTGTACATAGGGGGCAGTATTATAGTAGTTATACTCTTGTACATAGGAGGCAGTATTATAGTAGTTATATACTTGTACATAGGGGGCAGTATTATAGTAGTTATATTCTTGTACATAGGGGGCAGTATTATAGTAGTTATATTCTTGTACATAGGGGGCAGTATTATAGTAGTTATATTCTTGTACATAGGGGGTAGTATTATAGTAGGTATACTCTTGTACATAGGAGGCAGTATTATAGTAGTTATATTCTTGTACATAGGGGGCAGTATTATAGTAGTTATACTCTTATACATAGGGGGCAGTATTATAGTAGTTATACTCTTGTACATAGGGGGCAGTATTATAGTAGTTATACTCTTGTACATAGGGGGCAGTATTATAGTAGTTATACTCTTATACATAGGAGGCAGTATTATAGTAGTTATATTCTTGTACATAGGGGGCAGTATTATAGTAGTTATATTCTTGTACATAGGGGGCAGTATTATAGTAGTTATATTCTTGTACATAGGGGGAAGTATTATAGTAGTTATATTCCTGTACATAGGGGGCAGTATTATAGTATTTATATTCGTGTACATAGGGGGCAGTATTATAGTAGTTATATTCCTGTACATAGGGGGCAGTATTATAGTATTTATATTCTTTTACATAGGGGGCAGTATTTTAGTAGTTATATTCTTGTACATAGGGGGCAGTATTATAGTAGTTATATTCTTGTACATAGGAGGCAGTATTATAGTAGTTATATTCCTGTACATAGGGGGCAGTATTATAGTAGTTATATTCCTGTACGTAGGGGGTATTATTATAGTAGTTATATTCCTGTACATATTGGGCAGTATTATAGTAGTTATATTCCTGTACATAGGGGCAGTGTTATAGTAGTTATATTCTTGTACATAGGGGCAGTATTATAGTAGTTATATTCTTGTACATAGGGGGCAGTATCATAGTAGTTATATTCTTATACATAGGGAGCAGTATTATAGTAGTTATATTCTTGTACATAGGGGGCAGTATTATAGTAGTTATATTCCTGTACCTAGGGGGTAGTATTATAGTAGTTATATTCCTGTACATATTGGGCAGTATTATAGTAGTTATATTCCTGTACATAGGGGCAGTGTTATAGTAGTTATATTCTTGTACATAGGGGGCAGTATTATAGTAGTTATATTCTTGTACATAGGGGGCAGTATCATAGTAGTTATATTCTTGTACATAGGGAGCAGTATTATAGTAGTTATATTCTTGTACATAGGGGGCAGTATTATAGTAGTTATATTTTATTACATAGGGAGCAGTATTATAGTAGTTATATTCTGTACATAGGGGGCAGTATTATAGTAGTTATATTCCTGTACATAGGGGGCAGTATTATAGTAGTTATATTCTTGTACATAGGGGGCAGTATTATAGTAGTTATATTCTTGTACATAGGGGGCAGTATTATAGTAGTTATACTCTTGTACATAGGGAGCAGTATTATAGTAGTTATATTCTTGTACATAGGGGGCAGTATTATAGTAGTTATATTCTTGTACATAGGGGCAGTATTATAGTAGTTATATTCTTGTACATAGGGGGCAGTATTATAGTAGTTATATTCTTGTACATAGGGAGCAGTATTATAGTAGTTATATTCTTGTACATAGGGAGCAGTATTATAGTAGTTATATTCTGTACATAGGGGGCAGTATTATAGTAGTTATATTCCTGTACATAGGGGGCAGTATTATAGTAGTTATATTCTTGTACATAGGGGGCAGTATTATAGTAGTTATATTCTTGTACATAGGGGGCAGTATTATAGTAGTTATATTCTTGTACATAGGGAGCAGTATTATAGTAGTTATATTCTTGTACATAGGGGACAGTATTATAGTAGTTATATTTTATTACATAGGGAGCAGTATTATAGTAGTTATATTCTGTACATAGGGGGCAGTATTATAGTAGTTATATTCCTGTACATAGGGGGCAGTATTATAGTAGTTATATTCTTGTACATAGGGGGCAGTATTATAGTAGTTATTCTTGTACATAGGGGGCAGTATTATAGTAGTTATATTCTTGTACATAGGGGGCAGTATTATAGTAGTTATATTCTTGTACATAGGGGGCAGTATTATAGTAGTTATTCTTGTACATAGGGGGCAGTATTATAGTAGTTATATTCTTGTACATAGGGGGCAGTATTATAGTAGTTATAGTCTTGTACATAGGGGACAGTATTATATTAGTTATATTCTTGTACATAGGGGGCAGTATTATAGTAGTTATATTCCTGTACATAGGGGGCAGTATTATAGTAGTTATATTCTTGTACATAGGGGGCAGTATTATAGTAGTTATATTCTTGTACATAGGGGGCAGTATTATAGTAGTTATATTCTTGTACATAGGGGGCAGTATTATAGTAGTTATATTCTTGTACATAGGGGCAGTATTATAGTAGTTATATTCTTGTACATAGGGAGCAGTATTATAGTAGTTATATTCTTGTACATAGGGAGCAGTATTATAGTAGTTATATTCTTGTACATAGGGGGCAGTATTATAGTAGTTATATTCTTATACATAGGGGGCAGTATTATATTAGTTATATTCTTGCACATAGGGGCATCATTATAGTAGTTATATTCTTGTACATTTGGGCAGTATTATAGTAGTCATATTTTTGTACATAGGGGGCAGTATTATAGTAGTTATATTCCTGTACATAGGGGGCAGTATTATAGTAGTTATATTCTTGCACATAGGGGGCAGTATTATAGTAGTTATATTCTTGCACATAGAGGGCAGTATTATAGTAGTTATATTCCTGTACATAGAGGGCAGTATTATAGTAGTTATATTCTTGCACATAGAGGGCAGTATTATAGTAGTTATATTCTTGCACATAGGGAGCAGTATTATAGTGGTTATATTCTTGTACATAGGGGGCAGTATTATAGTAGTTATATTCTTGCACATAGAGGGCAGTATTATTGTAGTTATATTCCTGTACATAGAGGGCAGTATTATAGTAGTTATATTCTTGTACATAGGGGGCAGTATTATAGTAGTTATATTCTTGTACATAGGGAGCAGTATTATAGTAGTTATATTCTTGTACATAGGGGGCAGTATTATAGTAGTTATATTCTTGTACATAGGGGCAGTATTATAGTAGTCATATTCTTGTACATAGGGGGCAGTTTTATAGTAATTATATTCTTGTACATAGGGAGCAGTATTATAGTAGTTATATTCTTGTACATAGGGAGCAGTATTATAGTAGTTATATTCTGTACATAGGGGGCAGTATTATAGTAGTTATATTCCTGTACATAGGGGGCAGTATTATAGTAGTTATATTCTTGTACATAGGGGGCAGTATTATAGTAGTTATATTCTTGTACATAGGGGGCAGTATTATAGTAGTTATATTGTTGTACATAGGGGGCAGTATTATAGTAGTTATATTCTTGTACATAGGGGACAGTATTATAGTAGTTATATTTTATTACATAGGGAGCAGTATTATAGTAGTTATATTCTGTACATAGGGGGCAGTATTATAGTAGTTATATTCCTGTACATAGGGGGCAGTATTATAGTAGTTATATTCTTGTACATAGGGGGCAGTATTATAGTAGTTATTCTTGTACATAGGGGGCAGTATTATAGTAGTTATATTCTTGTACATAGGGGGCAGTATTATAGTAGTTATTCTTGTACATAGGGGGCAGTATTATAGTAGTTATATTCTTGTACATAGGGGGCAGTATTATAGTAGTTATATTCTTGTACATAGGGGGCAGTATTATAGTAGTTATAGTCTTGTACATAGGGGACAGTATTATATTAGTTATATTCTTGTACATAGGGGGCAGTATTATAGTAGTTATATTCCTGTACATAGGGGGCAGTATTATAGTTGTTATATTCTTGTACATAGGGGGCAGTATTATAGTAGTTATATTCTTGTACATAGGGAGCAGTATTATAGTAGTTATATTCTTGTACATAGGGGCAGTATTATAGTAGTTATATTCTTGTACATAGGGGCAGTATTATAGTAGTTATATTCTTGTACATAGGGAGCAGTATTATAGTAGTTATATTCTTGTACATAGGGAGCAGTATTATAGTAGTTATATTCTTGTACATAGGGGGCAGTATTATAGTAGTTATATTCTTATACATAGGGGGCAGTATTATAGTAGTTATATTCTTGTACATAGGGGCAGCATTATAGTAGTTATATTCTTGTACATAGGGGCAGTATTATAGTAGTTATATTCTTGTACATAAGGGGCTGTATTATAGTAGTTATATTCTTGTACATAGGAGACAGTATTATAGTAGTTATATTTTTGTACATAGGGGGCAGTATTATAGTAGTTATATTCCTGTACATAGGGGGCAGTATTATAGTAGTTATATTCTTGCACATAGGGGGCAGTATTATAGTAGTTATATTCTTGCACATAGAGGGCAGTATTATAGTAGTTATATTCCTGTACATAGAGGGCAGTATTATAGTAGTTATATTCTTGCACATAGAGGGCAGTATTATAGTAGTTATATTCTTATACATAGGGGGCAGTATTATAGTAGTTATATTCTTGTACATAGGGGCAGCATTATAGTAGTTATATTCTTGTACATAGGGGCAGTATTATAGTAGTTATATTCTTGTACATAAGGGGCTGTATTATAGTAGTTATATTCTTGTACATAGGAGACAGTATTATAGTAGTTATATTTTTGTACATAGGGGGCAGTATTATAGTAGTTATATTCCTGTACATAGGGGGCAGTATTATAGTAGTTATATTCTTGCACATAGGGGGCAGTATTATAGTAGTTATATTCTTGCACATAGAGGGCAGTATTATAGTAGTTATATTCCTGTACATAGAGGGCAGTATTATAGTAGTTATATTCTTGCACATAGAGGGCAGTATTATAGTAGTTATATTCTTGCACATAGAGGGCAGTATTATAGCAGTTATATTCTTATACATAGGGGGCAGTATTATAATAGTTATATTCTTGTACATAGGGGCAGTATTATAGTAGTTATATTCTAGTACATAGGGGCAGTATTATAGTAGTTATATTCTTGTACATAGGGAGCAGTATTATAGTAGTTATATTCTTGTACATAGGGAGCAGTATTATAGTTGTTATATTCTTGTACATAGGGGCAGTATTATAGTAGTTATATTCTTGTACATAGGGGGCAGTATTATAGTAGTTATATTCTTGTACATAGGGGCAGTATTATAGTAGTTATATACTTGTACATAGGGGGCAGTATTATAGTAGTTCCATTCTTGTAATAGGGGGCAGTATTATAGTAGTAATATTCCTGTACATAGGGGGCAGTATTATAGTAGTTATATTCTTGTACATAGGGGGCAGTATTATAGTAGTTATATTCTTGTACATAGGGGGCAGTATTATAGTAGTTATATTCCTGTACATAGGGGGCAGTATTATAGTAGTTATATTCTTGTACATAGGGGGCAGTATTATAGTAGTTATATTCTTGTACATAGGGGGCAGTATTATAGTAGTTATATTCTTGTACATAGGGGGTAGTATTATAGTAGTTATATTCTTGTACATAAGGGGCTGTATTATAGTAGTTATATTCTTGTACATAGGAGACAGTATTATAGTAGTTATATTTTTGTACATAGGGGGCAGTATTATAGTAGTTATATTCCTGTACATAGGGGGCAGTATTATAGTAGTTATATTCTTGTACATAGATGGCAGTATTATAGTAGTTATATTCTTGTATATAGGGGGCAGTATTATAGTAGTTATATTCTTGTACATAGGGGGCAGTATTATAGTAGTTATATTCTTGTACATAGGGGGCAGTATTATAGGAGTTATATTCCTCGGTTTCGGGATCATACTGGTTTTGTTCTCCATGAGCTGTACCCTTTCCTCTGCCCTTTGGTACACTGGCAGCTCTGCAGATCGGCTACAGCTGGTATTTCCACTGACGCCGGTCTGGAACTTGTTATAACCATGGTCCTCGTGAAGGTCTTGTTAATGTATGTAAGAAATGATGAATAAAGTTTGTGGTTATTAACCGCAGCTGTAACTTGGAGTTTTAATTCAGCATTGAGCCTGTGGGAGGCTTGTGCGTAGTTTAGCCACGGGACCAAATATTCTGCGGGCTTTATGATAATAGAATTATTGCTGATTGTAGGATATACAGTAGATCCTTGGGGCTTATGGGGCCGAGCTTCCCTATAGATTTGTATCCTGAGCTTTTGCATTTCACCATTGCTATGTACATGAACCTGGTAGCTAAAATAACTTTATTGCATGCACATGACTTTTTTCCTTGTTTTTGATGTTTTTTATACTTGTATTTGGGGCTTTACATATTAATGGACTCTGAGTCATATTATTTAACCTGCGCCCACAGTCGCGTTTCCTGTACGGGATATAGATATATATATATTTAGCATAATCTTATGCTACCTCTATGATCTAATGTTTCTTCCAGGATGCGATAAGATTTCACATCTTAAATATTCCTGATTTCGATCAAAGATTATAGAGTAAAACTTCACTAACATTTATTTAACCTTTATATTAATGAGACTAAACTTTTAATGTTCTCCTTGGTTTTTACCAAGCATTTTCCCATAGAACAATATAAAAGAAAGTTAAGTATCTTTAGTTTCTTTAATGAGGGGTTTAGGGTATTTAAGCATTCAAGGAACTCTGGCTAAATCACTAGTCCTATGTGTATATGAGATATAACTCTATATCTGGCTATTATGAGAATTATACATGTAGGATGAGATAGAAAACTTACTATTATCTCCAGCAGCCTTTGTCTATACCTGTGCCCCATTTATTCAGAAGCATCAGCAGGATAATATAGGATATTTTCAAGAAGTGCTGAACTCTATTGTTGTGAATAAAGCACCTAGGCTAAGTTTGAAAACTTACAATTATCTGCAGCAGTTTCTGTGCATTTGTTTACCTCTGTCACTCAGATGCATCAATAGTGTGATATCAATAGGATATTATTTAAAAGTACTGCATTTACTTAAGTATAAGCTGAGTTTTTCAGCATAAAATTGTGCTGAAAAAAATAAACTTTATACCTGAGTCCCCGGCCGTCCTCTCGCCGCCTGATTACATCATAGTGTTTTCACGGGAAGAGAGCATGGACATACCTCTGCCCACACTGCCGAGATGCAGGGAGACGATGAGCCTTAAAGGGCCTAACTTGCTGATCAGTGGGGGGATCTCAGTGCTGAGACCCCCACAGATTGCGAAAATGAGGGGTGCATCGGACCTCTCACCGCAACCTCAGACTAATGGAGCTGCACTCACCGATCTCCGTCAGCTCCATAGAGATTAATGGAGCAGAACGGTCATGTGTGGACGTCTGCTCCATTAGCCTGATGGATCGGCGAGAGGTCCGACGGAGGTAGGTAGGACCCCTTCGGACCTATCGTTTTCTCGATGGATAGGGCCTAACTTTAGTTTGTGGGAAAACCCCTTTAAGGAGAAGAGGACACTGGGGACGAGCACTGGAGGTAAGTACTAAATTTATACGTTTTAAGGGGGCTCTGCCGCTGGACTTAAGGGGGGCTCTGTTTTTTGGATGTAAAGGGAAGAGCTCTGCTGCTGGACATTTAGGGGGATTCTGCTGCTGGATATGGGAAGGGCTCTTCTGCAGGACATTTAGGGGGACTGTGCTGCTGGACATGGAAGGGCTCTTCTGCAGGACATTTAGGGGGACTGTGCTGCTGGACATGGAAGGGCTCTTCTGCAGGACATTTAGGGGGACTGTGCTGCTGGACATGGAAGGGCTCTGCTGCTGGACATTTAGGGGGACTGTGCTGCTGGACATGGAAGGGCTCTTCTGCAGGACATTTAGGGGGACTGTGCTGCTGGACATGGAAGGGCTCTTCTGCAGGACATTTAGGGGGACTGTGCTGCTGGACATGGGAAGGACTCTGCTGCAGGACATTTAGGGGGACTGTGCTGCTGGACATGGAAGGGCTCTTCTGCAGGACATTTAGGGGGACTGTGCTGCTGGACATGGAAGGGCTCTTCTGCAGGACATTTAGGGGGACTGTGCTGCTGGACATGGAAGGGCTCTTCTGCAGGACATTTAGGGGGACTGTGCTGCTGGACATGGGAAGGACTCTGCTGCAGGACATTTAGGGGGACTGTGCTGCTGGACATGGAAGGGCTCTTCTGCAGGACATTTAGGGTCTCTGCTGCTGGGCATTTAGGGGGCTCTGCTTCTGGACATTTAATTAAAGAGTAGTTGCTGCATTCCCCACCCTAGGCTTATACTTGAGTCAGTGGCCCACATTTATTAAAGTTTATTTTTAGCTACAAGAAGAGTGTCAGTTAGTTAATAGGACCTGTCACTAGATATATTTATAAAAACGTGGTGACAGGTTCCCTTTAAATGTGTACAACTGTCTGGGCTACATTCATTGGGGACCTCTATTAGGTTTTTCGCCCAATAATGTGAGTGGGTCATTACTAGATACATCCGCTTAGTAGAGCCCATTGACACTCCCACCTCTCATTCCATCAAAAGTACCAGAAAGTGAGAAAATCCAACCACATGCCAAAAAGATATGATATGGCGTTTATCTCTGAATTAGCTGATAATAGTCAAGGGGGTGGTAACCTTTTATTTTCATACTGCACTACCACCCCCTTGTCTAACAAGAGTTGATACACATATAAACGACAATTGTATCTTTTGAACAGCAGTAGTGTCTGGGAATGGATTGGATTTGGGATTGTTGGATTGGAATGTTGTGACTGCAGGAAGATTTGTTACATTGTATCCACTCTGTATCTGTTGCTATATAATGGAATCATTGTAACATATGACTTCTGTAAACCCTTGTAAAAGATACAATTCCCCAGACCATGTCCGTGAGATAAGACCCTTCCCTGAATCCCCCCGCGCCCCTGCTTCCTATAAGAAGAAGACGGTGACTTTGGGGGTTTGAGTTATTTGGCGGAGGCGAAGCTTTGCTTTAAAAAGGCTCAGACTGGGGTCACATAATTATACAGCAGGATCCCCGCGCCCTGGACAGGACTCACTGGGTGATTTAGTAACTTAGGATCTGGGTGGAGTAGAGACCACAAAAGCATGAAGAGAATACAGATGGAATGAGCTATTTGTAAGAGATGGTTCACCAGTGAAACAAACTACAGATGACTCGACCCGATCCCCTCCAAGCCAAACACTCACATTAAACGTTGCGTTTGGACCAGGTTCAAAAAATAGAAGAAGGAAAAAAAAAGTAGAATTTTGCCAGAATTGCATCAGGCGTCCATTGTGGAGAGAGGAAATGATTTGACTTAAGACAGCTGTGACATCAAAGGAATTTGTTTCAAAATAAATTGTGGGGAAAGGGTTCCCCCCCTCCCCCCCCCCTACAGAAGAGGCGGAAAAGTTCAGCCAAGTAAGTACAATGAGATGGGCTCTGACTAGCGATGACTGAAGGAGCGGCGCTGGGGGGGGATGTCTGAGTCAGGTCACGTGGGTGCAGTGATAATGTTCGGCACACGGGAGCGCTATCATAGGATGGACTGCCAAAAAAATGGAAATGTGCAAGAGAAGCTCAAAGAAAATTCCACGTTTCTTCTCAGTTTTGTGACCAAGTGTCTGGAGTGGCCGGCCACAAATATTCACCATATATAAATGCAATGGGAACTTCTGAAGCTACCGATTCCTGCGCAGTTACCCCAACAACCACAGCTGTTCCACAGTTCAGCCACAGATGCCCCATTTTGTGCCACAGATGCCTCATTATCAGCCGGATTCCCCATTGTGAGGCACAGATATCCACTTGTCAGCCACAGATACTTCCTTTTCAGCCACAGATGCCCCATTGATAGCCACGGATACCTCATTATCAGTTGGATTCCCCATTGTCAGCCACAGATATCCACTTGTCAGCCAAAGATACTTCCTTTTCAGCCACAGATGCCACATTAATATCCACGGATACCTCATTATCAGCCAGATTCCCCATTGTCAGCCACAGATATCCACTTGTCAGCCAAAGATACTTCCTTTTCAGCCACAGATGCCACATTAATATCCACGGATACCTCATTATCAGCCAGATTCTCCATGTTCAGCCACAGATATCCACTTGTTAGCCACAGATACTTCCTTTTCAGCCACAGATGCCACATTAATATCCACGGATACCTCATTATCAGCCAGATTCTCCATGTTCAGCCACAGATATCCACTTGTTAGCCACAGATACTTTCTTTTCAGCCACAGATGCCCCACTGATAGCCACGGATACCTCTTTATCAGCCACAGATACCTTCCTTTTAGTCACCAATGCCACATTGTCAGCCACAGATACCTCATTGTTAGCCACAGATTTTCACTTGTCAACCACATATACTTCCTTTTCAGCCACAAATGCCACATTATCAGTCATAGATGCCTCATTGTCAGCCACAGAGGACCCATTGTCATGGGGGGATTCCTACTTGTCAGACAAAGATACTGCCCTTTTGGTTACAAATGGCCAATTGTCCACCAAAGACATGTCCACCATATTCCACAGGTTGCGCTTGGCTACTATAGGCCACAAGTGCCACACGTGTGCTGTGATTGTCAGCCCTCCACTATGAGCAGCAGATGTCTCCCTATGACCACACCGGTGCATCACCCACCCCTGATTACAACTGTCCTATAGAGGTCAGCGTGACTTCCTTCCCCTCCCTTGACTCCAGGTCCTCTGTATACAGCGTTCACAGATCTATTCTTACATAAAGTGGAATCTCCCACAATATAGAAGGACATCATTGTCATCCTGTCACTGTCCTAGTTCATTCCTTTAAGAATCACGATCAAAACAGTATACGGCATGCTCCTGCACTCCCTCTAGTGGCGGCTGCTGGGAAACAGAACTTTATCATGTACATATGTCCAGGCAGGGGATTTGCAGCTCTGCTATACAGATGATTCAGCTCAGAATGTCGGGGGCTACCGTCTACTCACAAGTATTGTGCAATATAGGTCCATGAATACAAAGGCCATTTTTTTATAGTCGCTATACATCTCATGGCTTTGACAATGCCCCCCCCCCCCTTCCCCTCCATGTTTCATATTTCGGGTCTCAGGCTGCATACATTTGTCATAACACATAACCCATTGTGCAGCTACCATATGTATGAACCCAAGACTGGGGGCATCTGAGGACATCCAGGATTATACATGTAGCCCACTGAAAATATGTCCTGCCATGATGGATGGCACAGGAAATCTGCACAGGCAGCAAATTGTGCCCCCACCCCAGTGCATTTTGGTTAATATTTTTAAAATTGTGCTATTGTTTTGCTATAATCAGGCTTTTAAAATGACATGTACTTGTACCTGGGAAAGCTGGGTGACTACCAATATGGCTAACCACCATGGCCTCCACAAGGGGCTGACATCCAACTTTCACCAGATTTTGACTGGTTATAGTAGTAATGTTGAAATGTGAACATATAAATATGCATTACTGTATAATTACACTAATTTGTTTTTCTGGCACTAGGAAAGCTGAGTGGCTACCAAAAAAGCCAAACTAATTTATCTCATTTAACTCAAGTTTCTGAGTGGCTACATAGTAATGCAGTGACTTGTGTTTTTAGATGCGATACTAAATAAATATGCAACTTTGCCTTTCTGGAGTCTTGAAAAGCTGTGTGACTATCAATATAGTCAAAGTAATAGCTTCCAACATGGCTGAAGTGCAACTTGTTCCAAATTTTGAATGGCAAGAGAATAATTCTGTAAATTACATATATGAAAAGCATCACTGCATACAGTAATTAGGCAGCTTCACTTTTCAGGAACCTGAGAAAGTTGGGTGGCTGCCAATATGCTATATACCAAGACATAACTTCCACCAAAGGCTAAAACCAAGTTTTTTATTTTTTCAAATAATTAAGGGCATGAGTTGCATTGATGCTTAAAAGGCAGCTTTACTTTTCTGAATGCTGGAAAGATGGGTGACAACTATAAAAGTCCTTTATCAAAATTTCCCTGATTCCTGAATGGCACAGCCATGCAATGCTGCTAAACTATGCAGATTTGGTTTGCTAGAATCTGGAAAGTTGGGTCACAACCAAATCCAAATATTCTCTATAATATCTGTCATCCAACCTTTCCCAGAATCCTGAAGAGCATGTTATGCTGAGATCTGCTCATATGGAAAATTTATATAGTTGTTACCAAATTTTCCCAGATTCTTGCATGATAAAACTATATTGTTAGAATCTTGGAAAGCTGGGTGACTAACAGAATAGGTGCATTAATCACAACACTTTCCTAGACCCCGAGTGGCAAAAAATAAAATAAAATTGCAGAGATTTGTGCATGGGAGTTACTGCATAAACATTGTTGGAAAGCTGGGTACCAATTAGTATAGCTCCTAAAATACCCATCTTTCCCATATCCCAGAAAGGCAAGTCTTCTTAGTAATTTAAGTACATTTATGTACACAGTCTAAATTACTACATTATTATATTAAGAAACATTGTTTTTTAGGAAAGCTGGGTGGTAGAAAAGCCACTATGAGTGTAACAGCTTGAGATGAGCGGACTTGACATTCGAGTTTGGGGTTCGGCTGCATGACACAAACACATTGCTGGATTGTTGACCGTTTCCATGCCAATTCGGGAATAGGTCCGGGTCATGCGGCCAAACTCGAACATTGGGTCCGCTCATCTCTAGCGTTAACCCAAACAATTGTTGGGACTGTTACCCAACTTTCCCAGATTCCAGAACTCAAACAGAGTCAAATAATTGTATGAATACAGTAAGTAATATTGTATTTCAGGACTCAGGGAGAGCTGGGTGAAACCCCTTGCGACGTCAGTGGATCATTTCATTGCAAAAAAAACACCTCCCATAATTTTTTCTTATTTCATATATAAAAAAAATGAATTTTGCAGTTTTCTTCATCACAGAAGTCCTCAGTGATACGTCGTAGAACGTTGTGTTATTTGGCACATGAGTGAAGGTGATTTCAGGGAATCCTGTGGTATTGGCCGCCGTCAGGGTACTAGGAGCCTTCCCGTGGCCGCCGTGGAGCCGGAGCTCTTCCTACATGGCTTGAGCTGATACGTTTTCCTGTTACAAAGATTTGGGTTTTGATGGAATTTACATACATTTCAATGCCCCCATTGTTGTCCCCCTCAGCGGCCGTACAATGCTCCTTGTACACCGTCACGGCACGTCTGGCCAAAATATACACAAATGAGTGAGGACATAATAAGAAGGCTCCGAGGGGGGAAAAAAACACAGAAAAGGGGCCATATTTCACCAATCTGCCATATATAGCCCATAGCCACCAATCAGAATGGAGCATTCATTTGGTAAACTGCTTAGATAAGATGAAAGATGAGCTACAATTGGCTGCTATAAACACAACCAATCACAGCACATCTTGCCTTGAAGTAAGACTACCAGAGTTGGCCAAAGCCACCAATCAGAACTGAGCTTTCATTTCGTACACTGTTTAGGTGAAAATAAAGCTGGGGTTGGTTGCTATGACTAACAGGGATAGTTAAATAATTGAGGCCTACTGTATTTAGGCCTAAAAGAATACCTGTCCCAACTTCCATATTAACCAATCACAGCACAGCTTGTACTTCACCAGAGCAATTTAAGAAATGAAAGCTGTGCAGTGATTGGATGCTATTGGCGATAGGTTTTCTGTTAGACAGTTTTAAAATATGCGCTTGATCACCATCTTTATCGTTGATGGGATAGGGTTAAGTTCCTGCTTGCCCATTGGGCTCTCCTGAACAGGGCCCCTGACCTGGGTGATCCCACCCCTGCACCCCACAGGACCACCCATGACTATTTAGATAATCCTGGTAGATTTAGCCTGTCCTGATTTAAAAAAAAAAGGTAATGATTACCTTAACTCCACCCAAAAGAGGGGTTGGGGATTTAATGGGAGGGGCTTAAATACACACATTTTAATTGTGACCTAGCTATGCCATACTCCTCTCTTCCTCTTCCAGACAATTAAAGCCGATATCGGAATAAAAACTCTTATTTTATGTACATTTCTGGATTGTAGCTTCTACAAGTGCCCTGGAGTCTGTCCTCACACTGCTGTGCTCTAAGCTCTTTGTACTGAACTGCTCAACATCCCCTCTGTAATGAGTATAAGTTGTGTCTGAATTATACAGCACTCATTCAGAGCAAAGAGGAGTGGCTGTGGATTAGCGCAATCCAGAGCGATGAGAGCACAGCAGTGTGAGGACACATTACCAGCTACAATCCTGGAATATGAATCCATGTTTCACAGTCTTGCTGCTTGTAACCATATACACAATGCTTACACAATTCTCCAGGGATATACTTAAATCTGGCTGTAACCAGCACAGATACATGCCCCCAGAGGCTGCAATCCTGGAATATAAATCCATATATCACTGTACTGCTGCTACTAACAACATACAAACAGGTATTACACATATCTCTGTGGACAATACCTAACACTAGCTGCAGAGAGCAGAACAGTGTGAGGACACCCCCCAGTGCACTTGGAGAACCTACAATCCTGGAATATACGACCATATATCACAGTCCTGCTGCTACTAACTACATACACAAAGTTCTAAATACAAAATTCTCCAGGGACAATACTTAACACTGGCTGTAGAGACAATAGCAGTGTGAGTGCCCCCCCTCCTATCCCTGTGCATGTGGAGAAGCTACAATCCTGGAATATTAATCCATATATCACAGTTCTGCTGCTACTAACAAGGTACACAATGAGGTATGATTACACATCTTTCCAGAGACAATACCTAAAACTGGTTGAAGAGAGAATAAAGCACTGCAGTGTGAGAACACCCCCCCCCCAGTGCACTTGAAGAAGTTACAATCCAAGAATATTAATCCATATATCACAGTCCTGCTGCTACTAACAACATACACAATGATTACACATCTCTCCAGAGATAATACCTAACACTGCAGTGCTGAATAGTCATAATGACTTTCCCTTTCACCTCTGACGCAGCCATATTTCTCGTCACCCAGCTTTCCCAGAATCCGCTATAACTAATAGACAACAGATTAGAAGTGATCCGCTTCTTAGTCATCAAAACATTCTGGAAACTTGTCCCGTCATTGTTGTGATGAGATCTGATCCATTAGTGGGAGGTCACGGCGAGGCTTATGTTCAGCGTTGTCACATTGAGTCACCGCTCGAGCAGCTGAACCTCGTGCCTCGCTGACGTCAATCATTCCGCCTGTTTCTCCCTAATTTGCTTCCTATGTTAATCCCGATCATCCGTGGACGCTCTGCGCTACCTCCGTGTAATTGCCGCCATTAATTCCAATACATTCTGTGCGGGACGTGAATATTTTTACATACAGTGCTGTGTGCAAGTGTTATATAAAGATGGAAGTCATTGTATCACAGTCAGGGGCGTCTGTGAGTCAGCAGTTATAATAATCAACCTATTACGTCATTTATATAACGTTATGTTAACCCCTTCACCTCTGCCTGATGTTTGCCTCGTTCTGCAAGTGGCTTACCAACTCTGGGGGAACTACAACCCTCAGCATGCCCTAGTATGAAAATCATGGAAATTGTGAGAGTGGATTAATATTTATCTTCCACAGCAGCAGAGGAAGAGTAAGTTGATTTTGCAGCAAGCAGTGACTATTCTACTCATCCAACTGCAGACAGAACACATAATGCTATAAGGTGAACAATTTGGCTTGGAAAATTATGTAAATCATGAAGCAACAGCAGAGGAATTTGTTGATGTTGCTGGGGAAAGTGACTTGTCCATTGACGTGATATCGGCAAAGACTGGGCTGTACAGCAGGTACGGAAAGTATTCAGACCCCTTTAAATTGGTTCTACTCCTTCATGGGAGTCCAGCTGTGTTTAATTAAACTGATTGGACTTGAAAGGCACAAACCTGTCTATATAAGACCTCACAGCTCACAGTACATGTCACAGCACATGAGAATCATGAGGTCTAAGGAACTGCCCAATGAGCTCAGAGACAGAATTGTGGCAAGCTGAATACTTATCATCAGGGGCTGAATACTTATCACCAGGGGCTGAATACTTATCACCAGGGGCTTAATACTTATCACCGGGGGCTGAATACTTATCACCAGGGGATGAATACTTATCACCAGGGGCTGAATACTTATCACCGGGGGCTGAATACTTATCACCAGGGGCTGAATACTTATCACCGGGGTCTGAATACTTATCACCAGGGGCTGAATACTTATCACCGGGGGCTGAACACTTATCACTGGGGGCTGAATACTTATCACTGGGGGCCCACTACTTATTACCGGGGGCTGAATACTTATCACCGGGGGCTGAATACTTATCACCGGGGGCTGAATACTTATCCCCAGGGGCTGAATACTTATCACCGGGGGCCGAATACTTATCACCGGGGGGCTGAATACTTATCACCGGGGGCTGAATACTTATCACCGGGGGCTGAATACTTATCACCAGGGGCTGAATACTCATCACCGGGGGCTGAATACTTATCACCGGGGGCCGAATACTTATCACCGGGGGCCGAATACTTATCACCGGGGGCTGAATACTTATCACCGGGGGCTGAATACTTATCACCGGGGGCTGAAAACTTATCACCAGGAGCTGAATACTTATCACCGGTGGCTGAATACTTATCACCGGGGGCTGAATACTTATCACCGGGGGCTGAATACTCATCACCAGGGGCTGAATACTTATCACCGGGGGCTGAATACTTATCACCGGGAGCTGAATACTTATCATCAGGGGCTGAATACTTATCACCAGGGGCTGAATACTTATCACCGGGGGCTGAATACTTATCACCGGGGGCTGAATACACATCACCGGGGGCTGAATACACATCACCGGGGGCTGAATACTTATCACCGGGGGCTGAATACTTATCACCGGGGGCTGAATACTTATCACCGGGGGCTGAATACTCATCACTGGGGGCTGAATATTTATCACCAGGGGCTGAATACTTATCACCGGGGCTGAATACACATCACCGGGGGCTGAATACTTATCACCGGGGGCTGAATACTTATCACCGGGAGCTGAATACTTATCACAGGGGGCTGAATACTTATCACCGGGAGCTGAATACTTATCACCGGGGGCTGAATACTTATCACCGGGGGATAAATACTTATCACCGGGGGCTGAATACTTATCACCGGGGGCTGAATACTTATCACCAGGGGCTGAATACTTATCACCGGGGGCTGAATACTTATTACCGGGGGCTGAATACTTATCACCAGGGGCTGAATACTTATCACCGGGGGCTGAATACTTATCACCGGGGGCTGAATACTTATCACCGGGGGCTGAATACTTATCACCGGGGACTGAATACTTATCACCGGGGGCTGAATACTTATCACCGAGGGCTGAATACTCATCACCGGGGGCTGAATACTTATCACCGGGGGGCTGAATACTTATCACCAGGGGCTGAATACTTATCACCAGGGGCTGAATACTTATCACCGGGGGCTGAATACTTATCACCAGGGGCTGAATACTTATCATCCGGGGGCTAAATACTTATCACCAGGGGCCGAATACTTATCACTAGGGGCTGAATACTTATCACTAGGGGCTGAATACTTATCACCAGGGGCTGAATACTTATCACCAGGGGCTGAATACTTATCCCCGGAGGCTGAATACTTATCACCAGGGGCTGAATACTTATCACCAGGGACTGAATACTCATCACCAGGGGCTGAATACTTATCACCGGGGGCTGAATACTTATCATCCGGGGGCTAAATCAGCATCAGAAGTGGAGTGAGTTGATTATGGAGGGGCAGTGACTTGTTATGTCAGTAAATTGCACTTTCATGTAGAACAATAATAAGGTATAATAGAATAATAAGGGAGTAAAATTAGAGGCAAATGAGATACCCTCAGCTACGTAATAGATGCCAGGTATACCAGCAGCACAGAGGACTTCAGAGGTGAATGTGTTGACTTTGTAGGAGGCAGTGACTTGTTCTCTTGTCTATGGTTCAAGAGAATAGTGTGTCATTTACTACCTCTCAATAGTCAAATAGATATGAAGAATACAGCAAGCAGAAGGAGATGACTGTGCTGCCTTTGTCTGCGCCAGTGACCTCTCTACATACGTCTGATTATTACTGATTCCCTGCATCACTTTCTCTGTGACATCAGTTCACAGAAACGTAAAAGGGTTGATTCATAAAACACAAGTTTTATTCACCACAAGCCCAATATTCATTGACTGCAGACACGGAGCTAATTTTTAAGAATGGTGAGTTATAAGATCTCTGCTGGCTGTCAATGACTGTGAACATCCTTCAGCACGGAGCTTGATCCTTTACCATTCTGTGCATTTGCTACTTAGTCCATGAGTCGAACCTAATGAAAAACACATCATTACTAAACTGTTATGGGAAACTGTATGAAGATACAATGTAGCGCCCCCCCCCCCCTACTGCGTACTGGGGGGGAGTGATGATAAGTGCGTTTCATCAATTATATCTCATTATACCGTTACCTCTCCTTAAGCTTTCAAGCCACAAGTAAGTGACGAGACCCTGGATGAGGAGGGGGGGGGGGGGGGTTGCGCAGACACATGGAGCCTCACGTGCTACCGCCATGCGACTGTGATGACAGGAGCCCCCCAGCTGCTCGGACAGCACAGCCCACCTTCCTACAACAGGTGCGAGCCATCCGTATTATCACCCCCCGACCTGCTGCCGCCCCTGGGGACATCTAAGTTAAAAGCCCAAACACATCTGATACTTTTCCCTGGAGAAACCGATGAAAGATGAAGCTAATAGAGCCGTCACGTCCACGTCCGCACATGTAGAGGCGCAGTAGTTGATATAAGTGGAGATATTCGATCCGCAGTGCAAACCGACGTCACGTCTACGATTTCACGCCTGCACGTCGCCATTACTACGGATCATCACTTATGTACGTGTCACGCCGCAAGAAATGGTGGCTCATATGACTACATTACAGGGAAAACAAGTGCATGTCCCTTTAATTGCCCATTTACTGGGGCATAGGACAGAAGAGAAGCCCCTCCCACATGTCCTGAAAAATCAGTGCAGGCTCATACCAATAATTACCAAATATTACCTCCAAAAAAACACTTTTAAATGTTGCATTTCTTTATTAATCAACTCCTCCCATTGATCATCCACCGGGCTAATATTTTCTTAATTTGTAGAAGTCTGAGGTTTTATTTTAATGTTTTTCAGCAAAAATAAAAAAAAATTAAAATATATATAAATATATTAATGACCTATACAGCATTTGATTGGTGGAGAATCTTGACCAATCTACTACTTGAAGAACATGACTCTGCTTCCCAGGTCAGGGACATCATTTATTTCAGTCCTAATCAAGGGAATAATAATAATAATTCCATTATTTATATAGCGCACACAGATAACGCAGTGTTGCACAGAGCTTGTAACATCTGTCCCTGTCCCCAATGGGGCTCACAATCTAATCATCCTACCAGTATGTTTTGGAGTGTGGGAGGAAACCGGAGGACCCGGAGGAAACCCATGCAAACACAGTGAGAACATACAATCTCTTTGCAGATGTTGACCCTGGATGGGATTCGAACCCAGGTCTCCAGCGCTGCAAGGCTGTAGTAGAACTGAATGCAATAACAAGCACATCCACTTTATAATGTACGGCGCTGGCCTTGATAAGCAATGAATAGTCCAAACTGTGGAACACCTAACCACATGACCCAACCCAACTCCTTAAAGGAAATCTACCATCAAAATGAAGAATGATAAACCAAGAGTACGGAAAATATTCAAACCCCATTAATTTTTTTCACTCTTTGTTTCATTGCAGCCAATGAGTAAAAAAAAAGTTGTTGTTTTTTGCTCATTATTGTGCACCCTGCCCCCATCTTGACAGAAATAAAAGAAATGTAGATATGTTTGCTAATTTATTAAAGGGAACCTGTCACCAGGGACCTCATTTTCACTAAGGACAGGTTACACAAGCCCATCACAGCTGTATTGCATAGATGCCTTCCTGCTTTTTCTGAGCATTTGCATTACAATATAATTGTGTGTTTTACCTTACCTTCCATCCCGACAGAATCCTGTTCTGAGTCCCAGGGTTTGCTTTCGATGCATTTAAAAAAAACATGTGTCTTGTCCGTGCTGCTCACTCCTCAGCTCTCAGCCCCCACCTTTCTGCCCTTGTAGAGCTCCTCCCTCCAGATTTTTCATTCACAAAGGGACAGTGGTGAGCTGACATCAGACTTTGTGGAACTTTCTCCAATCTTCCTTCTGCATCTCTGGAGCTCGGCCACAGTGATCTTTGGGTTCTTTTTTACCTCTCTCACCAAGGTTCTTCTCTCACGATTGCTTAGTTTGGCTGGACGACCAGGTCGAGCAAGAGTTGTGGTTGTCGCAAATCTTAATCCATTTAAAGATTATGGAGGCCACTGTGCTCTTGGGAACCTTGAGTGCTGCAGAAATTCTTTTGTAACCTTGGGCAGATCTGTGCCTTGCCACAATTCTGTCTCTTAGCTCCTTGGGCAGTTCCTTAGACCTTACGATTCTCATGTGCTGTGACATGCACTGTGAGCTGTGAGTCTTATATAGACAGGTGTGATCCTTTCCTAATCAAATCCAATCAGTTTAATTAAACGCAGCTGGACTCCAATGAAGGAGTAGAACCATCTCAAGGAGGATCAGAAGAAAATGGACAGCAGGTGAGTCATATATGAGCATCACAGCTGAATACTTGTCATATTTCAGCTTTTCTTGTTTAATAAATTAGCAAAAATATCTACATTTCTGTTTTCTTTCTGTCAGGATGGGGACAGAGTGCACATTAATGAGCAAAAAAGAGAACTTTTTTATCTGCAATGAAACAAAGAGTGAAAGATTTACAGGTGTTTGATTACTTTCTGTACCCGCTGTAGATCAGGCACCGTGACCAGGGTAATCTTCTTATATTTGTTATCATTGGTCTCCTACCTTCTAAAAATTGGCCAGGATGTGTACAGTGCAGTTGATTTCTGGTTTGCGCCTCTGAAGTTAATTGCGCCATTTGTAGCGCTGAGGTCACATGACCCCTGACCCTTGTCATTACTCATCAGCGCACCATCAGGGACATCCGGACATCACTATTACTTTTCGGAATGTTCATTAAGTGACAAAGTTACTTGTTAATCACCGTCTCTTCTTGGAGAGACTTTGTGTCTCGGCGGCTACAGATAAATTAGGTTGACGAGATTACTGCCATGTTTAATTAACCCCTCGGTGAACACTTAGACTTTTGGGGATAATTCGAATTTGGGTTTTACCAAAGTTCATAATGAGCAACTAATGATGTATGGAGCAGTGATAGGACTCCCGCGATGTAGCCACCGGAACGCTGCAAAGAGAAATTCCATAATGAGCCGGTAATGAGAGAATAACAGGATCCAAAGATGATCCCCTCTTAAAGGGGTAACCAGAACGCCCACTAGTGGCCACAAAAAGTATAAAATGAAAAAAATAGTTTTGCTTATTCTTTGCTCTCTATCCTCGTCCTGAGAGTCCCCTGTTTTCTCTAGCCCCCACTTTCTGTAGCCCCACCATTTATACCCACTTTCTAGTAGCCTCCCCCTCTATAATGCCCCCAGAGGTGTAACTAGGAGAGGCAGCGCCCTATAGCAGACTTCTGCATGGCCCCCCTTTCCCTTAAAAAGTATACATATATTTGTGTACACAGGTTTACACAATCATATATATTTAAACACTCATATATACACATGTTCCATTTACACACACATATATATATATATATATATATATATATATATATATATATACACAATATATACACATCATATACACTCATATACTATATATGCAATACAGTATATACACACCATATATACACATACATACAGTATATACATATAATATACACACATATAATATATACATATATATATAATACAGTACATACACACCAAATATACACACATACAGTATAAACACTCCATATACACACTAAAAGCATATATACACACACATAGAGCATATCACACACATACAGTATATATACACGTATAGTACATACACACATAGAGCATATCATACATACAGTATATAAACACCATACACACACTTTATATGTACACATATATAGCATATACACACCAAGCACATAGATACAGCTGAAACACACAATACACACATACATTCAGTACATACTATTCCCACAGTACATATACATACATACATACAGTATAGACACACATACACCCCCAGAGGGGCTCCCAGGCCCCTGATATAACTTCATGCAGCCCAGTAGCTTCTGTCCACATGGAGGAAGTAGAGATGAAAGATTCATAGTCCTGCTGTCCCCTCCTGTAGTGGTTTATAATATAGGCAGTTTCGGCAGTAGCACGGGGCCTAAGCCTTGGCCACCTTGGCCACCCAAATCACCCACCAAATTTGCTCTCAATACACATGTACACGAACCATTTCAGGACCTTTGAAGGTCCTGAAACATCAGTTTGAAAGCAGCAGAAGGGAAACATCTTCAATTCCCAAAGAAGCTGATTCTGGTACCAGATGTAGGAAGTGACTCCAGACTTGTAGGCAGGGGCGTAACTTTAGGGGTGCAGAGGATGCGATCGCACCTGGGCCCAAGAGCTTAAGTGGGCCCTTATGTCTTTCCCATATGAGAAGACTATTACTATAAACCATACATTATAGTGGGGGGCCTGGCACAGACTTTGCACTGGGGCCCATCTGCTTCTAGTTACGCACTGCTTGTAGGGGCTATAATACTCATACAGCCCAGTCCCATGGCAGTCTTATACCACCCCTGGTTCACCCCGCCCCCGAAATTTCTCGCCTGAGCCGCCGGGTTAGCTGTGTACTGTAGAAGATGTGCACTGTTATATACATTATATATTCACATGCTCTCTTGTGGCAGGGCGGGTGACTGGGCCCCCTGTATTTTTGTAGCCTTGAAATTAACGATGCCCCCATTTCTGTAAGACGCCCCCCAATCCTCTAAGTGCAAAGTTGATGACCTGAATTTGACCTTAGAAACGCTAATTGTGATGTAATTAGAGTTTAACCAAATGTAGGCCCTTTAATAAGATAGTCTGCTCTGAAAAATCAATTTTCTATTAGAAATATCTGAATTCCCATTTCGGAGACCCCATTGATCAGCAGGAATCTATAGAAAAGCCCAGCAGCAGGGGTTCAATTCCTCAACAGCGGCACCGCAGGAGAGATAGCGCATGAGGTTGGGTTCACGTGATGTTTTTTTTCTATACTGCCAATGGACAAGTTCTATGCGGAAAAAAATGTATCTAAAAGTGCGCTACAATGTATCCTTTCAAGTCTATGGACATGGCGGATGCCCAAACAGCGTACGTTTGTTGTCCTGTGCGTCTGTATACTATTTTTTATTGGTTGAGGAAAAAATTGAGCAGTTCCGTTTTTCGTGTTTGTGTAACGTATAGGTTTTTTTAAAAAAAATTGGTGTCGATGGACGACGTATGAATAAAGTAGAATTGTGGAATCTGCGTCAATCCATCACATCCGATTTCATGCCCAAATTTGGATCTTAAAATTCTCCACCGTGGTAAGGACTGATGGCAATTGTTTCAGAAGGTGCAGGAAGCGAAGAGTAAAAAAATACGTAAAACCGAGTGCCCGTGTATGCGATGGATACAAAGTAACAAGCGTAGACGTATGACAGAGAATCCGTTTTTATCAATTTTTAAAGGTATATGTTGCAGTAAGCGAATGCAAAAATCGTGATGTGACCCCCAGCCTTACAATGTTCCTATTGAAACAAATGGGATGATCAGATATTACCCAATTTTTCTAGGTCCCCCCCAGAGAGAAAGTCACTCTGTACAGCAAGATGACCCCTACTCCAATACACACAGCACTGATTCCTGGTCTGTCCTGCTAATGTCTTGTTGCTGACTCTCGCTCTGAATTAGTTTGATGATGAGAAAGACAATTAAGGAGCATCAGGAAATTAATTCACCCAAAGTAACTGCAATAAGGAAATCAGTGCAGAAGACACAGAACATTATTACCCCATGGGAATGGATATGCTGGAGGACAAAGAGAATTTATATTTATATTAAAGGAAGATATAGATTTGGTAAAGATTTTTTGGCTAAAATTGCCCCCCTGATGATTGATGAACATTGTATGAGCTGTCAAAAAAGTGGAAAGGAAAAAGGGAATCCACTGATAATATTGATATCCTTAATACGGTAATAATAATAATTCCTTTATTTATAAATATAAATATAACTACTATAATACTGTCCCCTATGTACAAGAATATAACTACTATAATACTGCCTCCTATGTACAAGAATATAACTACTATAATACTGTCCCCTATGTACAAGAATATAACTACTATAATACTGCCCCCTATGTACAAGAATATAACTACTATAATACTGCCCCCTATGTACAGGAATATAACTACTATAATACTGTCCCCTATGTACAAGAATATAACTACTATAATACTGCCCCCTATGTACAGGAATATAACTACTATAATACTGCCCCCTATGTACAGAAATATAACTACTATAATACTGCCCATATGTACAAGAATATAACTACTATAATACTGCCCCCTATGTACAAGAATATAACTACTATAATACTGGCCCCTATGCACAGGAATATAACTACTATAATACTGCCCCCTATGCACAGGAATATAACTACTATAATACTGCCCCTATGTACAAGAATATAACTACTATAATACTGCCCCCTATGTACAAGAATATAACTACTATAATACTGGCCCCTATGTACAAGAATATAACTACTATAATACTGCCCCCTATGTACAAGAATATAACTACTATAATACTGCCCCCTATGTACAAGAATATAACTACTATAATACTGGCCCCTATGTACAAGAATATAACTACTATAATACTGCCCCCTATGTACAGGAATATAACTACTATAATACTGTCCCCTATGTACAGGAATATAACTACTATAATACTGCCCCCTATGTACAAGAATATAACTACTATAATACTGCCCCCTATGTACAGGAATATAACTACTATAATACTACCCCCTATGTACAAGAATATAACTACTATAATACTGCCCCCTATATACAAGAATATAACTACTATAATACTGCCCCCTATGTACAAGAATATAACTACTATAATACTGCCCCCTATGTACAAGAATATAACTACTATAATACTGCCCCCTATGTGCAAGAATATAAGTACTATAATACTGCCCCCTATGTACAAGAATATAACTACTATAATACTGTCCCTGTGTACAAGAATATAACTACTATAGTACTGCCCCCTATGTGCAAGAATATAAGTACTATAATACTGCCCCCTATATACAAGAATATAACTACTATAATACTGCCCCCTATGTACAGGAATATAACTACTATAATACTACCCCCTATGTACAGGAATATAACTACTATAATACTGCCCCTATGTACAAGAATATAACTACTATAATACTGCCCCTATGTACAAGAATATAACTACTATAATACTGTCCCCTATGTACAGGAATATAACTACTATAATACTGCCCCCTATGTACAAGAATATAACTACTATAATACTGCCCCCTATGTACAGGAATATAACTACTATAATACTGCCTCCTATGTACAAGAATATAACTACTATAATACTGCCCCTATGTACAAGAATATAACTACTATAATACTATCCCCTATGTACAAGAATATAACTACTATAATACTACCCCCTATGTACAGGAATATAACTACTATAATACTGCCCCCTATGTACAAGAATATAACTACTATAATACTGCCCCTATGTACAAGAATATAACTACTATAATACTGCCCCCTATGTACAAGAATATAACTACTATAATACTGCCCCTATGTACAAGAATATAACTACTATAATACTGTCCCCTATGTACAGGAATATAACTACTATAATACTGCCCCTATGTACAAGAATATAACTACTATAATACTATCCCCTATGTACAAGAATATAACTACTATAATACTACCCCCTATGTACAGGAATATAACTACTATAATACTGCCCCCTATGTACAAGAATATAACTACAATAATACTGCCCCTATGTACAAGAATATAACTACTATAATACTGCCCCTATGTACAAGAATATAACTACTATAATACTATCCCCTATGTACAAGAATATAACTACTATAATACTATCCCCTATGTACAGGAATATAACTACTATAATACTGCCCCCTATGCACAAGAATATAACTACTCTAATACTGCCCCCTAAGTACAAGAATATAACTACTATAATACTGCCTCCTATGTACAAGAATATAACTACTATAATACTGTCATCTCTGTACAAGAATATAACTACTATAATACTGCCCCCTATGTACAAGAATATAACTACTATAATACTGCCCCCTATGTACAGGAATATAACTACTATAATACTGCCCCCTATGTACAAGAATATAACTACTATAATACTGTCCCCTATGTACAAGAATATAACTACTATAATACTGCCCCCTATGTACAAGAATATAACTACTATAATACTGCCCCTATGTACAAGAATATAACTACTATAATACTATCCCCTATGTACAAGAATATAACTACTATAATACTGTCCCCTATGTACAGGAATATAACTACTATAATACTGCCCCCTATGTACAAGAATATAACTACTATAATACTATCCCCTATGTACAAGAATATAACTACTATAATACTGCCCCTATGTACAGGAATATAACTACTATAATACTGCCCCCTATGTACAAGAATATAACTACAATAATACTGCCCCTATGTACAAGAATATAACTACTATAATACTGCCCCTATGTACAAGAATATAACTACTATAATACTATCCCCTATGTACAAGAATATAACTACTATAATACTATCCCCTATGTACAGGAATATAACTACTATAATACTGCCCCCTATGCACAAGAATATAACTACTCTAATACTGCCCCCTAAGTACAAGAATATAACTACTATAATACTGCCTCCTATGTACAAGAATATAACTACTATAATACTGTCATCTCTGTACAAGAATATAACTACTATAATACTGCCCCCTATGTACAAGAATATAACTACTATAATACTGCCCCCTATGTACAGGAATATAACTACTATAATACTGCCCCCTATGTACAAGAATATAACTACTATAATACTGTCCCCTATGTACAAGAATATAACTACTATAATACTGCTCCCTATGTACAAGAATATAACTACTATAATACTGCCCCCTATGTACAAGAATATAACTACTATAATACTGCCCCCTATGTACAAGAATATAACTACTATAATACTGCTCCCTATGTACAAGAATATAACTACTATAATACTGCCCCCTATGTACAAGAATATAACTACTATAATACTGCTCCCTATGTACAAGTATATAACTACTACAATACTGCCCCCTATGTACAAGAATATAACTACTATAATACTGCTCCCTATGTACAAGAATATAACTACTATAATACTGCCCCCTATGTACAAGAATATAACTACTATAATACTGCCCCCTATGTACAGGAATATAACTACTATAATACTGCCCCCTATGTACAGGAATATAACTACTATAATACTGCCCCCTATGTACAGGAATATAACTACTATAATACTGCCCCCTATGTACAAGAATATAACTACTATAATACTGCCCCCTATGTACAAGAATATAACTACTATAATACTGCCCCCTATGTACAAGAATATAACTACTATAATACTGCCCCCTATGTACAGGAATATAACTACTATAATACTGCCCTCTATGTACAAGAATATAACTACTATAATACTGCCCCCTATGTACAGGAATATAACTACTATAATACTGCCCCCTATTACAGGAATATAACTACTATAATACTGCCCCCTATGTACAGGAATATAACTACTATAATACTGCCCCCTATGTACAGGAATATAACTACTATAATACTGCCCCCTATGTACAAGAATATAACTACTATAATACTGCCCCCTATGTACAAGAATATAACTACTATAATACTGCCCCCTATGTACAAGAATATAACTACTATAATACTGCCCCCTATGTACAGGAATATAACTACTATAATACTGACACCTATGTACAAGAATATAACTACTATAATACTGCCCCCTATGTACAGGAATATAACTACTATAATACTGCCCTCTATGTACAGGAATATAACTGCTATAATACTGCCCCCTATGTACAGGAATATAACTACTATAATACTGCCCCCTATGTACAAGAATATAACTACTATAATACTATCCCCTATGTACAAGAATATAACTACTATAATACTGCCCCTATGTACAGGAATATAACTACTATAATACTGCCCCCTATGTACAAGAATATAACTACAATAATACTGCCCCTATGTACAAGAATATAACTACTATAATACTGCCCCTATGTACAAGAATATAACTACTATAATACTATCCCCTATGTACAAGAATATAACTACTATAATACTATCCCCTATGTACAGGAATATAACTACTATAATACTGCCCCCTATGCACAAGAATATAACTACTCTAATACTGCCCCCTAAGTACAAGAATATAACTACTATAATACTGCCTCCTATGTACAAGAATATAACTACTATAATACTGTCATCTCTGTACAAGAATATAACTACTATAATACTGCCCCCTATGTACAAGAATATAACTACTATAATACTGCCCCCTATGTACAGGAATATAACTACTATAATACTGCCCCCTATGTACAAGAATATAACTACTATAATACTGTCCCCTATGTACAAGAATATAACTACTATAATACTGCTCCCTATGTACAAGAATATAACTACTATAATACTGCCCCCTATGTACAAGAATATAACTACTATAATACTGCCCCCTATGTACAAGAATATAACTACTATAATACTGCTCCCTATGTACAAGAATATAACTACTATAATACTGCCCCCTATGTACAAGAATATAACTACTATAATACTGCTCCCTATGTACAAGTATATAACTACTACAATACTGCCCCCTATGTACAAGAATATAACTACTATAATACTGCTCCCTATGTACAAGAATATAACTACTATAATACTGCCCCCTATGTACAAGAATATAACTACTATAATACTGCCCCCTATGTACAGGAATATAACTACTATAATACTGCCCCCTATGTACAGGAATATAACTACTATAATACTGCCCCCTATGTACAGGAATATAACTACTATAATACTGCCCCCTATGTACAAGAATATAACTACTATAATACTGCCCCCTATGTACAAGAATATAACTACTATAATACTGCCCCCTATGTACAAGAATATAACTACTATAATACTGCCCCCTATGTACAGGAATATAACTACTATAATACTGCCCTCTATGTACAAGAATATAACTACTATAATACTGCCCCCTATGTACAGGAATATAACTACTATAATACTGCCCCCTATTACAGGAATATAACTACTATAATACTGCCCCCTATGTACAGGAATATAACTACTATAATACTGCCCCCTATGTACAGGAATATAACTACTATAATACTGCCCCCTATGTACAAGAATATAACTACTATAATACTGCCCCCTATGTACAAGAATATAACTACTATAATACTGCCCCCTATGTACAAGAATATAACTACTATAATACTGCCCCCTATGTACAGGAATATAACTACTATAATACTGACACCTATGTACAAGAATATAACTACTATAATACTGCCCCCTATGTACAGGAATATAACTACTATAATACTGCATTTGCATTTTTTGTAGAATGTATTACATGTGTTCCCTTTATGTGAATAATCTGGATACATGTGGGTGAAGTAACTTGATCTTCATACATTGCGTAGAATTCATTTTTCATTCTGCAACTAATCTGCTGCATGTGAACACATCCTAATACTGCCCCCTTCAGACTCTGATATGACATGGCTGGGCCAGCAGTATAGTCTGTGTTCTGTAGTTTACGGTCCTGGGTGGGGATAGGAGAAATGTCCTTTATTGCTGTCATAAGCAATAAGCAATAACCTCTGGGGTCCTGCATTAGGCCACTTTCAGATGTTTTTTTTGCTAATTTTGTTTTGGAATATGTATTTGCACCTCTGAGGGTTGCAGGGTCCATTATGCACAATACAATAATGGTGGGATCATGATATCATCATGGCCGCACTTACATGCCTTTACTCCTCTATGTTACTTGAACTATGAAGATCCTCCCCAGGGAGTATTAAATGTGTGTTCCTCTGCAGATAGATTAATGGAAGCTCCACTTTCCCAATACAATATCGATTTTCCATACCCGTCAGCGCATGGTATAGCCTGACATCATTTTTCAATTATGTGTCATTATGGAGGTGCTTCCATTTGGTAATGTAAGCCATGGCTGGACAGGAACATCAACAAAATACTATGCTAGAGTATGAGGCTACCCTATCTGATGTTCATAGACGCCATTTACATGGCTGCTCTCCTAGTTCCGAGGTCCACCAGAATAAGAATCTATGGATCCACCACCCATTAAGCCATAGATAATAGACCCTAGAAACCTCCAAATGGGTTTGTCTCCAAGCAGGACCTTTGAGGTCCATTAGTTTGTTAGAAACTGGGCCCATTGAACGATTCTCTGGTAGCCTGGTGGACGTGTCTCACCGTGTTTCTTGAACTCCCGGCAATATCGAAGATCTCACCAGTTCTAGGTTCCAGGTTTTGTCCCAAAATTATAAATATTTGACACAATAATTAACAATTGTACCATAGGAGCTTGGTAATTGTAGACTATACATCATGGACCTCTTTTAGGTAGCTCTTGATTCCTCACCACCTCTAGACATATATTTTATATTGTAACTGGAGCCATTGACAAAGCTCGGTTTGTAGAATATATCCATCATTCCCGACACAATAGATCAACTCAAAAAGTGATATTATAGGAAATAGTTGGGTGTAAACACAACTTGGACATCAGCATCCTCAATGTCTCATTCCATGGGTCATCTCTAAAGAGCCAAGCGTAGTTTACAAACCTGTTCAGTGGCTTCTAGCTCAACCAAACAATGTCCATCATCTAGCCAGGAAGTGCAGAATTCCTAGGCAGTTATCCATTGACTTAAACAGTTTTACATATGTATATAGGTGAGAGAAATACTAAACTTACTATACAAAAATGGTATAGCTTGGGATAAACATGGTTTCATGGACCTGTAATGGTCTTTTTGACTCTACAACCCAAACCCATTAGTGTTCAAAACAGTTCTCGATAACTGCCACTATTCTTCGAATAACACCCATTCTCCCTGACTCAAGAGATCAACTCTTAAAATTGTGTGATAACGACTAGTAAGCCGATCGAGGCCTGAGTATGGTGCTGTGAGAAAGCTCTTTGCCTAAGCTCCGCACCAACAGGTCCTTACCTTGGGCTCCTGGCTTGTTCTCTCCGTGCCTCCATGCTGACAAGAGAGATTGGCCACCCCAGCACCACCACCTGCCGCTGCACCCAGTAACAAAATAGATTGAGGCCAATAGGCGTAGCACACGTCAAGAAATACAAATTGAGTGCACCAAGAGAAAGGGACGTGTTAAAGGTACTGATGCTGTACACGATGGAGGTGAAAAAATACAAAATCTTTATTTAAGTACACATAAATATCAACCAAACGTGTATGCCAAAAACAATTAAAATCACTTAAAAAGCACCATCTGGTGCTAGGTCTCTACTAGCAGCAAGGTAATATATAGCAAAAATGAATGCTTGCTGCTAAAAGCAACCCTGGAAACAAATGTAAGCCAAAATATTGTGCTATAGGATTGCTAACCAATCTACCCTATCAAATCTGAATAACCAGTATGATACTGTGTGGTATATAGGATGAACAATGTGGCAATGTGAATACTGCGCAATATACATATACCAGACACTGGAAGATAAATGAAAAGATATCACCGAATGTAGGGTAGTTGGGGCTGGCTCCCAACCCCGCTGCACCCACCCACTATAGGGAGATTCCTCACCTTATCTGGGCCCACAACAGCAGCCTGTGAGAACATAGCACCACAGCGCCCTGCCACACAACCGCAGCAGGGAGTGCCCTCTCCCTCCTCCTCGAGTATGCCACTGGCGGACTCCGGCTTTGAATCCAGCTCTGACACACAGGCGGGATCCCACCTTGGTCATGATGCCAGAGACAACACTACAAAGGCCATCAATTCACTAAGCTCATGTAAACTCCAAAACTTAGTGTTCTGCACAGATTTACTGGGTCTTCCTAGCTGAAACACTGCATGGTATAGGCCTGATGTCCAACATGATGCACTGGATCCTGTCCCTTTCTGTTCTTTGCAACCATTCCGGGAATTTTCTTCGCCATGAGACTCTTCAATAAGTATTCCCACTGGTCAAACTTCAAAATCAACTTCTCTAAATCAAAAGCTCTAGCAGTTACATTATCTGCAGCAGAGATGGATCGCCTAGCCAGTTCCTTCTCCTTTCGGTGGTCCTCGGAGGCTCTCTCGTACCTGGACACACATCTCTCTCTATCCTAAAGATCTATACCGGCAGAATTTTCCACTCCTACTTAAGGCAATTAAAAGGGACTGTGATTCCAGGGGCAAAGGCACATTTACATGGCTAGGATGCTGCAAAAAATGAACATCCTCCCTTCGTTACCTTTTTCAGGCACTCCCCATTTCTCTCTCATCATCTTTTTTCAGCACCATGCTGGCAACCCAACACTCGTTCATTTGTGCAGGTAAACCTGCAAGATTGGAAAGGGAGGTTATGTACAAACGCAAAGACAGAGGAAACCTTGCACTTCCTGATATCAGATCCTATAATAGGTCGGTTCATCTTGTGATGGTAGTGGATTGCTGTTGTCACTCTAAAACAAAGTCCTGGGTGTCCCTCGAACAGCACTTCTCCCATGTGCCACTATCCATGTTCCGTTGGCTATACAAATCCCTATTGCTGAGACTGCATAATCATACGACCATATGGCCCACCTTGACTGTCTGCCACTCAGACACCATGAAAGGACCTCTCCTTTTCCTTGACTCGGCCATGTCTCCCATCCAGGGAGATCCTCACTATTTGCCCGGTGTGGGCTACCCTATCTTTCGTAGCTGGATCTATATCCAAGTATTCCCTACTTCGTTTCCTCGTGATGGCAGCAAGTTCATGTATCCTGCTTTAATGGCATTGAACGGATGCTCCTTTTGTGTCCCTCCGGCTTTCGAAAGTCAACGACATGCAAATGCATATGGAGAAATTAACCTCCTCTACTAATGGCTCGCCTGGATCCAGTTCACACAGTCAGAAGCCTACAGAACTCTTCTGATCCCCGTTGACTAGCTTCACCTTCAATGCAGCTATACTTCTACCTGATGGATGCTCCAATTGAGCTGGTGAGCCTATCCATACCGCCCTTCTCATAACTGGGCGAGACAGGGGTTTAGCTCCCCCTCTCCACTGCCATTCTCCATTTCTCTTCTACTTGCTTCCTTATACTGAGTTATTTAGTTTTTTCCCTTCCCCATACTCGGCCTCCTTGATTTGTTGGTGGTGACTCATTCTACCTGTACATTCCCTGTTTCATTTCCCAATTTGAAAACCGCTTGGTGGCTCTGTTCTACATTTGTTTCCCTTCCCTGTGTATATTTCTGTCTTGTCTTGCTTATATTTGGAGAATGTTGTATAAATAAAGATTTTTAAAAAAAAAGGTCTAGTAAGGTGGTGACACAATTTGGACATCAACAATTACATTTTCACAGAATGGGGCACATGTACTTACCTGGTCCGAGAAGATCACAGAAAGCGCATTGTCCGTGTATAATGCACATCTGCTGCGATTCACTAAGATCGCGCACCCGATATCCTGCATGTGTCGCTTCCCCCGCTCAGGTCCACCGGAGTTCACCTTCTTCTTCCTGGTGCATGTAAGTGCATTGGTTGCGACACAATGTGAAACTTAAATCCCGCGCTCAGTCCGAATTACTCGGATCGTCCCACGACCTGCCTCCCAATTTCAGTCACCACAATCCGATCGCGTGCGATCGTGCACAGTCCTACGAAAGTGCAATCCGTGACTCTTAGTAAATAAGCCCCAATATCTCAAAAGAGTCACCTGAGGAAGATGGTGAACTCCGGCAGACCTGAGCGGGGAAGCGACACATGCTGGATATCGGGTGCACCATCTTAGTGAATCATGGCAGAGTGCATTCCGGATGGACAATGCACTTTCGGGAACTCCGAGGGATAGGGTAAGTAAATGTGCCCCTATATATCACCTAAGGCCAATACATATTGGGGCACATTTACTTACCCGGTCCCTTGGAGTTTACAGAAAGTGAATTGTCCGTCCGGAATGCACTCTGCCGCGATTTACTTAGATCGTGCGCCTGATTTCCTGCATGTGCCGCTTCCCCGCTCAGGTCCGCCGGAGTTCACCATCTTCTTCCTGGTGCATGTAAGTTCTTGGCTTGCGACACAAATTTGAAGTTAAATTCAGCGGTTTGTCCAAATCTGTCCCCCGATTTGTGTCACCAAAATACGATCACGTGCGCCAGAAAACCCCTTTTAAATCCCTGTCCCTGCGGCGCAAAATGGAAATCGACAGGATGTCTGACGAAAGTGCGGTCCATGGGGCCCTTAGTAAATGAGCCCCAATGTATTAAATTTTATCTAATAAAGCAATTCATCTTAAATTTATATAATAAAAAATCTTACCAAAATTCTATTAAAAACACAATAGGCATGTGCAAAATGTAACTAACATTAGACTTCTACAGCCCATGATATTGTGGGATATTGGCCTCTGTAGGACACAACAAGATAAGATACAAAGTAATCTACAATTGGAATATCTTCCGTAAAAACCCACAAGAGTATTTACCGAAATCTAAGGTTAGGGGGGTTCTGCAAAAATCCATGAAATTTCACTGTAGCCACAAGGGAAATCAACTAGGTGCCTACAGAATGACAAACTTTTTGAAGGAACATGAGAAATCATTAAGACGTTACTCATAAAGTTTCACATTCAGGTTTTAATTGCTTGGCTTCCCTCAGGAATTGGAAGTGGTATCACTCTCATTAAACTTCACAATGACCTCTATTGACTGGGAAACAAAAGGTCTCCTCTGGTCGAGTAGAAGAAGGCTCTGTTGAAGTTCATGAGGAGCTCAGCAGCTGTATGCTTCATCCTGTCAGCTGTTCCCAAAATGTCTAAATCATCTGTCAGGCTGGACCTCAGCTGGAGCCAGAGAAAGTCTGTACTGAAGACGTTGTAAAAGGCCCCACATGTTCGACGGCGAATTGACGGCTGATTCCTCTGAACAGCTGGCCCCAGGGCCGACTCGTGACTGATAAGACCTTGTCAGTCTGGTACAGTAGAATAGACAGACATTCGGGTCTAAGGTCTTGCATCTCATTTGTAAGAAGTAAAAGCAAATTCCTTATTTTAAGGGGGCGTAGGGTCATCATCATTAGTTGTATGACCTGCAGGGCCTATCTTTCCAGACTTGTCATGTCATATGTATGAGAGTAAGAAAATCCACAAAGAGACTTCTGTCTAGCAACCTAAGCGGTGACACACGTGGAGCCATTTGCCTTAGTGGAAAGAACATGTTATTTTTATGGAGAGGCAAAAGTGGCCACCATCTGAAAGTCCATCCTGCTTTATAATTATTTCCCATTATTGGAAAGTTGGGTCCTTCATTATTGGAAGCATTCACCAAAAATATCCAAATTTAGGGTGAGAGGAAAGCAAAATGGAAAGAGAGGCTGTGACATCTCAAACTTCATGCCAACGAGGGCCCTAAAGCTCTTCTGACACATATGAGGATAGCAGTATAATAAATTGTAGCTTCAGGGATGGATTACTCTTAAGGAACTTCTCACTTCATAGATAAAACAGGTTTTCATGTCTCCTCTCCAGTTCAGTCCTGCAGTTTGAGAACCTTAAGAGGACCTTGTAAGGGTTTTGAAAGGGTTTTTGTTTACAGGTATCAGGAAATGGCACACAATGAGACGGTCCTACAGTCTTACATTCCCCTTTATTTTAACCCCACAGTGCAAAATCAAATCTGACCAGCAAATTGGATGAGCATGGAACTTGGCCTACAGGCGGCCCACCAAATTGTCTACCAGTGGTACTGCACTTACACAGAATTCTACCATAAGACTTGAACATAGATAGACCCTTCTTTGATGATCCCATTGGATGTGTTATTGGGTGATGGCAACCTCTGCAGGACCTTGTTGGGGGACCAAACAAAGTGTGCGAATCGATCTAAAGATCATTGAAACCGGGAGGAGGAGAAAGAAAACACCCGGCCTATGTTTACTGTTAGAAAAATCCAGCACAACCATAAAGAGGTCCAAGGTCCCTTGGAAGAGAGCGGAAGGATGGAAAAACAAACACTAGGCCCTTGTCTTCTTTCCCGAAAAATCCTGGAACTATAGGAGAGGTCCAAGAGATAAGGAAATGTGATTCAAAAAGAAACAAACACCTTTACCTTGTGTCCCAGGTGACAAAATCCAGAACCAAGTTCTGGGTCACAAAAAAGGGAATTGAGGAAGAAACAAACACCATAGCCCTGTGTCCTGGTTGGTAAAGACCAGCGCCATCATGGATCCAAGGGTTTGGATATTACACCAGGCGTCTGAGATTGGCAAGGCGTGAAGATTGTGTTGCGTCCCGTGGGAAGACGTAACCGTGCATTAGGATGATGGACCTTCCCTGATGGCTGAAGAACATCAGAAGTGGCGCACCACTATATACACCCACCACTATACTAAACCTTATGATGTCTATGCAAACAATCTGGAGCTTTGAGTTAAAAAAAAATACTATGAGGTTAGAAAAAAATGCTACGATCTGCACATTCAGAGCTGAGAAAGATTGTATGTATCTCCCGGCACATAATGGGGCATGTGTGGAATTTTTGGAATCGGCAGTAGTCACCTTTAACCCGAGTGTGATGGTTCATGTGTGCCTCTGGCTATGTACATCAGTCTGACACTTACCATCATGCCACAGCTTGTAAATCATAACATATCACATTCTGTGGGTGCAGATTATCGCTCTGAGATGTAACCCCACTCTGACCATTCACTTGTAGGAATGTAAGGAACCTACAAATCCACTTATCCGGAATTTATTCCAGAACCTTTGGTATTATTTTGAGCACTAATTTCTTCTAGTAAAGTCTTTTTACCAATATTTATGAAAATAACCTTGGTGTGCAACTAATTTTTCTGAACCTTGGTATCTTCTAGAGAGGTTTTCCCATGGGACATATAAGACTTTGTGTTTGCAGTTCTTGACCCTTGAGGGAACCTAAAATTTTAACAAAATTTTACCCTACTTGGTCATAAGGCTTGGTAGTTAGAATGAAGATATTGCACTTGGTAGTTACAGACCCAATTGGGTATACAGCTCACTAGTTAGCGGTCTCCTGATGGACACCACTCAACAGTCGCAAGTCTAAGAAGTGGATGATTCTCACTTTGGAAGTTTACTGAAGTTCTTAAGATCTCAGGTTTGGTAGTAACATGCATTGGTCACCCAACTCCTTTACAGACCACGCCAGTTCTCCAGTGAAGCACCTGTTACTTCTTTAAGCCTCTCATGCAGCACCAGACACTCTCAAACTGTCCCCTTCTACCCTACGCATGCCAGTCGGCCAACATAGATACTTCAGATTCACTCTTGCATGGTGGCTACATGGGCACATGCCCCAATGTCTGCTCCCTCAACCAGATATCTGAATGGTCTACCATATCTCTAACTCACCAACTCATGCAGTATTTGCATAAACACCATCTTACAAGATAAATGGGTTGTTTAAAGGGGTTTCTTTAGATATAGATGGTTGATCCTGGAATTAGAAGATCGATATTTAACCATAGGAGTTCGGACCTTCAAGATCAGCACACTGGATGGGCCACATTGGTCACATATTGCGTTCCCTTCATTGTTTACATAGGCACATACTAAAGGACTAGTGACTGTGCCAGACACATTCACATGAATGGGACTGCTTTGTAGAACAAGGCATGGCGAGAAGTCCTTAGAAGTTCTCATTGTTTGACAACCTCCCAAGATCCTTCAGAGATCCATCAGATAATCATAAAGATGGGTTTCTGCTTCCCATTGTAGAGGTCAAATGTTTTTTTCTAGAATAGAAGCCAGTTTCTATACTGATAACACAACTACGATATAGTTTATCATATTGGTATGGTCCAACATCTAGACTTTGCACCAGACAGCTGTATAGTGGATGGGGCACAGAAGAAGATAGCTCTGTCCTCTCTGTAGTAGCTCTGGCCTAGAAAACCCCTCCATTTTGAGGAAACAAAGCTGAGATACAAACTACAATGTAGGTCTCTGCTTCATATTTGGTTCTTCCCAGCATGCCCTCTAAAGATGATCTGAGGGGATTTTCAAATCTACCAAAAACTTGTTCTCTTAGCACCCGGTCCCCATGTTCCAATACAAGATCTTTGTAACTAGATACACACTCTGTAAAGTTTAGGGGGAATTGAAGCAGAATGTGTCCAGGACTAACAGATGTTGACGCTTGAGGTCCACAGATGTTATCTCCCAAGGTGTTGGAGAATGTGTGCTCATAACATGTGTAAGTTTATCATCAGAACCTGTCACTTCTAATTGGTTTCTTTGATCTCAACTAAAACACATGTAATTGTTGGACTGAGCCATTGTCCTCCACCTCATCTCAAGTGAGAACATCCAAAGTGATATCTCCAATAACAAAACTGTATCAGCCGGTGTAACGGGGCCTTTATAGAAACAACCTCTCATGGGGTCCCACTTTTTTATGAAATCTTAAGTGTTCCTTCAAGATTCCACTTGTGTTCCAATCTTTCACTAATGGAATCTAAAAAAATCAGGATAAGAAGAATCAAACTGGATGGATGTCTACTTATGAATCCTTTTATGTAGAGGGAGATGTTGTCATGTCCGGTGTCTGACGGTGGCTTACTCCCTCTTGATCGCCTACATGTTGGGTGGAATCGAGAGGACTTGTGTTGGTCGTCAGGAGATATATGATGAACAACAAGCAACTGGTCTTGAAGCTTCTTCCACCACTCTTGAGCTCTTGATCGTCTTCTACTACATGGTCTCAATTTCCTTGGATGACTTACGGACCATAAAGTCTTCAAAGTCAATACAGGATGTTGTACTGTGGTTATAGTTCTCTTCTCTGACAACACTTTTTGTCCATTCTTTACTTTATGTGGTTTCACTCAATGGAGCTCATTTACTAAGGGTCCGAATCACGTTTTTCCGCTGGGTTTTCTGAGTTTTACCGTTTTGCGCCAAATTGCCCCAGGTTTTTGACGCTCGCGATCGGATTGTGTCGCATCGGCGCCAGCTTGCATGCGACGTAAAAAGTGAGTGTGGCTGTCAGAAAACCTGACGGATTCGGAAAAATCATGCTATTTTTTTTTTAAAAAGTGGCGCTTGACCCACACTTACATGCACCAGGAAGAGGATGAAGAACTCCGGCGGACCTCGGAAGCAGCGACACCTGGTGGATATCGGGCACACGACCTTAGTGCATCGCCGGAAGACCCAAATCCTTGTCGGAGAACGCGTCGCTGGATCGCGACTGAACCAGGTAAGTAAATGTGCCCCAATGTTTTTAACATCCAAAGATATATCTCGGAACTCCATGGCCCCCATGGAAAATCCATAAACAAGACACCACCAACCATGTGCCCGAGATAATACTAGAGTATTTGAGAGAACTAAGGCTCATCACTATGACAATTACCTCTGACCCCGCACCCATAGTAAAGTCATAGGCCACCCTCCTGTCTCTAATAGTATAAATCCAACCATGACTGGAACATTAGAGCCATGTATCATCCCGTGTAGGTCCATCAGTCACGGAATGTGAGTCAAGGGTCAGTATCATTGACTCCGTGGCATCTTCTGATCTGCTCAAATGATTTTCAAAGTTTACATTTTGGGTGGCAGCTTCTTTTCATCTTCTTATTGCTAATTTGTCTCAAGTTCTTCCTCCCTTTCGGTTATCTGATCTCACATTTCTGTGCTCTGCGATCTCACTTCTGTAAGCCGAGATGACCAAGGGGGAACCTGATAGAGAGAACAGCTGGACTTTGTTTTGATCTCGGAGATGTCAGAAAACTAGGACCAACTTTCCCACTGAATTTCTTGGATGTGATGTAGAGTTATAGCCTCTTACCATTCCTATCCGTTACACTGTGTAGAGGTTCAGAGTAATTACTTATAAGTATCTGGATCACATGTGTGGAAAATACATTCGGGGGAGACTTGATGTGCTCTTATTTTTGGATCTTCCTACATCAAGCTTAAAGGGGTTTTCCAGACTACATGAGCCAAAAAAACTAAAATTAATGACTCTTCCCTTTCACCTACTTACTCACTCCCCTGTCTGTCTGTTCTATCCCAGCTGATCACGTCTTCCATATTGATCCCATTTAGATTAATATTTCCGGAGCCTGAAACTATGGATTGTCTGGTGCCTTGGACTTCACCCATCCTGAAAGCTTCTACTAAAAAGGGACAACTCCATTTAACATATAGGATCCATATTTCAGTGCAGTGCAGTGTGAGGTCTGATTACACATCTCTCCAGGGACAATACCTAACACTGGCTGCAGTCTATATGGTCACACCGGATGACACCTTGGGGCACATTTACTAAGGACCTTGCGCCAGTTTTCTGTTGGACTTTTCACGTTCTTTTAGGTGCAAACTGCTTGCACAGGTATATTAGAAGTGTCAGCCCCACATTTGTGTTACACTCGACCCTTTTGGGATGCGGCTGCACTAGTCTTCATGTCACACAAATTAGGTGGCGTTCCGGTGCTCAGTCGGACCCGGCGCCAGATTTATCATGCAGAGTCCGACAGAATTGTGTTGCAAATCATTATTATAGGTGCACCAAAAGGTAAAGTTGGTGCACTCTGTGGGAGTAGTGCAGGGGGCGCTAGATTCATGAAAGAACGGGCACCACAAATCCTGAATCTGGCGCCCCCTGCACACCACACAGGGCACTGCACTTAGTACACATTGCACTGCTCTTAGTAAATGTGCCCCATTCCGTATAATCTACCATGTGTTGGTATTGAAGAGAATTTGTGCAGCGAGTTGTTCAGCTGTTTAATTTTTTTTTTCTTCACTGTTCTTCAATGATAATACCCGAGAAATTCTACCCCCATGTAATCCGACCAGTCATCTTTTGGTCATATCCTTGGGATTAGCTCAGATTTTTGTCAATATGAAAAGATTTTTTTTTTATAGGTTAAGTGGAATTTAACATTCAGGATTACTCAAAGCTTTTGGGAAGCTTCCGTAGATGTCGCCAAGAAGAAGAAAAAAAACTGAACACGATCCAGATAAGGTTTACTGCCAGAGAGACGGATTACAGAAAGTCACATCATAGGAATTGTGTCTAGGAAAGCAAAATGCAATTATTATGTAGTGCAAGAGACAAACTGGAGATCATCCGAGGAGCAAGGAGATAGCGATAGGGAGAGATGATACGGCAACCGGAGAAATTGATTCCAACGTTGGAAGGTTTCCGGAGATAATAAGTGACTATGTGAAGTCCTGTGAGCAAAACCATCATCTAACATGTATTTAACGTGTATGGAGGCCTCACGACTCTCCGATGGCTACAGATGTCGGAGAGATAAGATGAGTAATTGTTCAACTTTCTGATCTTCTTGTTTGGGGGAAATTAACATGGCAGTGGATTTTCTGCACCAAACCAAGAGTAGATGGTTCTAAGAGATATGACAGCCACCTACTGTGTATGTCCAACCCAAGAGTAAGGATTTCCTCCACAATATCCCTGGGAACAAGAGAGACATATTGGGGCACATTTACTTATCCGGTCCCGTCACGAACCCAGAGGTGCATTGTCCGATGAGGATTCGGAGCTGCCGCGATTCACTACGAGCGTGCGTCCAATTTCCTGCATGTGTCGCTTCCCCGCTCAGGTCCGCAGGAGTTCACCTTGTAAGTTCTTGGCTTGCAACACAATTTTGAATGTTAAATCCCGTGCTTAGTCCGAATCAGTCGGGTTGTCTGACAGCCACGCTCCCGATTTGTGTCGCATGAAAGTCGGCGCCAAAATCTTATTGCGTGCATCAGTTGGGGTCTTCTTGGTTGGACCCACTCAGTCTTTGTGATATGTCAGGTGTAAACATCGTGTAACCACTCGTTAGAGATGAGAGAATCATTTGTGGTGCTGAAGCTTTGTAGGAGATCCAGGTCTGAATCGAGCCAATGTTGCTCCAATGGAGACCCAGTCCCAAGGAGAACATACAAACTCCATTCAGTTGGGGTCTTCTTGGTTGGACCCACTCAGTCTCTGTGATATGTCAGGTGTAAACATTGTGTAACCTCTCGAATTATTAAAGATTTGAGGTGCTGAAGCTTCGTAGGAGATCCAGGTCTGAATCGGACCAATGTTGCTCCAATTGTTCTAGAAATTAGTAGATAAACCCGGTCTACTCCTCTAAAACACAAATTTCTTTAAAAATCGCATTTAAATTCTTTTCAATATTTTTTTTGTTTGAGTAAGTATTAGGGTTAACCCTAAAGCTAACCTTAATGCTTACCCTAACCTTAATGAAATACTTGAAAAATCTAAACAAAATCGGACCTTCTGTTATCTGTTATATACCAATTTGATTCTAGAAAATCGGCAAATTCACACCAAATCGATGAATAGATTCGCTCACCGCGGCCACTCATTGACCTTACTCCACCTAAAGTGAAATGACGAAAAGAGATATCTACAACTTAGACTTGGTCCTCCGACCACTTGTCTATGCCACCAATGATGTCCATCTATGTGCAGAACAGATTAGTTATTGTTCATCATCCACCTATTATTTAGGATAGTAGGACTCTCCACTCATATGATAAGGTGGAGAAAACAAGTCTATGGACAAGAAACATATACTAGACCTCAGTTCTCCATTGCCACCGTAGGCTGAAGTAGATTGTTCCTTCAACCAAAAACTTAGGTTGTTGTCCAAGCCATTTATATTATTGCCTTGTTACCCGTCTCACCTAACCAGCACCCCCCCAGCTACACCCCTGTAATGTCGACACACTAGTATCATCCATGGTTCTCGCTTCTTGTCCCTTTGGCACAAAGCTCTTCTACAAAATTTCTAAGGTTCTCTCAGAGTCTGATATCTCCTCCAGCCTTGTTTAGATGCTCGTGACATCCCCTGGTGGAATCAATACTCTATCCTCCAGACCCGCTGACATAGTAATTCAAGATTAAACACTAAATGTCAATCCTCTGATCATTTCCACAACCTCATTTTCCCACTGTGTGATGCTCTATAAATTGAATTAGAAAAAAGGGACTCGCTCCCGTCTCACGGGCACATTAAATGCATTTATAAGACTAATTTGTTCTCTTTATTAGCTGTTCCGAGCGGACACTGATAAAATGCAATGTGTGGAGCCGCTCTCCGATCCTTCATTCACAACCTGTTAGAAAGACTTTCTAAGTGGTGATATTTGGGAGAGACGGGCAAATATTTAGTCCAGCCCCCTGTCATGGCCAAGTATTAGTATTTATGAGTCTTGTCCCCTGTTGTGGTCAGTATTTTAGGCTGATGTTGGCCTCACCATGACTTACCATATTTTTAAATCAAAAATATTCCCAAACTTTTTAAGCAAACTTTTTGGCTTAAAATGGAACATTGTAGGGTGTGAATTCCAAACTGTGTGACAAGAAGAAACCAAATACTAAGGGGTGCAACTATAAAAGTCACAAAGGCAATAGTCACAACCGAGCACTAGAACAAAGACCAAAAAGGGTTCTCTGCTCCATAGGACAACATCCATATTTATAAATCAAATACAGTAGGGATCTTTTAGATCATGGTCAAGGCTGCATAGCTGAAACGCATCGATCTATACTGACCCTTGCTTGCACATGATGTGATGAATCCTTGGATGCACTAAAGATTGGAATATCTTGTTTGTATTCCTGTGTGCTGGATCGTCTCTTTCTGTGGATATTGGATAACCCATTGGGGCACATTTATCTACCCGGCTGACGGAGTTCACCCGAAGTGCATTGTCCGACAATAATGCGCTGCGCCATGATTCACTAAGATCGTGCGCCCGATATCCTGCATGTGTCGCTTCCCCGCTCAGGTCCCCGGAGTTCACCTTCTTATTCCCGGTGCATGTAAGTGCATTGTCCGTGTATAATGCGCTGTGCGGGGAGTCACTAAGATCATGCGCCCGATATCCTGCATGTGTCGCTTCCCTGCTCAGGTCCCTGGAGTTCACCTTCTTATTCCTGGTGCATGTAAGTGCATTGTCTGTGTATAATACGCTGTGCGGGGAGTCACTAAGATCATGGGCCCGATATCCTGCATGTGTCGCTTCCCCGCTCAGGTCCCCAGAGTTCACCTTCTTCTTCCTGGTGCATGTAAGTGCATTGTCCGTGTATAATGTGTTGTGCGCCCGATATCCTGCATGTGTCGCTTCCCCGCTCAGGTCCCCGGAGTTCACCTTCTTCTTCCTGGTGCATGTAAGTGCATTATCCGTGTATAATGTACTGCGCGGGGAGTCACTAAGATCGTGCTCCTTATATCCTGCATGTGTCGCTTCCCCGCTCAGGTCCCCGGAGTTCACCTTCTTATTCCTGGTGCATGTAAGTGCTTTGGATGCGACACAATTTGAATCTTAAATCCCACGCTCAGTCCGAATCAGTCCGATTGCCCCCCCCCCCCATTTCTGTCGCATGAAAGCCAAAATCCGATCACTTGCGACACAATCCCCTTGTTAATCCCTGTCCCAGCAGCGCAAATCCCGAAAAAAATGAACAGTCCGACGGAAATGCGATCCGCGGACCCTTAGTAAATACGCCGCATTGTGTCTAACCGGAATAGACGCAGACAAGTGGCGTTGAGCTGGCATACACTTTTGTTGGATTAGGTGGAGGCCATGTTACAGATTTTGGATGCGGCAGATGCACATCAAGTTATGTCTGTGGAGATTCGGATAGATCTCTGGGACTCACTTGAACGGATTTTGTTGACTTTTCTGATGACCTATTAGAATAGATTATGAGTTTTGGATCAGTGGTGACCCCTGCCTATTCACTGGGGGAGCCCTAGTTCAACCACTGTACTTTTTATGGAGCTCTCTGCTTACTTCTTAGTGTAACGTGTTAACCATGGCTGAAGGAAGTTCATCTTTGGCCACTGATCTGGAGGGGGCTTGTGAACCTATGGTGACTTTTGGGTTTTTCTCAAAGGTGTTCATCAAAGGTGTAACCAACTCAGAATTTTTATTGCATCAATAGTATTTCTAAAAACATTCCATTGTGCCAAAAAACTTGAAACAAGTACAAGTAGACCAGACACAGCCTACGTGTTACAATTTAAAGTCTTATTCATGGCTTTTCGAAAGTGTTATCCCAATGAGCAGATTGGTATTCACCCTTAAACCCCCATACAAGGATCTGAAGAGGGTCACCAGGTCACCAACTCGTGCTGGTCTAGTTGGTAACTGACTTTAGACACCAATCGGTAAACAGCTATAGGTCAGGAATAAGCCAAGGTCAAGGCGGCAACAGCAAAATCAAGGACCAAGCCATAGCTCAGGGCGGGCAACACCAATTCATTATCATGACTGAGGTCATCACAGGTCAACAGGATCCAAAACCCTAACTAGAGTCAGAAAACATAAGTCAGATAGCAATCACCAGTGAACCCTAATGCCCAGACACCTTCCAAGACTACAAAAAAGAGAAAACTTCCCTGACAGCTTCTCCATTACTAACGCTCCAGCTGTAAATTAAGGTGATTTTCTGTTGTAGTAAGGAAACTCCCCGAAGTTCAGATGTAATTGTATCTCCGATACCAGAACTATCTCCCACCTCCTTCAGGAAATGGTCACAGGTGACCTGACGGTAACGCTACACATCTACCCGACCGTGACGTGTGGGAGTCCAGGAGCGTTATTCCATTCACATAGGATCGTAAGGAATAATCATAGAGTTCTTGTATCTAGGATCCATGGTGTCCTAGATTATACCTATGTATTTTCTGATTTAAAGGAAACAGATGAGTTTTATAATCTTTAGGGTCTCCAAGTTCTCTGGAGTTCTCGTCCTTGGACAATGTCTTCTAGTTCAACAAATCAACAAAAATCAGTTCTCAGCTTGAATCTCTGTGATCATTTGTTATGTGAAGAGGAACTTGGTCGAAAGTGTTTCATTTCCCTGCAGCGCAACCACAGGTAAAACTAGGTATTACACAATGGGGCATATTTACTTACCTGATCCATTCGCGATCCAGCGGCTTGTTCTCTGCGGTGGATTCGGGTCCGGCCGGGATTCACTGAGGTAGTTCCTCAGTTCCTCGGCTGCGCTGAAGTTCCCCGAGGCCCGCGACACTTTTATTTTTTTTAATTGCGGCGGTTTTCCGGATACGTCAGGTTTTCGTTCGGCCACGCCCCCCCATTTCCGTCGCGTGCATGCCAGCGCCGATACGCCACAATCCGATCGCGTGCGCAAAAATCCCGGGGCAATTCAGGGAAAATCGGCGCATATCAGAAATATTCGGGTAACACGTCGGGAAAACGCGAATCGGGCCCTTAGTAAATGACCCCCAATGTCCATTGACATCTATGGGTTGTATGTGTAATGTAGAACAGGGCAGGTCTTCCAGAGTGACAGACACTCTTTGTAGCCCCTCTTTGCTTTGTCAATGACAAGAGGATCTTGAACACAGGACCCCAATCTAATGAAAGGGTTGTCCTCTTTACAAATAAGGACACAGAATAGTGACTCAAAATAGACGGAGGGGAGTAGAACACACACAGATCAGCTTTACTCAGCAGTGGATAAACAGGAAATAGAAGAGGAAGCAGACAGCGCCACTAGTGGCCAAACCAGGTTACTCAAGATCAGCTTAAATGGGTTCTGATATGCGATCAGTTCCACTATAACAGCAGATTGGGGCAGATTTACTTACCCGGTCCTGGCGCGATCTCCGATCCGGACAGTCTGACGAAGACGAAGTCCGGCGCGATTCACGTAGCTCGTGCGCCCGATTTCTGGCATGTATCGCTTCCCCGCTCAGGTCCACCGGAGTTCACCTTTTTCTTCCCGGTGCTTGCAAGTGCTTGTCTTGCCACACAATTTGAATTTTAAATCCTGCACGTAGTCTGAATCCATCAGGTTGTCCGATGGCCCGCCCCTAAATTTGTGTTGCATGAAAGTCGCGCAATTGCAGCAAAATCCGATCACGTGCGCAAAAAAAACACTGTAAAATATGGAGCAAATCGGAAATCGTCGGGAAAGCCAACGAAAATGTGCTCCGCGGACCATTAGTAAATGAGCCCCATTGTGTTCATCAATGTTTTTAGCTTGAAAACTCCCATAAAGTTAACAACCTTTAGGTCGTAGAGGTTATCAAAAGGTCATTTATCAAAGGTCCAGCGCAAAGATTTTACTGAGTGTCGCAACTTTTAGTTGACTTAGTTATGACCCACTTGCACTTCTCTGCAGACCCCGTAATTTTTATCTTATTTTAAGAGGAAAAGGGGACGAGGTCTATTTGAAGTTCTCTTTCAAATCACATTTATTTCACATTCTGATAATTGCGTAAAATTTATATACGTCTTTTATAAGATTTGTTCAAAATTCAGTGAACATTTGCGCAATTTTATTGATAAAACAAAACCACCAACCAACAAGCCAGGTCCAAGAATCAGCCAAACAAGACGAACCCGGAGATACAGGGGGTCATTTACTTAGGGCCCGATTCGCGTTTTCCCGACGTGTTACACGAATATTTCCGATTTGCGCTGATTTCCCCTGAATTGCCTCGGGATTTTGGCGCACGCGATCGGATTGTGGCACATCGGCGCTGGCATGCACGCGACGGAGATCGGGTGGCGTGGCCGAACGAAACCCGACGGATTCGGAAAAACCGCCGCATTTTTTTAAAAAAATGTGTCGCGGAGCTTGCACTCACCTTCACTCAGCCCGGCTCTGTGTATTCCAGTGCGTTCTGGGGAACTTCAGCGCAGCGACGTTGGAGGAACTGCCTTAATAAATCCCGGCCGGACCCGAATCCAGCGCAGAGAACGCGCCGCCGGATCGCGAATGAACCGGGTAAGTAAATCTGCCCCACAATGTTGCACATAATAAATGTTCCCTCTGAAGACCTTATTCTGTAGTTTCATTGAGTTTTTTGAGGGAAAACTATATTTGACTCGTGATGGTTTTGGTTAGTTGGATTTTTTTCACTCCTCCTTATGTTTGAGAGATAAATCAACCAGGAGAGAACATAATTTCAGGGGATAGGACACTAGCAGCTTCTACACATGTAAGCAGCTTTTTGTAAGGCAAGTTATCACCTTTACAGATAAATCTTTTCCCATTTCCCAGTCATTTTATGGAAAATTCCATATTTGTATTCATGCACACCAGCCTCTTGGTGCACTCAGGGTGGAGTCTCTACCACTGGTGCACCCGTTTTTGTTGTTTTACGTTGCTCAACATCTGCAAAGAGTTTGTATGTTTTCTCCGTGTTTGCGTGGGTTTCCTCCGGGTCCGCCGGTTTCCTCCCACACTCCTAAACATAGTAGTAGATTGATTAGATTGCGAGCCCCATTGGGGACAGGGACCGATTTGGGAAGCTCTGTGCAGCGCTGTATAATCCGTGTGTGCTATATAAATAAAGGAATTATTATTATCACTACCTAGCCCCACCTCCTAACACAATTTGTCACATTTATCTGGGCTTTTCCGCCTAAAATCTGGTGTACAAGACATGAAATATTTTACCGATAACGAGACCTCCAAGCCAAGTGGAAGTGGAGAGGTTTGAAGTGGGCATGATCGGCAACTGGGTGGGTCAGTTTGGCAATTTCCCGCCCCGGTGTGCCTTTGTAGAGGCGCAAGAGACTAGGGGACAATTTAATGCCAGTTAAAACCAGCTGTAGAGCCCCAACAATGCAAAGCTGCCCACCTCGACTTACCAGGAGGTTAGATGCCCCAATGACTAACGTCTTCCATAAAAATAACATGCCAAAGGCAAAAAGAAGAAAGCTGGAGTGCACCAGCTACAAAGGCCCCGCCTCCAGGGCACAGTGAACCCAATTTGCATAAACATATAGGGGCCCATTTACTTACCCGGCCCAGTCGCTATCCAGCGGCGCGTTCTCCGACGTGGATTTGGGTTCTGCCGGGATTCACTAACGTTGTGCATCCGATATCCAAGTGTCGCTGCTGCGCCGAGGTCCGCCAGAGTTCACCTTCTTCTTCCCGGTGCATGTAAGTGCTTGATCTTGCGATACTAATCGTTTTTTTTAAATTCCGCGTTTTTTCTGAATCCGTTTCTGTCGCGTGAAAGCCAGCGCTGATGCGCCAAAATCCGATCGCGTGCACCAAAATCCTGGGGCAATTCTGTGCAAATTGGTAAATGAGCCCCATTGTCTGATTGGTTTTACCTCTGATAAATCTCCCCAATAAATTCTATGTTCTCCAAAACCACAGATCATTGAGAAACAGGAACGGCAAGTCCGAAAAGCTTCTAAAGCGCCCTACACAATGCTGGTTTTACTTGTGGGGCGTTTTGGGAGCCATTCGATATCCTCTAAAAGGTGATTTCCTAATTAATTGGGGTTTGTTGAGTCAGACAGCAGAGGTCTGTTGGATAAGCTGAAGGCAGTCACTAACCCCGCGCCTCCGAATAATGGAAGGTCCATTAAACACCACCAAAGAAGAAAAATAGACTCTTCATACATTAATGTTCATGAAAATGTGGAAACTTCTTGGAAGAATCCAAGTATTTACACCACCAAGAATGTGGCAACCAAAATGATACAGTAGCACTTGTTGGGATGGAGGTATGCGGCCCGTGTGCGCGGAGTGTAGCCCGACCACACGGCCAGAACAAAAACACTCTTACTAGAGGAAGCTGAGACAGTGTCAGAGGACGGTATATATAAACATACCGCAAGTATGCAGCGCTGCGGGAAGGGCTCCTGCCGCCACCAGAACGCGCAAAACTCCTCTAATTGACACCAGCTTGTAGAGAAGCCTTATACAAGTGCACACTCCTCCTCACATCACCGCTGCCTCCTGACATTGCTGTGGTCTCCAGTCTACACTCTCACAGACTCTGCTGGATGTAACCGGAGACGACTCTTTACTACAGTCATTCATAACGATTGTGTCATGGATTATCGGGTCAATTATCGCTACTCCTACATATAAAGGCCAAGTCCAGTCGTGAGTGATAACAAGATAATGATACAGTGTATTATAGATTCCTGACATCACACCGAAATTAATAAACTTCACAAATATAACTACTATAATACTGCCCCCTATGTACAGGAATATAACTACTATAATACTGCCCCCTATGTACAAGAATATAACTACTATAATACTGCCCCCTATGTACAGGAATATAACTACTATAATACTGCCCCCTATGTACAAGAATATAACTACTATAATACTGCCCCCTATGTACAGGAATATAACTACTATAATACTGCCCCCTATGTACAAGAATATAACTACTATAATACTGCCCCCTATGTACAAGAATATAACTACTATAATACTGCCCCCTATGTACAGGGATATAACTACTATAATACTGCCGCCTATGTACAGGAATATAACTACTATAATACTGCCCCCTATGTACAAGAATATAACTACTATAATACTGCCCCCTATGTACAAGAATATAACTACTATAATACTTCTCCCTATGTACAAGAATATAACTACTATAATACTGCCCCCTATGTACAAGAATATAACTACTATAATACTGCCTCCTATGTACAGGAATATAACTACTATAATACTGCCCCCTATGTACAGGAATATAACTACTATAATACTGCCCCCTATATACAAGAATATCACTACTATAATACTGCCCCCCTATGTACAATAATATAACTACTATAATACTGCCCCCTATGTACAGGAATATAAATACTATAATACTGTCTCCTATGTACAAGAATATAACTACTATAATACTGCTCCCTATGTACAAGAATATAACTACTATAATACTGCCCCCTATGTACAAGAATATAACTACTATAATACTGCCCCCTATGTACAGGAATATAAATACTATAATACTGCCCCCTATGTACAAGAATATAACTACTATAATACTGCCCCCTATGTACAGGAATATAACTACTATAATACTGCCCCCTATGTACAAGAATATAACTACTATAATACTGCCCCCTATGTACAAGAATATAACTACTATAATACTGCCCCCTATGTACAAGAATATAACTACTATAATACTGCCCCCTATGTACAGGAATATAAATACTATAATACTGCCCCCTATGTACAAGAATATAACTACTATAATACTGCCCCATATGTACAAGAATATAACTACTATAATACTGCCCCCTATGTACAAGAATATACAGGCGCTGGTCACAGCAGGGACAGCGGATAGCTTCAAGAAGGGTCTAGATGCCTTTTTACACCTAAATAACATAGATGGTTATGTTATATAGAATTGTTTCCCCTAAATCCCTTCCTCATCAAATCCCTTCCCTTCCTTGGTTGAACTTGATGGACAAGTGTCTTTTTTCAACCGTAGAAACTATGAAACTATGAAATATAACTACTATAATACTGCTCCCTATGTACAAGAATATAACTACTATAATACTGCCCCCTATGTACAAGAATATAACTACTATAATACTGCCCCCTATGTACAAGAATATAACTACTATAATACTGCTCCCTATGTACAGGAATATAACTATTATAATACTGCCCCTATGTACAAGAATATAACTACTATAATACTGTCCCTATGTACAGGAATATAACTACTATAATACTGCCCCTATGTACAAGAATATAACTGCTATAATACTGCCTCCTATGTACAGGAATATAACTACTATAATACTGCCTCCTATGTACAAGAACATAACTACTATAATACTGCCCCCTATGTACAAGAATATAACTACTATAATACTGCCCCCTATGTACAGGAATATAACTACTATAATACTGCCCCCTATGTACAGGAATATAACTACTATAATACTGCCCCCTATGTACAAGAATATAACTACTATAATACTGCCCCCTATGTACAAGAATATAACTACTATAATACTGCCCCCTATGTACAAGAATATAACTACTATAATACTGCCCCCTATGTACAAGAATATAACTACTATAATACTGCTCCCTATGTACAGGAATATAACTACTATAATACTGCCTCCTATGTACAAGAACATAACTACTATAATACTGCCCCCTATGTACAAGAATATAACTACTATAATACTGCCCCCTATGTACAGGAATATAACTACTATAATACTGCCCCCTATGTACAGGAATATAACTACTATAATACTGCCCCCTATGTACAGGAATATAACTACTATAATACTGCCCCCTATGTACAAGAATATAACTACTATAATACTGCCCCCTATGTACAGGAATATAACTACTATAATACTGCCCCCTATGTACAAGAATATAACTACTATAATACTGCCCCCCCTGTACAGGAATATAACTACTATAATACTGCCCCCTATGTACAGGAATATAACTACTATAATACTGCCCCCTATGTACAAGAATATAACTACTATAATACTGCCCCCTATGTACAGGAATATAACTACTATAATACTGTCCCCTATGTACAGGAATATAACTACTATAATACTGCCCCCTATGTACAGGAATATAACTACTATAATACTGCCCCCTATGTACAGGAATATAACTATTATAATACTGCCCCCTATGTACAGGAATATAACTACTATAATACTGCCCCCTATGTACAGGAATATAACTACTATAATACTGCCCCCTATGTACAAGAATATAACTACTATAATAATGTCCCCTATGTACAGGAATATAACTACTATAATACTGCCCCCTATGTACATGAATATAACTACTATAATACTGCCCCATATGTACAGGAATATAACTACTATAATACTGCCCCCTATGTACAAGAATATAACTACTATAATACTGCCCCCTATGTACAGGAATATAACTACTATAATACTGCCCCCTATGTACAAGAATATAACTACTATAATACTGCCCCCTATGTACAAGAATATAACTACTATAATACTGCCCCCTATGTACAGGAACATAACTACTATAATACTGCCCCCTATGTACAAGAATATAACTACTATAATACTGTCCCCTATGTACAGGAATATAACTACTATAATACTGCCCCCTATGTACATGAATATAACTACTATAATACTGCCCCATATGTACAGGAATATAACTACTATAATACTGCCCCCTATGTACAAGAATATAACTACTATAATACTGCCCCCTATGTACAGGAATATAACTACTATAATACTGCCCCCTATGTACAAGAATATAACTACTATAATACTGCCCCCTATGTACAAGAATATAACTACTATAATACTGCCCCTATGTACAGGAATATAACTACTATAATACTGCCCCCTATGTACAAAAATATAACTACTATAATACTGCCCCCTATGTACAAGAATATAACTACTATAATACTGCCCCATATGCAGTACTCCTGTCCTGTATATATGGGGCAGCACAGTACTACTACTCCTATCCTGTATATATGGGCACAGCACAGTACTACTACTCCTTTCCTGTATATATCGGTAAAGCACAGTACTACTACTCCTATCCTGTATACATGGGCACAGTACAGTACTACTACTCCTATCCTGTATATATGGGGGTAGCACAGTACTACTACTCCTATCCTGTATATAGGGGCAGAGCACAGTACTACTACTCCTATCCTGTATATATGGGCACAGCACAGTACTACTACTACTATCCTGTATATATGGGCACAGCACAGTACTACTACTCCTATCCTGTATATATGGGCACAGCACAGTACTACTACTCCTATCCTGTATATATGGGCACAGCACAGTACTACTACTCCTATCCTGTATATATGGGCACAGCACAGTACTACTACTCCTTTCCTGTATATATGGGTAAAGCACAGTACTACTACTCCTATCCTGTATACATGGGCACAGTACAGTACTACTACTCCTATCCTGTATAAATGGGGGTAGCACAGTACTACTACTCCTATCCTGTATATAGGGGCAGAGCACAGTACTACTAATCCTATCCTGTATATATGGGCACAGCACAGTACTACTACTCCTATCCTGTATATATGGGCACAGCACAGTACTACTACTCCTATCCTGTATATATGGACAGAGTACAGTACTACTACTCCTATCCTGTATATATGGGGGTAGCACAGTACTACTACTCCTATCCTCTATATATGGGGGTAGCACAGTACTACTACTCCTATCCTGTATATATGGGGGTAGCACAGTACTACTACTCCTATCCTCTATATATGGGGGTAGCACAGTACTACTACTCCTATCCTGTATAAATTGACATAGCCCGGTACTACTACTCCTATCCTGTATATAGGGGCAGAGCACAGTACTACTACTCCTATCCTGTATATATGGGCACAGCACAGTACTACTACTCCTATCCTGTATATATGGGCACAGCACAGTACTACTACTCCTATCCTGTATATATGGGCACAGCACAGTACTACTACTCTTATCCTGTATATATGGACACAGCACAGTACTACTACTCCTATCCTGTATATATGGACAGAGTACAGTACTACTACTCCTATCCTGTATATATGGGGGTAGCACAGTACTACTACTCCTATCCTCTATATATGGGGGTAGCACAGTACTACTACTCCTATCCTGTATATATGGGGGTAGCACAGTACTACTACTCCTATCCTCTATATATGGGGGTAGCGCAGTACTATTACTCCTATCCTGTATAAATTGACACAGCCCGGTACTACTACTCCTATCCTTTCAGCCAGGAGCCAGGAAGTCACAGCTCCAGGTAAACCTCCATCTACTTCCTGGGAGAAATATCTCTGTAAATTTAGAAATAAGAAAACTTTTTGCAACTGTAAAATAATTCTGATCAGATCCAGAAGTCGAACTGCAAACCAATCGCCACTTATTGAGTCGCAACTTTAAAGGAGAAATTGAAGCGGACAGATCTGTTCTGTACTCGTCGTGTTTTATCACGCTGTTAATGATGCGTTATGCTCGCCCAGGAAAATCACTCATGAGCGGCTCATTAGCATACTGTACATGATATGTCCCTCCTAGGATAGGGGGAGAACGCCACCAAGAGGATTTCCAAGGAACTGCAGATAAAAAGGCCAAATCTGGACCGTAAAATTGCTGCAAAATTTTTGTTCTTTAAATTTTTAAAAATTTTTTTTGAGAATTATTAGGATCTTCATAATCAGTGCTTTAAGCAACAAAGCATTGAGCTAACGAAGTTCTTATTCATTTATTTTATTTGATCAAAAGTTTTTGTAGAAATTTTACATGATTCTTAACTCTTTTGTATCTGGACTGTCTCATATTTCGCAGATGAGAATGTAAATGCATTAAATGCCCAAAATGTAGGGTAGTAAATGTTCATGGCTACTCTAAAGCGTAGGGGCGGGGCAAGTTGTTAAAGGGTTTGTCCCAAAATTAAAATCTGTTGCTTTGTAGATAACGTGATGATTGGTTCATCCATTGGAACCATGTTACCATCGCTACAATCAGGGTCCACTTTCCCTAAATAACCCCCTGCCCCAAGGCTTGTTGGCCTGAGTCTGAGTGCATCACCTCAAATAGGTCTAATCCCTAGGTCTAAGAAACTCATTTAATGAATTAAGGTAAGTTGCTAATATTATATTAATTGTTTCTTCCCAGGGTGTATGTGGTATGGAAACTCTGTCCCAATCACAATCCATGCAAAGCTGCTTCTTCATTTTTGGTCAAAGGAGCCATGTTTTTTCAATCCTATGAAACCCATTAAAGACACAAGTGGCGGGTAGAACAGGAAGTCTGGGAGGTGTCGTTTGAACCAATAGCTGCAGAGTAGGAAGACCATAAGATGTCCCCTCAACCAATAGCTGCAGAGTAGGAAGTCTATAAGATGTCACCTCAACCAATAGCTGCAGAGTAGGAAGACTATAAGATGTCACCTCAACCAATAGCTGCAGAGTATGAAGTCTATAAGATGTCACCCTAACCACTAGCTGCAGAGCAGGACATTTCAGTGATCTCCACTCAACAGCTGCAGAGCAGGAAGTGTCTGAAATGTTGCATCAACTAATAGCTGTATGGCAGGAAGTCTATAAGATGTCACCTCAACCAATAGCTGCAGAGTAGGAAGTCTGTGAGATGTCGCCTCAACCAATAGCTGCAGAGCAGGACATGTCAGTGATCTTCAATCAATAGCTGCAGAGGAGGAGGTCTCTGAGATATTGACTGAACCAGTTGCTGCAGAGCAGGAAGTCTATTAGATGTCACCTCAACCAATAGCTGCAGAGCAAGAAGTCTATTGGATGTCACCTCAACCAATAGCCACAGAGCAGGAAGTCTATTAGATGTCACCTCAACCAATAGCCGCAGAGCAGGAAGTCTATTGGATGTCACCTAAACCAATAGCTGCAGAGCAGGACATCTCAGTGACAATTCCTCAACCAACAGCCATAGAGCAGGGGATCTGTGAGATTTCACTTCAACCAATTGCTACAGAGCAGGATGTCTCAGAGATGACATCTCATCCAATAGCTGCATAGCAGAAACTGTCTGATATGTTGTCTCAACCAATAGCTGCAGAGCAGGAAGTCTGTGAGATGTCACCTCAACCAATCACTGCAGAGCAGAATGTTTTAGAGATGACATCTCATCTAATCGCTGCAGAGCAAGAAGTGATGCCAGAAAGGAAGGTTGATATCCAGGGTCCAGGGAACAAACATTTTGGGTCTGTGCCCTCTGTGATGAGACTCTCCACATCACGATACATGACCAGTGCCTTGAAATCCTCAACCCTCGATCCTTTCTTCTTTCCCTTCTCTGTTACAACTATGTAGAGACAGAGAAGGAGGGGCAGGGAGGGCAGAGGTGCCAAACATGTTACCCATGGGCAAAGGTGACCCACAGGTAGCACACCGGGCCCAGTGTGCCTCCTAGTGGTCCCGACATTAATTGCAGCAAATTAGATTTTCTTCTCTGATACAACGTAATGGGGCTCATATACTAAGGGCTCCGTGGCCGCATTTCCGTCGGGTTTCCCGAATTTTTCTGTTTTGCGCCAAATTCCGCTTGGATTTTGGCGCACGCAATCGGATTTCGGTGCCGGCTTTCACGCGACGGAAGTAGGGGGCGTGGCCGTTGGACAACCCGACAGATTCAGAAAAAATGCGGAATTTAAAAAACGATTTGTGTCCCAAGACAATGCACTTACATGCACCAGGAAGAAGAAGGTGAACTCCGGCGCACCTGAGCGGGGAAGCGACACATGGAATCCTTAGTGAATCCTCGTCAGACAGCGCACCGCGGGATTGTGACTGGACCAGGTAAGTAAATGCACCCCAATATGTTTAGATTTTTGGGGAGAAGTCTGCAGAAAATCCTTGATATTGGGTCATGTAAGGCTCGCTCCGCAATGACAATCTCAGTTTACTTGATCTCTCCGGCCGCTTGTTATTCCGTAATTCTCTACGTTACTCGTCAGCGCATAACTCACTTCCAAATTACAAGGCAGCTCCTCCAGCCGGGGTTATTACCGGAGAACAGAACAAGATACATATAGAATTATGTAACCGGGAGCCGCAGCCAAGATAGTTGGGGCGAGCTGCTATACATTCTCCTTGAGACACAGAGAAGAAATTGGCAGCGGCTTCGGATCCCTCGCCCCCCTCCGCTCGCCCCCGTCTGTCCCGCTCATTCCTAATTTAAAACTTCAGACCTTATTTAGACTTCTGTTCGGTTCGGATATTTTCATGCCAGTCCAGGGCCTCTTATATTGTCTCATTTTATTTGCATCAGCTGTGTCTAATACACTTCCCAGCGCGGCTCGCCTCCTCACCTCCGGGGGTGTCCTAGGTTTGGATTTCAGAATACAGGAAAATACTGATTGCCTCTTTGAAATGGGTCCAATCCCTCCTCAGCATCAGACGTTACCTCTATAACACGAGCCTGGATATGGAGGATCATTTACCAAAAAGAGGGCAAGCTCCTAGCAGCCATCTTGGTCATTTTCAGCCCTCAATATTGTTCATTTGCCAAAATTGACTATTTAAAGAGGACGTCTTCAATTCCTTTTGTAACAATTTAAAAAGCGCAGCTCCGCTGATTCCGACACATTTGGAATTTTTTTTCTAGCCCTCACCGTTCCCGAGCAATCTGTGCCGTTAGTTGTGGGTTCCAACTGTCAAGTGGGAGAGACAACTTGGGACCGCCCAGCTGGCAGTAGAGAACCTAGTTAACATATTGGACAAAAAAAATTAATGACCCTGATTACTCAGGAATGGTAGGGGCTAGAGATAAAATTCCATCTGTGTCGGAATCAGTGGAAAGGCCCCTATGTAAAGGGGGCAAAGAGCTTGAATTGATGGAGGTGGTGAAAGGTCCACTTTATGGGATAGTCCACCTATCACTGCCGGGTGCAGAAGTATGTATAAAAATGTATCTAGAAGTTTTCTGTACTTGAGATATACTCTACAAGTTAGTAATATTAGGGGTGGATCTTTTTGTTGGACCTCCCCAATCAGTTTGGGTTGTATATGGGTATATATGGTTGTATATGGGTAAAATCTTATCCAAATTGGGGTCCTTTCCCAAACATATTTTACTGAACAGCCCTTTAAAAAGTTAGAGTTTAAGCTTTCTTAAAGGAGTGTGTGACTGTGAAAGAGGAAGTGACATTAAATGAGATTATTTCCCCTAAAGAAGGGGCTGTAGGTGTCATCAGGGTATGTGCTCCTGAGTGCAGAATGTTCTGGGGACACCCAAATTATAGAAATAGGGGGTCAGGGTCAGGACCTTGAAACATAGACATAGACACTGTAATTTCAACTTGTGAACGTCCCCTTTAATCCTTACAAGCTTGTTGACATTACTAAGTGAGTAACGTATCTCATACATTGCCTGAAGTGCCCTGTAAGGAATATTTACTCTGCGGCTTTGCCTGTAGGCGGACGATGGACCCAGATAATGGCAGCAAAGTGACAGCTCCTGCTGTGGCTTCTTATCTACCGGCCATTATACTCCCCGGTGGTCAGTAACGGTAAGGGGTGGATAATAATCCCGGTTTGCAGTTGAGGTGTGAACCCGGGGCGAGAGATGTTTACTGTTATTATTATTATAATGTTACAAGCTTAAAGGGATCCGCAAGGAATATGTCACTGGCCATTATGTACTAACCATAATACTGGACGTCAAGGTGCGCAACTGGGAGACAGTGCCATTTTTTGGATCTTCTGTATGGAATGAATGGCTTTCTTTTAGTTTTTAGTCTATTATGGTATATATATATATATATATATATATATATATATATATATATATATATAGTAGGGGGTTGGAACCTGCTCAAGACCTCCCACTAGGAGCCAGAATAGAGAGCCAAGAACAAAGAGCAAGTTAGATGCAGAAAATCGAGCTCTTCTAGGAAGGGCCGGCGCCAGCACCCGGCATCCTTGGGCAATTGCTGGGGCCCAGAGCTGATGGGGGGGGGGGTCACGGGGCAAAATCTCAGTCCTTAGCAGCCTTGCAGTGCCTGGTGAGTCCATTAGGGGTCTGTATATAAAATAATCATGATGGGGCTGTTTGGGATGATAAAATAAGGAATATTTTAGGGAACAGGAGAAGGAGTGAGGATCTTGATGAAGAAAATCACCATACGAATCAATGTTCACATTTAAACAGATATAGCTGAGGTCTTGAGAAGGGGAACGGCCGTATAAAGTCCTTAGGCCCAGCTGAAACAGTTTGCCCAAGTGAGATGATCCAATCTTGGGCTCCTTGTTCTACCTAAGCAAAAAGATTTGGTTCTTCAATAATGAAATCCCTAGCCACATCAATGATCACACACAGACATACATAACTTCATATGTTGAGTAGGGGACCACCAAACATGAAGTCCACCTTCCATACTAAACCCAGTTGGAAGGATTTCCTCTGGGCAGACAATCTTCTCAGAGGCAAAAAAGTTGTGGCCCTTGATAAAGGTAATAGATAGAACAGGTGGGACGGCGCTCACTTGAATCCAGTAGATAAACTTTATTCATCCATTGTCGGAGCCTAGCTTTGGATGTAAATGTGTGATCATTGATGTGGATAGAGAACTACAATAGATGAATAAAGCTTTTTCTGCTATTTTCCCAGATTCAAGCGACGGCCGTCCTACCTGTTCTATCTATTGCTGATGTATTAAGAAGTCTAAGACCTTCTTTTAGGCTACGTGCACCCAGTGGTGAGCGAGCCCCAGTTTTTCTATTTGCTGTTCCTTGATAAAGGTAACCGCCATCTACATCAATGATCACACATTTACATCCAAAAGTAGGGTCCTGAGTGGATGACCACCATCTATTACATCAATTCGCCTTAAGTCAACCAAAGGAGTTTGCTCAACTGAGACAATCTTGTGTGAGCATTTTGGATGGACCAACAGAGGTGGTTCTCCCTGGCCCTGGTTGGACAATCTGTTCTGAAGCTCTTAAGTTTTGTTCTAGTAGATCTCTGAAAGGCTGCTGCGGGTGTACCAACAACATAAAATAGCTGAGGGTGCACCAACAACATAGAAAATGACTACTGTGGTTGTGCTAACACCATCGAAGAAGACTGCTAGGGGTGTGCCAACATCCTGGAAGAGGACTACTGGGGGTGTGCCAAAACCATTGAAGTAGACCACTGGGGGTGTGCAAACAACATAAAAGATGACTGCTAGGAGGGGGCCAACATCATGGAAGAGGTTGCCTCCGGTTAGTAAAATCCAAAAAGATATCCAGGCTGGGACAAATACCTCCTATTCGCTGGACACCATGAGAAAAACATGGAATAGGACTACTGCGGGTGTGCCAATATCATGGAAGAGGACTACTGTGGGTGTGCCAACATCATGGAATAGGACTACTGTGGGTGCGCTAACATCATGGAAGAGGACTACTGTGGGTGTGCCAACATCATGGAAGAGGACTACTGTGGGTGTGGCAACATCATGGAAGAGGACTACTGTGGGTGTGGCAACATCATGGAAGAGGACTACTGTGGGTGCGCTAACATCATGGAAGAGGACTACTGTGGGTGCGCTAACATCATGGAAGAGGACTACTGTGGGTGTGCCAACATCATGGAAGAGGACTACTGTGGGTGTGTTAACATCATGGAAGAGGACTACTGCGGGTGTGCCAACATCATGGAAGAGGACTACTGTGGGTGTGCCAACATCATGGAAGAGGACTACTGCGGGTGCACTAACATCATGGAAGAGGACTACTGTGGGTGCACTAACATCATGGAAGAGGACTACTGTGGGTGCACTCACATCATGGAAGAGGACTACTGTGGGTGTGCCAACATCATGGAAGAGGACTACTGTGGGTGTGCCAACATCATGGAAGAGGACTACTGTGGGTGTGCCAACATCATGGAAGAGGACTACTGTGGGTGGGCTAACATCATGGAAGAGGACTACTGTGGGTGCGCTAACATCATGGAATAGGACTACTGTGGGTGTGCCAACATCATGGAAGAGGACTACTGTGGGTGTGCCAACATCATGGAAGAGGACTACTGTGGGTGGGCTAACAACATGGAAGAGGACTACTGTGGGTGCGCTAACATCATGGAGGAGGACTACTGTGGGTGCGCTAACATCATGGAATAGGACTACTGTGGGTGTGCCAACATCATGGAGGAGGACTACTGTGGGTGTGCCAACATCATGGAAGAGGACTACTGTGGGTGTGCCAACATCATGGAAGAGGACTACTGTGGGTGTGCCAACATCATGGAAGAGGACTACTGTGGGTGTGCCAACATCATGGAAGAGGACTACTGTGGGTGGGCTAACATCATGGAGGAGGACTACTGTGGGTGCGCTAACATCATGGAATAGGACTACTGTGGGTGTGCCAACATCATGGAGGAGGACTACTGTGGGTGTGCCAACATCATGGAAGAGGACTACTGTGGGTGTGCCAACATCATGGAAGAGGACTACTGTGGGTGTGTTAACATCATAGAAGAGGACTACTGTGGGTGGGCTAACATCATGGAAAAGGACTACTGTGGGTGTGCCAACATCATGGAAGAGGACTACTGCGGGTGTGCCAACATCATGGATGAGGACTACTGTGGGTGTGCCAACATCATGGAATAGGACTACTGTGGGTGCGCTAACATCATGGAAGAGGACTACTGTGGGTGTGCCAACATCATGGAAGAGGACTACTGTGGGTGTGGCAACATCATGGAAGAGGACTACTGTGGGTGTGGCAACATCATGGAAGAGGACTACTGTGGGTGCGCTAACATCATGGAAGAGGACTACTGTGGGTGCGCTAACATCATGGAAGAGGACTACTGTGGGTGTGCCAACATCATGGAAGAGGACTACTGTGGGTGTGTTAACATCATGGAAGAGGACTACTGCGGGTGTGCCAACATCATGGAAGAGGACTACTGTGGGTGTGCCAACATCATGGAAGAGGACTACTGCGGGTGCACTAACATCATGGAAGAGGACTACTGTGGGTGCACTAACATCATGGAAGAGGACTACTGTGGGTGCACTAACATCATGGAAGAGGACTACTGTGGGTGTGCCAACATCATGGAAGAGGACTACTGTGGGTGTGCCAACATCATGGAAGAGGACTGCTGTGGGTGTGCCAACATCATGGAAGAGGACTGCTGTGGGTGTGCCAACATCATGGAATAGGACTACTGTGGGTGTGCCCACATCAGGGAATAGGACTACTGTGGGTGTGTTAACATCATAGAAGAGGACTACTGTGGGTGTGCTAACATCATGGAAAAGGACTACTGTGGGTGTGCCAACATCATGGAATAGGACTACTGTGGGTGTGCCAACATCATGGAATAGGACTACTGTGGGTGTGCCAACATCATGGAAGAGGACTACTGTGGGTGTGCCAACATCATGGAAGAGGACTACTGTGGGTGGGCTAACATCATGGAAGAGGACTACTGTGGGTGCGCTAACATCATGGAATAGGACTACTGTGGGTGTGCCAACATCATGGAAGAGGACTACTGTGGGTGTGCCAACATCATGGAAGAGGACTACTGTGGGTGGGCTAACATCATGGAAGAGGACTACTGTGGGTGCGCTAACATCATGGAGGAGGACTACTGTGGGTGCGCTAACATCATAGAAGAGGACTACTGTGGGTGTGCCAACATCATGGAGGAGGACTACTGTGGGTGTGCCAACATCATGGAAGAGGACTACTGTGGGTGTGCCAACATCATGGAAGAGGACTACTGTGGGTGTGCCAACATCATGGAAGAGGACTACTGTGGGTGTGCCAACATCATGGAAGAGGACTACTGTGGGTGGGCTAACATCATGGAGGAGGACTACTGTGGGTGCGCTAACATCATGGAATAGGACTACTGTGGGTGTGCCAACATCATGGAGGAGGACTACTGTGGGTGTGCCAACATCATGGAAGAGGACTACTGTGGGTGTGCCAACATCATGGAAGAGGACTACTGTGGGTGTGTTAACATCATAGAAGAGGACTACTGTGGGTGTGCTAACATCATGGAAAAGGACTACTGTGGGTGTGCCAACATCATGGAAGAGGACTACTGCGGGTGTGCCAACATCATGGAAGAGGACTACTGTGGGTGTGCCAACATCATGGAATAGGACTACTGTGGGTGCGCTAACATCATGGAAGAGGACTACTGTGGGTGTGCCAACATCATGGAAGAGGACTACTGTGGGTGTGGCAACATCATGGAAGAGGACTACTGTGGGTGTGGCAACATCATGGAAGAGGACTACTGTGGGTGCGCTAACATCATGGAAGAGGACTACTGTGGGTGCGCTAACATCATGGAAGAGGACTACTGTGGGTGTGCCAACATCATGGAAGAGGACTACTGTGGGTGTGTTAACATCATGGAAGAGGACTACTGCGGGTGTGCCAACATCATGGAAGAGGACTACTGTGGGTGTGCCAACATCATGGAAGAGGACTACTGCGGGTGCACTAACATCATGGAAGAGGACTACTGTGGGTGCACTAACATCATGGAAGAGGACTACTGTGGGTGCACTAACATCATGGAAGAGGACTACTGTGGGTGTGCCAACATCATGGAAGAGGACTACTGTGCGTGTGCCAACATCATGGAAGAGGACTGCTGTGGGTGTGCCAACATCATGGAAGAGGACTGCTGTGGGTGTGCCAACATCATGGAATAGGACTACTGTGGGTGTGCCCACATCAGGGAATAGGACTACTGTGGGTGTGTTAACATCATAGAAGAGGACTACTGTGGGTGTGCTAACATCATGGAAAAGGACTACTGTGGGTGCGCTAACATCATGGAATAGGACTACTGTGGGTGTGCCAACATCATGGAGGAGGACTACTGTGGGTGTGCCAACATCATGGAAGAGGACTACTGTGGGTGTGCCAACATCATGGAAGAGGACTACTGTGGGTGTGCCAACATCATGGAAGAGGACTACTGTGGGTGGGCTAACATCATGGAAGAGGACTACTGTGGGTGCGCTAACATCATGGAATAGGACTACTGTGGGTGTGCCAACATCATGGAAGAGGACTACTGTGGGTGTGCCAACATCATGGAAGAGGACTACTGTGGGTGGGCTAACATCATGGAAGAGGACTACTGTGGGTGCGCTAACATCATGGAGGAGGACTACTGTGGGTGCGCTAACATCATGGAATAGGACTACTGTGGGTGTGCCAACATCATGGAATAGGACTACTGTGGGTGTGCCAACATCATGGAAGAGGACTACTGTGGGTGTGCCAACATCATGGAAGAGGACTACTGTGGGTGTGCCAACATCATGGAAGAGGACTACTGTGGGTGTGCCAACATCATGGAAGAGGACTACTGTGGGTGGGCTAACATCATGGAGGAGGACTACTGTGGGTGCGCTAACATCATGGAATAGGACTACTGTGGGTGTGCCAACATCATGGAGGAGGACTACTGTGGGTGTGCCAACATCATGGAAGAGGACTACTGTGGGTGTGCCAACATCATGGAAGAGGACTACTGTGGGTGTGCCAACATCATGGAAGAGGACTACTGTGGGTGCGCTAACATCATGGAAGCGGACTACTGTGGATGTGCTAACATCATGGAAGAGGACTACTGTGGGTGTGCCAACATCATGGAAGAGGACTACTGTGGGTGCGCTAACATCATGGAAGAGGACTACTTTGTGTGTGCCAACATCATGGAAGAGGACTGCTGTGGGTGTGCTAACATCATGGAAGAAGACTACTGCGGGTGTGCCAACATCATGGAAGAGGACTACTGTGGGTGTGCTAACATCATGGAAGAGGACTACTGCGGGTGTGCTAACATCATGGAAGAGGACTACTGTGGGTGTGCTAACATCATGGAATAGGACTACTGTGGGTGTGCTAACATCATAGAAGAGGACTACTGCGGGTGTGCTAACATCATGGAAGAGGACTACTGTGGGTGTGCCAACATCATGGAAGAGGACTACTGTGGGTGGGCTAACATCATGGAAGAGGACTACTGTGGGTGCGCTAACATCATGGAGGAGGACTACTGTGGGTGCGCTAACATCATGGAATAGGACTACTGTGGGTGTGCCAACATCATGGAATAGGACTACTGTGGGTGTGCCAACATCATGGAAGAGGACTACTGTGGGTGTGCCAACATCATGGAAGAGGACTACTGTGGGTGTGCCAACATCATGGAAGAGGACTACTGTGGGTGTGCCAACATCATGGAAGAGGACTACTGTGGGTGGGCTAACATCATGGAGGAGGACTACTGTGGGTGCGCTAACATCATGGAATAGGACTACTGTGGGTGTGCCAACATCATGGAGGAGGACTACTGTGGGTGTGCCAACATCATGGAAGAGGACTACTGTGGGTGTGCCAACATCATGGAAGAGGACTACTGTGGGTGTGCCAACATCATGGAAGAGGACTACTGTGGGTGCGCTAACATCATGGAAGCGGACTACTGTGGATGTGCTAACATCATGGAAGAGGACTACTGTGGGTGTGCCAACATCATGGAAGAGGACTACTGTGGGTGCGCTAACATCATGGAAGAGGACTACTTTGTGTGTGCCAACATCATGGAAGAGGACTGCTGTGGGTGTGCTAACATCATGGAAGAAGACTACTGCGGGTGTGCCAACATCATGGAAGAGGACTACTGTGGGTGTGCTAACATCATGGAAGAGGACTACTGCGGGTGTGCTAACATCATGGAAGAGGACTACTGTGGGTGTGCTAACATCATGGAATAGGACTACTGTGGGTGTGCTAACATCATAGAAGAGGACTACTGCGGGTGTGCTAACATCATGGAAGAGGACTACTGTGGGTGTGCTAACATCATGGAAGAGGACTACTGTGGGTGTGCCAACATCATGGAAGAGGACTACTGTGGGTGTGCCAACATCATGGAAGAGGACTACTGTGGGTGTGCTAACATCATGGAAGAGGACTACTGTGGGTGTGCCAACATCATGGAAGAGGACTACTGTGGGTGTGCCAACATCATGGAAGAGGACTACTGTGGGTGTGCCAACATCATGGAAGAGGACTACTGTGGGTGTGTTAACATCATGGAAGAGGACTGCTGTGGGTGTGCTAACATCATGGAAGAGGACTACTGTGGGTGTGCTAACATCATGGAATAGGACCACTGTGGGTGTGCTAATATCATGGAAGAGGACTACTGTGGGTTTGTTAACATCATGGAAGAGGACTACTGTGGGTGCGCTAACATCATGGAAGAGGACTACTGTGGGTGCGCTAACATCATGGAAGAGAACTACTGTGGGTGTGCCAACATCATGGAAGAGGTCTATTGTGGGTGCGCTAACATCATGGAATAGGACTACTGTGGGTGTGCCAACATCATGGAAGAAGACTACTGCGGGTGTGCCAACATCATGGAAGAAGACTACTGCGGGTGTGCCAACATCATGGAAGAGGACTACTGTGGGTGTGCCAACATCATGGAAGAGGACTACTGTGGGTGTGCCAACATCATGGAATAGGACTACTGTGGGTGTGCCAACATCATGGAAGAGGACTACTGTGGGTGTGTTAACATCATAGAAGAGGACTACTGCGGGTGTGCTAACATCATGGAAGAGGACTACTGTGGGTGTGCCAACATCATGGAATAGGACTACTGTGGGTGTGCCAACATCATGGAAGAGGACTGCTGTGGGTGTGCCAACATCATAGAAGAGGACTACTGTGGGTGTGCCAACATCATAGAGGAGGACTACTGTGGGTGTGCTAACATTAGGGAAGAGGACTACTGTGGGTGTGCTAACAACATAAAAGGGAACTGCTGGGGGTGTACCAACAACATAGAGGAGGACGGTCAGGATACTAACTTTTGGGGGTGCCTATGGGACACTCTTAGTATGCCCATGGTAATCATATACAGGGCAAGGGTGGAAACTAAAACACTTTTCCCAAAAAAATGGAAAGTCTTCAAGGGGTTACTCACACAGTACAACCCATGTAACGTTCCCCAGCTCCAGGTCACATGACCATTGTCCCTGGTGTCTATTTCGCCATGTGTTTCTACTTTTCCCAAGTTTTGGAGAAATTACTAAACATTTCATGATTGTAAATTATGTAATTTATCGAAAACCTTTTCAATATGTAATTTGGCAAAACACGATGTTCTTCTCGAATGTTGGCTTGCGAAATCCTGATTGACCGATTATTCTTTCCCTGAGCTTTATTCTTTTCATGAGGTTTGAGTGAAACTTCTCTGTTTTATAACTGTACTCTGTGTTCACACTTGTAACTTCCCTTTTAGAGCCAACATGGGAATATATATCCGGTCGTGATGAGCAGCAAAGGCATCGGAGGAAATTACCGTACATCACCTCGAAAAACCAAGCCAAGAGTTACAAGTTTCAACACTCATTCAATAGAAGCTCAATGTCAGGAGGGTAGGGCAACAGGCTAGGGAAAAATCAATTCCAAGTCATCACATTTACCGTGTGGAAGGTGGCCACATCCGAAATTACTGCCAAGGGTATATGAGCCATGGCAGACCATGCGGCGGCAGTGGTGTCTCACACTGTATCCCTCATTTTAATAGTGGGTCGGAGTCTGTGTAGTCGTCATCTTTCCGTAGGATGGGTGTGGGACACAGGGAGCATAGAAAGTGCTAGGTGGGTTCATGGGGTCCATCAGACAACATAATCCTGAAGGCCAACCCCAAGGAGATAGACTCTAATAGGCCTCAAAATGCATATTTGCCATCTTTGTTGATGGTGGGGCTTAAAACAGTTCCCTGAAAACCTGGTGGGGCTCCAAGTAGTTCAAAGAAATAATTGGTGGAGTTTATAACAGTTCACCAAAAATTGGTGATACTTATAAAATTTCACCTAAGAGTGTTCACCCAACTTGGTTTGGTGGAGTCTGGCAGCAGGTAGAGACCAACCCAAAAACAAGTGGTTTGTATGATATTGGGGCACATTTACTTACCCGGTCCAGTCGCGATCCAGCGGTGGGTTCTCCGACGCTGATTCGGGTTCTGCCGGGATTCACTAAGGTCCGTGCGCCGATATTCACCAGGTGTCGCTGCTGCGCCGAGGTCCGCCGGAGTTCACCTGCTTTTTCTGGTGTATGTGAGTGCTTGATCTTGCGACACGAATGGCTTTTTAAATTCCGCGGTTTTTCTGAATCCTTCGGGTTGTCCAGTGGCCACGCCCCCCGATTTCTGTCGCGTGAAAGTCGGCGCGATTGCGCCAAAAATCGATCGGGTGCGCCACAATCCCGTGAAATACAGCGCAAAGCGGAAATATTCGGGAAAAACCCGACGGATTCACGGCTGCAGACCCTTAGTAAATGTGCCCCACTGTCTTGTCTTTGGCTGGACATTGGGATACTGAATGTTACCGCCTCGCCCCAGCTGAGAATCCTCAGGACCCTATAAAGTGGCTATGGTGGAAGTTCAGTTACCGTGCACTAAAGTGTCCAACATTGTGATCTATGATATTGGGGACACTTAAAGGTTTTATACCTGGATTGATTGGTATGATCCTATCCACACTATACTGGGACTCGTCTGGATCCCACTAATTCATGGAGCTGCAGGGTGCGCACGTGTCCGGTGACTCGATTCAGATAGTAAATGTGAGAGCTGGAGATAGCTGAGCCCCGAGCTACATGATTTCTCACAGTCCTTTAGTATTGAATGGAGCAGTAGGACGTTTACTCCACCTGCCGCTCCATCAATTTGTGAGAACTGGAACCACGTTTTATGATCAGTGGGGATCCAATCGATCGGACTCCCAACGGTCGGGTACCTGGTGGTTGTGGACATCAATCTCTTCAGCAGGACCTATCAACATAACATCTTCTTACATGGCACAATCCATAGGGTGAGCTCCTAGAGGTTGTCTTCACTAAGCTCCAAAACCTCAGTTGGGTTCCCAAGTTTGGAGCTAATAGTTCATGAAGACAAAATGGAACACGCTGACCAATATCTTGTGTATTATAGGAAATCTCCCATCACAATCCATCCTGATAAACCGGGGACATTACTCATAGATCCAGGCACCGGGACTGTGGTATCTTCTTATATTTGTTATCCATGGTCTCCTTCCTTCTAACATCAACTTTAAAATTATATATGAGCCAGTAGAACTCTAGGGCTGTTACTAGAGCCCTCTGTGCTGTAGCTTCACAGGATGTTACACTGTCTCCTCTCCCCCCTGCTCTGTTAGCACTTACCCTCTCAAGATCGTGTCACTTCCCCGCTCAGGTTCACCTTCTTCTTCCTGGTGCATGTAAGTGCATTGGATTCGACACAATTTGAATGTTAAATCCCACGCTCAGTGCGAATCAGTCGGATAGTCCGATGGCCACGCCCCCCGATTTCTGTCGCATGAAATCCGGCGCCGCTACGCCTAAATCCGAATGCGTGCGATACAATCCCCTGCTAAATACCTGTCCCAGCGGTGCAAATCCGAAAACGTCGGGAAGTCCGAAGGAAATGCGATCCGCAGACCGTTAGTAAATTGTATAGTAGTGTGTAGCCTTACTTCTACATGCAGCTCTGGCTGTGACTAGAGGACAGAAATCAGTGTAACTAAAATAAAAGCATAACAGAAATTCAACAAATGATTCAGACTTTTTGAAATTATCCAGAACCCACATAATCTCTTCCTGACCCTCTCCCATCATGTGACTTTCCGCCACGGTTTCCTTGAGTCCTGATTTCACCCACGGAAAACTCTTCTTCTCCAGGAAGTCATGTGACGCGGTATGAAATGTTATTATGATTTCCATTAGGAATTCTGAAATCTTTCACGTACAGTTACAGTATAGACGCGAGATTGTGATCCGTTCACCTCCTCACATCCTCTGCAGATTATCGCGCGCGCGGTGCTGACGCCAGTCTGCTGCCTCCCATCATGTCAGCCCTCAGCCAGGAAAACAAGAAGAAACTCAGATTTTTGATACAAGGAGAAATTGTTTAATGTGCAGCCAAAATTTTTCATGTTTTCAACATTTCCCATTGAGATGATCCCTAAAAGGCAAAAATACAGGGAGGGGAAAATGGAGGAAATACCTTGTGGGGGGCCTCTACTATCAGGGCACTACATGGCGGTATTATGTATCTACTGAAAAACTGTTTATTGTTGCACTATATGGGGATACTTTTGGATATTCTTTGTATACAGTATATACTTTGGTATAGTTTGTGCATTGTAAGAGGTATTACTTAGGCACAATGTGAGTTTGTTGTATGGCTATTGAAACATTCTATGGTGTGTTATATGGCGGTATTAATTAACGGAAATCTACCATCACAATCCATCCTGATAAACCAGGGACATTACTCATAGATCCAGGCACCGGGACTGTGGTATCTTCTTATATTTCTTATCCTTCTAAAATCAACTTTTAAAATTATGCTAATGAGCCAGAAGGGCTCTGGGTCATTACCAGAGCCAATGCGTGATGTGGCTTCACAGACATACTGTCATACTGTCTCCCCTCCCTGCTCCCTCAGCACCTCCTGCACAGTATAACGGCCTGTGAAGCTACAGCACAAAGTGGCTATGGTTTATCTTTACTTCCTATAGTTATACCTTTGACTTATTCTATAAATTATATCATTGTTGGGGGATATTGTTATTAATTTCACTTTAGGGGCCCCTAAAAGAGAGTCCTCGAGTTCCATCTTTAAACTTTCTGATTATATGCTTACTGTTTTAGAAGAATAGATATCTATATGTATTATTATGCAAATTAGAATTTAGGTGCTCTGTGGGCGGGGCCATGTAGGGCCGCATCTGCAATGAGGCTCATTGAAAATCCCACCTCGGACCGCAGATCATGGACCACCTTGGGCAGCAAATCGCCAGTAGTAAGGACTTTCCAGTAAGGGGGGGGCCTGCCTCTTTATACTATCTATGGGGTAAGGGGCACTGCCTGTCTATACTACTTATATATTAATTAGGGGGTCTGGTATACATAATACCTTTAGGATGCTTTCAGTTGTGTTGGCAGGGGTATTTATTTAGAAGCACTGTTATCCAGGTGATAGTACACCATAAGTGACTGTGATATTTTTAGGTGCACAGTGTGGGGGATTTACTGTACAAAGATGAAGTTATCTGGTGGCGAATTCAGCAGTGTTAAGTCACGATAAGTCAGAATGAAATTCTTGCTTCCTGATGGAACAAATTGTCACCTGTAAGGTACCAGATGTCACCAATGACCTGACTTCTAGTGTGTGAGACAGCATCAGCCTGCGTAGTGTCAGTCAGGGGGTCAGTGATCTGGTAGCACCGATCTCATGTTGTTAGAATTTTCGGGTTGTAGATATTTTTTATAGATTTGCCTTCATTTTTGGTCTAGCGGTGGATCAGGCGTAGGCTGCTGGGGGGGGTCATTTCAGTTGTTTCCTCACCGGCAGTGAAGGCTAGAGTCACCCTGATTACTGGTGCACCTATTTTCTTCTTTGGTCCTGTTATTCCTTTCCTATATTCTGCTCCTCATCCTGGTCTGTAGTGATCGGCATCACAGAAAGAAGGACATGTGTGCACCGGCAGACATGACCCCACCCCCACTGCTTAGGAATTTTCAAAAACATAGAAAAACCTATAGAAAAACACAGAGAATCAGGATTGATATGTGAGTAAAATACCCTACACTTCACCTGTGGGCTGTTTCGGATGCCGAAACATTGATGGAAAGCTCACAGTTCATACTATTCGTTGTGTCCCCTTTAAGGCGGCGTCCACATGACATAGAAATACATGAATCATTTTTGTGCAACCTTCTTCCTTATTCTGCAGGAAACATTGTTATCAATTTAATAGCCACAGACTCTGAACGGAAAGCAATTAATTATACGGAGACAGAGACAATCGGAAAGACGCGGCGGAGTTATGTAACGCCACGGACGGTTAGACAAGAAGAAGAATTATGCAAAAAGTACAAAAATGCGCTTCACCTTGTAATTCTTGAGAATTTGGTTTCTTAGAAATCCCGTTACGCCACATGCGGTCAGTAACGGCACCTCCAATCGCTCCCGGCACCTTTACATTGTGGTTTGGGTTACCGTTCAACCAACCTTATCCTACGGCTCAGCCACGAATTCTCACGTGAAGCAAAGACGCGTCACACAATTCCAACTGCAGATTAGGACCATTGCGAGGGACCTACCGTCCTCGTAGGAGATGAGCTGCACTTTGGTCACTGGTTGGTCAATACAACTGAATGAGTATGAAGAACGGATGTACTTCCCTGGGGTGCAGCTAGGGGGAGCTAATGAGGGATGTGCACAGCTGCTGGTTGAGAGGTCAGATGAAGAAGTGACTCTGCCTTATTCATCTACTGAGAAGTTACCTGTCCTGTCCCGTATTACACGGGCCACACATTGTAAAGAATGGACATGGTGTAATGCTTCATGTGCCCTGTGGTGGCGCTGCAGGGAATTACACACAGGGATACAGTGCACAACATAATACTGCTACAGTACGCTCAGGGCCGGATTAAAGGAGGGGCTCCTGGGGCTCGAGCCCCGGGCCCCCACCACTTTCACTTTTTAAGGGGCCCCCACCAGTTTCCGAAAGTCAGCCACTCAGCTCAACCTATGACCACTGGCATCGCACATAGGGGTCTAGGATGCCAGCTGTATACTACAAGGGGCTGGTGGCTGTATTCTACAGGGGGCTGGTGGCTGTATTCTACAGGGGGCTGGTGGCTGTATTCTACAGGGGGCTGCAGGCTATATACTACAGGGTCTGGCAGGTTCTATACTACAGGGGTCTGGCAGGCTATATACTAGAGGGGGCTGGCAGGCTATATACTACAGGGGGCTGGCAGGCTATTTACTTCCAAAAACATTGTTGGAAGGGCCCCCACCAGTTTGCGCCCCGGGGCCCCCACCACCCTTAATCTGGCCCTGAGTACGCTAATAACAAACCCACATAGTGTCTAATTCATTCCTATACAAAACCCTTCTGTAACAAGGCATACAGTAATACTGCCATGTAATGCACACAATAAAACTGCTACACTAAATAACAGCCCAATAAAGTGATAATAAGCACTGCCATCCAATGCACAAAATAATACTGCTACATGATCCAAATAACAAAGCAATTTGGAGCTAATTAACACTGCAGATATACTAATAACACTGCTAAAGTGTGTGAATTAAAAAAACACACACATTGGGGCTTATTAACTAAGGGTCCTGCGGCTGCACTATTGTCGGATGTTCCGAAGATTTCCAATCCACGCCGCATTTAGCAAAGGATTTTGGCGCACGTGATCCGATTTAGGCGCATCGGCGACGGCTTTCATGTGACACAAATCGGGGGGGGGGGGGGCGGGTTGTTGGACAATCCGACTGATTCGGACTGAGCGCGGGATTTTACTTTGAAATTGTGTCACAAGATCAAGCACTTACATGCACCGGGAAGAAGAAGGTGAACTCCGGGGACCTGAGCGGGGAAGCGACACATGCAGGATATCGGGCGCACGATTTTAGTGAATTGCGGCAGAGTTCATCCTCGTCGGACATTCTGGATCGGGGATCGCGCAGGGACTGGGTAAGTAAATGTGTCCCATTGTGCCTAAATAATACCGCAATATAGTGCACACAAAAAAACTACTGTAAAAAAAAGCATACGGTGCCTAAGTAATATGCACACAATGATACTGCTACTTTATAATATCAAAGTGGATATTAGAAGGCAGGAGGCCATGGATAAGAAATATAAGGAGATCCCACAGTCCCGGTGCCTGGATCCATGAGCAATGTCCCTGGTTTATCAGGATGGATTCTGATGGGAGATTTCCTCTCTGCAGGTTAATACCCGAATCCTCTCTCCCCCGTCCTAGACGGAGATGACGTGACCGGCTCTCAGCTATTCCCGCACATGCGCAATAATCTCTGCAGTGAACACCCGGAATTGTCTCTTTGGTGAAGTCTCTTGTTGAGTGTTTTACCTGTAACACACATTGATGGAATGGACACATTGTAATACAGAATTTCCCCTGTGGGGGCGCTGCAGGGAAAGCTCGATAGCTCATGCCAGGGTTCTTCTAGGTAACTACTAATGGTTGGGGGTTTAGTAGAGGAAATCCCTGCCAGGTCACACAGACGGCACTGTCTAATATCTTCTCGTGGGAAGCATAAAACGTCACACACATTATACATTGTATCCAGACATTCATAAAATACAATTCCCTGGAAATACTCCGCCGCTCGCACTAACAACTATCTATTGATCCGACCTGAGCGCGAGGAAACTTATTAAGGTAACAAATATCAGTCAGGATCTCTCCACAAGGAGCCGCATCCGGAATTTTTTCTGAACTTATCATTGATCTTACGACGCGTCCTGTACTGTATATAAGCGAAGGACTCGGCTTCCAAAATACAGTCACCTGCCAATTATCATATCACAGACATAACCGAGCGCTGTACACGTCATCTCCCCTGATGCACGAGCGCCCCCTCCTGTTGGGGCACTGGAAATCTCTCTACTATCACCTATACTGTATAAGATCCTTTTGGGATCCCTTTAAGATTAGGCCATTTCTAATCACTCATTAAAAGGGATACAAAGTATCCGTATGTTTTACTGATTAGTAAGGATTATTTAAAAAAAAAAAAAAAAACTTCATTAAAAATAGATCAAATTTTATACATAAAATATTATTTTTATGTACTGGATTTTATTTTTATTTACATTATATTGATCGATTTTTTTTTTATTTCTACTAAATTATTGATTCATTAAGTTTAACCTTTTTTTTTTTTTTGGAATAAAGGGAGTCTGTCAGGTCCCAAATGAATATTTGAACATTCAGGTCTCTTCCTACTGGCCCATACTCTACCACACATGTTATTGCACCTAGTAAAAGGGAACCTGTCACCCAGAGACCTCATTTTCACTAAAGAAATGTTAGAAGCTTATTACTGCTGCAGTGCACATCTGCCTCTCTGCCTTATATTTGCATTACAATATAATTGTGTGTTATAACTTACCTTGCACTCTGACAGAATCCTCTGTGTAGTCCCATGGGTTGGGCTTTGGTTTGGATGCATTTCAAAAAACAACATGTGACTTGTCTATAACTCTTCAGCTCTCAGCCTCCACCTTTGTGCTCCTGTACAGCTCCTCCCTCCTGCTTCGTCACAGAGGTCACAGCCTGGTGAGCTGACATTAGTGGGAGAGGGAGGAGCCATACGGGAGCACAAGGGTGGGGGCTGAGAGCTGAGGAGTCTGCAGCGCAGACAAGTCACATGTTGTTTTTTGTAATGCATCCAAACCAAAGCTCAACCCCTGTGACTACCCCAGGATTTTGTCAGCGTGCAAGGTAAGTTATAGCACACAATTATATTGTAATGCAAATTATTAGGTAAGGCACAAAGACATATTTGCACTTCAGGTGAAAATGAGGTCCCTGGTTCCCTTTAAACAACATTGTGATTTTTAAGTGCGCCACTTGTGATACAACACCACCACCAAGCTGTAGAATTTAGTACTGTTCTCTATAAATACATGTGTACAATCTTACACTCTGTAAGGGTTTTGACAATATGTCTGCAAGATTAGCAACTTTTGCAGAATTGCATGACTGTCATTGTCTGATTCTCCCAGAATGTATCCATGGACCAAGGATGTATATGCTAAGCCCTGTCTGTGATTCTGGGTAGGAGTTATTCCGTTAGTCTTTCTACTCTTCATCTCTCAGGATACGAGTTGTGTAGGGATAGTGTCTCACTAACCCTTAGGAAGATTGTGTTGTCAAGTGTCTCACACAAGTGTCAGGAGACAGGGTGGAGGTCCTGCTGAGTGTCCGGAGGATCATCCCTGGTGCCCAGAAGCTTGTACCAAATTCAGCCGCCCATGCAGCAGAGCTCATCCAGCTCCTCTACATTGATTCCAGACACACAGGCTGCTCCTGGGCTGGAGATATATGACCACCACAGCCGGACACTGACAGACCCGCTGCTCTCAAGTATTATGTTATCAGATGCTGTGGAAGCTGCCCCCCTATGAGCAGACCACCCCATTATAAGACCAATTGTCTGTTCAGAACTCTGTGGTCTGCTCAAAGAGGTTTCATTGCGATTAGAAAATAAATAGCGCCCCCTAGTGAATTCATCTGTTAAAGCCCTGCAGTTGTTACAATGGGGGTCATTTACTAAGGGCCCGATTCACGTTTTTCCGACGGGTTACCCGAATATTTCCGAATTGCAACGATTTTCCCTGAATTGCCCCGGGATTTTGGTGCACCTGATCGGATTGTGGCACATCGGCGCCGGCATGCACGTGACGGAAATCGGGGGGCGTGGCCGTAAAAAAAACAGGCAGATTTTTTTTTAAAAAAAAGTGCCGCTTGACATGCGCTTATCTGCACCCGGTGAACGTCAGTGCATTCAGCGCAGCAGCGACACCTGGTGGACATCGGGTGAACTGCCTTAGTGAATCCTGGCCGCACCCGAATCCTCCACTAAGAATGCGCCACTGGATCGCAAATGGACCGGGTAAGTAAATCTGCCCCAATGTGTCCTGTTTATGTGACAGTCGTCTGATACATTGGGGCAGATTTACTTACCCGCTCCATTCGCGATCCAGCGGCGCGTTCTCTGCGGTGGATTCGGGTCTTCCGGCGATTCACTAAGGTAGTTCTTCCGACGCCCACCAGGTGGCGCTGCTGCGCTGAAGTTCGCGACACTTTTTTCTTTTTAAATGCGGCGATTTTTCCGAATCCGTCGGGTTTTCGTTCGGCCACGCCCCCCGATTTCTGTCTCGTGCATGACGGCGCCAATGCACCAAAATCCCGGGGCAATTCAGGGGAAATCAGCGAAACTCGGAAATATTCGGGTAACACGTCAGGAAAACGCGAATCGGGCCCTTAGTAAATGACCCCCATTGTTTCCATCAGTCGCACTGAGAACAATGAGCAGTGACCCTCTATAGGCCCGGGATGGATTCGGCATTGACCTTCCATCCTGGAGTGTAGGTTATCCTCAGCTGCTGATGCAGTTGTTACCATGTGTACTCCGCTGTCACACCGCGCCCGGCGTCCTGTCACTGTCTTGCGTAATCCGCCGCTGCCATCATGTCATGTCCATGCGAGCGAGTGTAAGGGGAGAAAGTATGGAGTGATCCGTACAAGTGGAGACATAAATCTCCCGAGCGCAGGGATCACTTTCAAAAGGAACATCTGCTAAAGAGATCATCAGATACAGAAAGTTACGGACATTCAGCAAAACAAGAAAGCCCAGTGCATGATGGGAAACTCACAAGGGGGAGAAAGAGGGAATGCAAAGGATATAGGGAAAGTAATAGTGAAGGATGAGAACATCGGAGTATAGACCAGAAACACATAGGGGCACATTTACTAAGAGCAGTGCAGTGTGTACTATGTGCAGTGTGTACTATGTGCACTTACTTGTGTAGTGTGCAGGGGGCGCCAGATTCAGGATTTCTGGCGCCCGTGCATGAATCTGAGACCACGACAGAATGCACTACTTTTTTTTGGTGCACCTTTAACATGGGGCATGCCACAACTCAACAGGGTCACGTGTGACATAAATGTGGCGCAGACACTTCTTAAATACCTGTGCAGGCGGTTTACACTAGAAAAAATGTGCAAAGTCCGACATAAAAGTACCACTGCCCCACAAAGCAGTTTTACATAGGACTGCGGCAATTTCCTCTCATCTATACAGAACACTCCTCTACCCCTGAAGGGTTAAATGAGGAGTTCAGCTCTGCTGCATCCATGTATGAGTAGCAGAGCTGTCAGGACATGAGTGTGATGAAACACATGTCTTATTAATCTCTCCCGTGCTCCGGGACACTGTACGTTACATTCCCTGCTCCATCCTGCGGCTCAGGTTTCGGGCCTCATTTCTATGAATCCGCCGGTGTCGTGCCATGTGCACCGCGTCCTTCTCACGTATCCAGTGATCGGCTCTGCTTTCACGCTCCGCAGACACTGTAGACTCCTCTCCATGACTTCACTCTACTCGCTAATAATAACTTTCCTGGGAGCTGGAATGTACATGACTAGGCACATGCCCCCCGTCCCACCCATCCCACCAGGGGGGCACATCATTATTAAAACCTAATCATATGAGACAAACGTCTGCAATACATTGTATGAGAAGGTGACTCTGAGTCAGCAGGAAAAGTCATTGGGGGAACAACCAGACACCAGGGACAAATGGCATCACTAGGAAACGCAGGGAAGAATCCGCGGTCGCACTTTGGTCCTGGTGGCTGGAGGGACCACAAGGAGCCACAATAGGGAGGTAACTATGTGGGTCCTATTGTAAATTTTGCATTGAAATCCGGAACTTTAAGGTACTGCTTCCCAAAAGAAGACCAACAGACCCAACACCAGGGATTAGGAACCCAAAACAAGGACACTGTCAGGGTTCTGGGTCTGTGGACCCTCTAGACCACCCCGGGAGATGGTACTAGCAGACACCTGGGACCGGAGTCTAAGTGGCAGCTGGTCCTCACCAGAGCCCGCCGCAGAGTCGGATGATCTTGCTGCGGCAGAATACCACTAGGTCGTTCCCAGGCGCGACTAGCCCACGGTGGCAGCCAAGGTTGAGATGCAGGACACAGTCCGAGACCGGAGTGACAGCGGAAAAACAGCGATGGAAGGAACACTGGAACTCACAGCAGGAACACATGAGCAGGAACAAGAAACAGGAACGTAGGAACAGACTGGAACACGGGAACAGGAACACGGGAATACAGGAGCAGGGATACAGAGGAGCTTCCACTTCACAGGAATAGCTCGAAGATCCAGCGGGGAATGATGGGAGCCGCCGCATGCGCCAGCACTCAGGGATTTAAAGGGCCAGTGCACAGGTGATTGGCGCTGGTCACTTCCGGAGCCCTAGGCCAGACGGGAGCGTGGAGAGGTAACTTAGAAGAGGGATCTGGGGCAGCACCATGGAGAGGGGCACTGGTGACACCACAGACCTGACCACAATGTATTCTGGGTATGTGGTTACTGCTTTCCTCGCCATCTAAATCTGCAAAATCAAATATTGTAGGACCTGAGGGGAAAGACAAAAATCAGATACATTTGGGGAAAGGGAGACAACAAAAACCACCAGGAACAAATGGCATCGGTGATTAGGAACCCAACACCAGGACACCAGGGGTCATATCACAGGTTTTACTACAAGAAATTCTAGATTATTGGGTCAATCTCTGACTTGTGTTTTTCGAGGCTTCTTGCTTTCCAGACAGGAGGGAAGTCAAATAGACATCAGGAACAAATGGCGTCCCGCAAAAATCCAGTGCCAAATAAATGGGTGCAGCTCAAAGGAATCTAGAAGCGGTGGTTGTATTTAGCCCTGGTGGGATGTGAAGGTGTCACTGACTTATGAGGAGAAAATATTTTTGTACATTTTTCCTTCTCTCCGTTTTCCTTTAAGCCTTTGCTCCCACATTCCTAAGGCATCGGTCCAGACTTAGTCCAGTGAGTATCAGACATATCCAGGGTAAATAACCCCATACAGGGTCATTACAAGGTCATTACAAGGTCATTACAGGGTCATTACAAGGTCATTACAAGGTCATTATGACAGAGCAGGAGGCATTTCAGTTTTAATAATAGTCATAGAAAAAATGCAACCTACCCTGCAAAAACCAAGTCCCAATGCAGAATATTTAAGTCAACTAAAATGTTGGGCACTGAGTTTTGATCCTGCATTGAGCACCACCCAATCTGAGGCAAGCCCAGCTTTCCTTAAAGGGGTTATCCAGACACAATGGGGCAGATTTACTTACCCGGTCCATTCACGATCCAGCGGCGGAGAACCTTCCGGCGATTCACTAAGTTAGTGCGCCCGATGTCCACCAGGTGTCGCTGCTGCACTGAAGTCCGTCTGAGTTCACTGGAGTTCACCAAGCCATTCCAGGGTGCAGGTAAGTACGTGTACGAGCAACACATTTTTAAAAAAAATACGGTGGTTTTTTCGAATCCGTCCGGGCCACGTCCCTTGAATTCCCATCGCGTGTGCCAAAAACCCGGGGCAATTTGGCGGAAAAAAAATAATATTTGGGAAACCCGACGGAAAAACGCATTTCGGGCCCTTAGTAAATGACCCCCAATAATGCTATCCACAGGATAGGGTCTAACATACTGAGGCTGGGGGTCAACCACAGCCGGTTGCACATGTGCTCTGTCGTTCCATTCACTTATATATGAAACCGATGGAGGTAGTTGAGTACGGCGCTTGGTTATCTCCGTCAGCCCCATAGGGATTAATAGAGCAGACAGCGCATTGGTGTCTTGCTGCTCTGTTCAACTCAGTTACAACGGACCCCCTTTAAGCAGTGCATTTGTCAGGCCTCGTCATCCGACCATATCTCCAGATCGCAGACCCCGGCCTCCCGCCAGCTGAATCCCCCTCTGTTCCTTGGTAATAGGTTTACATTTGTGGATAATGATTTGATTTGCCCTGAATAGAAAGCAGACAAGGTAATTGCCCTCTAAGTAAAGCGTCAGCAGCGCCCTAACTGCCCCCGGGCACATTACTGATCCCATATCCCTAACCCTATTACATGTCCATATACCCAGCCCCCACTATCTGGTCCAGGCCCCGCACAGCCCCCCATTGTGCCGTTTTTATCTAGATGTGGGATCTGATATGGACCCTGCACATTGGCAGCTGGAGACGATTATTTCTGCATTTCATATGTGACGAGGCTCCATCGCTGACTGTTTTCTTAGCAGCTGCATTGGGGGGGGGGGGGGCTATTAGTTTTTGAGATGGGTCCCTGGAGGGCGGGTGCACCACACCAGACGCGTCCTGGGAGATATTTGGCTTCATTTCTCAGAAGTCGCTGATGGATAAAGGGATCTGCGCTGAAAAGTGACAAACCACATCCTAAATTCGTTAACTGCTGGGACTTGGTAATTTCAACACGAGACCCCAACCCCCCCCCCCCCCCTGCAGGGCTGTACCATCCACTATCATTTTATATATATATTAGAGCAGCGTGGGGGGGTCCACATGACTCCTATCATGTATAATGCCCTTCCTGGGGTCCCAAAATTTAATGTCCCCTAATGTGACCAACCAACTTATAATGCACCGATCTTATATACCCCCCATTTACACCCCTTTTCTGCAGTCCCCTCACTCATAGTAGCTACATTCCCTTTACTACATCCCTACCTCAGCCACACACAGCAGCAGCAGAGGGACAAGGGTGGAGCTGGGAACTGATAGCTCCCTGCTTCACCATTACACAGAATCAGGGACTGTCCTGCTGAATCTGGGGCGGTTGCAGTAACAATGGACTCTCCCCGTTCCTGCACTGCCCTAATAATGTACGGCCGCTGGGCCAAGCATTGGGCCCTGTATGCTCTGAGATCCCAGCCTGTGACACAGAGCTCTGCTGTGCGGCGCGCAGTCACCTCTGCTCTGCTTGGAACAAGTTCAAGGAGTGAAATTAAAGGACAAGTGTGAGGAGAGGAGAGCGGCTCTGGCCACAAGTGCTGGCACCAAACTCCACGGCATCCAATTGCTGAACTGCTATAATTTTATGTAATGCTTCAGAATTCCTAAGGATGGATGTAGCAGGCTGGATATGTTGTTCAACTGCTGATATCTATCTATATCTATCTCATATATCTATCTATCCATCTCCTATCTATCTATCTATCTATCTATCTATCTATCTATCTATCTATCCATCTCCTATCTATCTATCTCCTATCTATCTATCTATCTCATATCTATCTATCTATCTATCTATCTATCTATCTATCCATCTTCTATCTATCTATCTATCTATCTATCTATCTATCTATCTATCTATCCATCTCCTATCTATCTATCTATCTATCTATCTATCCATCTCCTATCTATCTATCTATCTATCTATCTATCTATCTATCTATCTATCTATCTATCTTCTATCTATCTATCTATCTATCTCATATCTATCTATCTATCCATCTCCTATCTATCTATCTATCTATCTATCTCATATCTATCTATCTATCTATCTATCTCCTATCTATCTATCTATATCTATCTATATCTATCTATCTAATATCTATCTATCCATCTCCTATCTATCTATCTATCTATCTATCTATCTATCTATCTATCTATCTCCTATCTATCTATCTATCTATCTATCTATCTATCTATCTCATATCTATCTATCTCATATCTATCTATCTATCTATCTATCTCATATCTATCTATCCATCTCCTATCTATCTATCTATCTATCCATCTCCTATCTATCTATCTATCTATCTATCTCATATCTATCTATCTATCTATCTATCTCATATCTATCTATCTATCTATCTCCTATCTATCTATCTATATCTATCTATATCTATCTATCTAATATCTATCTATCCATCTCCTATCTATCTATCTATCTATCTATCTATCTATCTCATATCTATCTATCCATCTCCTATCTATCTATCTATCTATCTATCTATCTATCTATCTCATATCTATCTATCTATCTATCTATCTATCTATCTATCTATCTATCTATCTATCTATCTATCTATCCATCTCCTATCTATCTATCTATCTATCTATCTATCTATCTCATATCTATCTATCCATCTCCTATCTATCTATCTATCTCATATATATCTATCTATCCATCTATCTATCTATCTATCTATCTCATATCTATCTATCTATCTATCCATCTCCTATCTATCTATCTCCTATCTATCTATCTATCTCATATCTATCTATCTATCTCCTATTTATCTATCTATCGGGCGGCACGGTGGCTGAGTGAGTAGCACTTCTGCCTTGCAGCGCTGGAGTCCTGGGTTCAAATCCCACCCAGGTCAACATCTGTGTTTGTGTGGGTTTCCTCCAGTTTCCTCCCACACTCCAAAACATACTGGTAGGTTGTTTAGATTGTAAGCCCCATGGGGACAGGGACTGATTTCACAAACTTTGTGCAGCGCTGTGTAATCTGTGTGCGCTACAGAAAAGAGGAAATATCTGCTCATATCAATCTATTCATCTGTCTATCTATCTCTGATTTATCTATTATTACTGTATATGTTATGTACATAACATGTATCCACCATTGTGTTCTCAGGGGTTATAGGTCGGCAGGTGACCTTTTTGTATTCTCTATATTACACACAGGGTCGGCTCTGCTACATCTGTGTGTACATTTCCCATTATCAGAGTGACACAATCACAGAGGATGATCCATCACCCGACACCCAAGACGCGGAGTCTCCCCAGGGACATGGAAATGACATGGAAGTGCATCCAAAACTGAAAGCTTCTGTGCCGCTCCCTGGGGACGGAGAAATTGATCTAATTTTGGATCTGGTTCTGCTGCTCAGCTACAGGGGGAAGAGAAGAAGTCACATCAGTCACATCCATCATCAATCAACCAAAAGTGACAGGTTTCAGGAGGAAGGGAAAGAAGAAGTGAGAGGCCGCACATCACCATCTGCACCAGCAACACCCGCACCCTCAGCGCCACCCGCACCCTCAGCGCCTCACAGGAGAGAGTGCAAGCACAGGGATACCCGCCCCTGAATTCACCGCAAATGCTAGATAATTGTTAGCGCTTGCAATTATTTTCCCCTTTTCGCCACCTCCGCACAAGGGGGTGTGGCCAAAGGGTGCGTGTGACCAGCAGGGAGAGGCCCAGTGTGGGGTGTTCTAGTCCCAACACCTGCGCACTCGCTCAAATTATCATATGTGTAATTCACCAGCTGCGTCTATGTATGCCAGGCCAGTACTGTGCCACAGTAACAGTCTCATATGCTCCCCCTCCCATATAGACCCAGGGACAGTCTCCTGTCAGCACTCACACTGCTCTGGAGATGCCTATTAATATTACAATATCTCTCAGCCTGGATTGGAAGTCCTCACCGATGGTATCAGAGGCAGCAGCACAATGTGATGAGACGGACACAAATGTTGCAGCCACAAAGATACAAGTGCAGAGAGTCATAGAGACATGTAGATAATCCTCCACATACCAGTATTATGTGCAAGTATTGGAGAGGATTGTGTGAGGTCGAATTAACGGCTCATGACACTAGTTCAATGCCTCTAATACCAAGGGTCTGGAGTTAAAATGCTGGTTGAGATGCATTGGGGCACATTTACTAAGGGTCCGAATCGCTCTTTTTCCTCGGGTTTCGAGAAAATTACCGGTTTGCGCCAAATTGCCCCGGGTTTGCGATTGGATTGTGGCACATCGGCGCCGACGTGCATGCGACGGAAATCAGGGGCGTGGCCGTCGGAAAATCCGACGGATTCGGAAAAACCACGGTATTTAAAAAAAATGTGGCGCTTGACATGCACGAGGAATACGTTGGTGAACTCCAGCGGACTTAGGCGCAGAAGCGACATCTGGTGGACGTCGGGCGCACGACCATAGTGAATCGCCGGAAGACCCGAATACTCGACGGAGAACGCGCCTCTGGATCATGACTGGACTGGGTAAGTAAATGTGCCCCATCATAAGAATTTCGTTTAATATTTATGGGCATCTCAGCAGCCGTGTGAGTGCTGCAGGAGACTGTCTCCGGGGTCCAGATGGGAGGGAAACATATGATACTGTATCAGAGATAAAGTTTATTTTAACAAAGATCTATCGACCCCACATCAATGTATCCAATCAATTCCAAATCTATCTAAATTTTTCTTACCATCTATATTCAGCACCTACATCCACATATCTCATCTCTATCTATAGGAATGTCGTAGATTCTTGTTCCTCCTCATTCCCTGCTGTGAACTTAATCTGTGAGAAAGCAAAGGATTAAAGGGTCCTCGTCATAAGAGCAACAATTCCCTCTCCATGCGCCTTATATATTAAATCATGGGAGATGGTAACACGTGAAGATAATGATGATGACAGGAGCCGGGAACATGGAGGAGCAGCTGCCGTCACAGTCCTAACAAGCGGGAACATTCAATTATCCTTCTCACCACAGCCCTGGAGGTCAGAGGGCAAGAAACATGCACTAAACCCCTGCCATAGCCCCGAGATCTGTCAGACATAATTAATATAACTACTATAATACTGCCCCCTATGTACAAGAATATAACTACTATAATACTGCCCCCTATGTACAAGAATATAACTACTATAATACTGCCCCCTATGTACAAGAATATAACTACTATAATACTGCCCCATATGTACAAGAATATAACTACTATAATACTGCCCCCTATGTACAAGAATATAACTACTATAATACTGCCCCATATGTACAAGAATATAACTACTATAATACTGCCCCCTATGTACAAGAATATAACTACTATAATACTGCCCCCTATGTACAGGAATATAACTACTATAATACTGCCCCCTATGTACAAGAATATAACTACTATAATACTGCCCCCTATGTACAGGAATATAACTACTATAATACTGATCCCTATGTACAAGAATATAACTACTATAATACTGCCCACCCCATGTGCAAGAATATAACTACTATAATACTGCCCCTATGTACAGGAATATAACTACTATAATACTGCCCCCTATGTACAGGAATATAACTACTATAATACTGCCCCCTATGTACAGGAATATAACTACTATAATACTGATCCCTATGTACAAGAATATAACTACTATAATACTGCCCCCTATGTACAAGAATATAACTACTATAATACTGCCCCCTATGTACAAGAATATAACTACTATAATACTGCCCCCTATGTACAAGAATATAACTACTATAATACTGCCCCCTATGTACAAGAATATAACTACTATAATACTGCCCCTATGTACAGGAATATAACTACTATAATACTGCCCTCTATGTACAAGAATATAACTACTATAATACTGCCCCCTATGTACAAGAATATAACTACTATAATACTGCCCCATATGTACAGGAATATAACTACTATAATACTGCCCCCTATGTACAGGAATATAACTACTATAATACTGCCCTCTATGTACAGGGATATAACTACTATAATACTTCCCCCTATGTACAAGAATATAGCTACTATAATACTGCCCTCTAGGTACAAGAATATAACTACTATAATACTGCCCCTATGTACAAGAATATAACTACTATAATACTGCCCCATATGTACAGGAATATAACTACTATAATACTGCCCCCTATGTACAGGAATATAACTACTATAATACTGCCCTCTATGTACAGGGATATAACTACTATAATACTTCCCCCTATGTACAAGAATATAACTACTATAATACTGCCCCCTATGTACAAGAATATAACTACTATGATACTGCCCCCTATGTACAAGAATATAACTACTATAATACTGCCCCCTATGTACAGGAATATAACTACTATAATACTGCCCCCTATGTACAAGAATATAACTACTATAATACTGCCCCCTATGTACAAGAATATAACTACTATAATACTGCCCTCTATGTACAAGAATATAACTACTATAATACAGCACCCTATGTACAAGAATATAACTACTATAATACTGCCCCATATGTACAGGAATATAACTACTATAATACTGCCCCTATGTACAAGAATATAACTACTATAATACTGCCCCATATGTACAGGAATATAACTACTATAATACTGCCCCCTATGTACAGGAATATAACTACAATAATACTGCCCTCTATGTACAGGGATATAACTACTACAATAATACTTCCCCCTATGTACAAGAATATAACTACTATAATACTGCCCCCTATGTACAAGAATATATGATACTGCCCCCTATGTACAAGAATATAACTACTATAATACTGCCCCCTATGTACAGGAATATAACTACTATAATACTGCCCCCTATGTACAGGAATATAACTACTATAATACTGCCCCCTATGTACAAGAATATAACTACTATAATACTGCCCCCTATGTACAAGAATATAACTACTATATTACTGCCCTCTATGTACAAGAATATATCTACTATAATACTGCCCCTATGTACAAGAATATAACTACTATAATACTGCCCCATATGTACAGGAATATAACTACTATAATACTGCCCCCTATGTACAGGAATATAACTACAATAATACTGCCCTCTATGTACAGGGATATAACTACTACAATAATACTTCCCCCTATGTACAAGAATATAACTACTATAATACTGCCCCTATGTACAAGAATATAACTACTATGATACTGCCCCCTATGTACAAGAATATAACTACTATAATACTACCCCCTATGTATAAGAATATAACTACTATAATACTGCCCCCTATGTACAAGAATATAACTACTATAATACTGCCCCCTATGTACAAGAATATTATTACTATAATACTGCCCCCTATGTACAGGAATATAACTACTATAATACTGCCCCCTATGTACAAGAATATAACTACTATAATAATGCTCCCTATGTACAGGAATATAACTACTATAATACTGCCCCTATGTACAAGAATATAACTACTATAATACTGCCCCCTATGTACAAGAATATAACTACTATAATACTGCCCCCTATGTACAGGAATATAACTACTATAATACTGCCCCCTATGTACAGGAATATAACTACTATAATACTGCCCCCTATGTACAAGAATATAACTACTATAATACTGTCCCCTATGTACAGGAATATAACTACTATAATACTGCCCCCTATGTACAAGAATATAACTACTATAATACTGCCCTCTATGTACAAGAATATAACTACTATAATACTGCCCCCTATGTACAAGAATATAACTACTATAATACGGCCCCCTATGTACAGGAATATAACTACTATAATACTGCCCCCTATGTACAGGAATATAACTACTATAATACTGCCCCCTATGTACAGGAATATAACTACTATAATACTGCCCCCTATGTACAAGAATATAACTACTATAATACTGCCCCCTATGTACAAGAATATAACTAATATAATACTGCCCCCTATGTACAAGAATATAACTACTATAATACTGCCCCCTATGTACAGGAATATAACTAATATAATACTGCCCCCTATGTACAAGAATATAACTACTATAATACTGCCCCCTATGTACAGGAATATAACTACTATAATACTGCCCCCCAGGTTATATAACTTCAGTGTATGTATAGTAGGACTATGTGGCGGTACAGATGTCAGGTCTCTGTTATGTAACTGATGTGATGGTTTCCTGTCTCATTATATAATTGGGGCCTCACATTGGATGCAGCCAACGACTTTCCGGCGGTGCGTTGGGGTTGGGGGTCTTGGTGACAGGAGATTTATGGCTCCTCTCTGGGTTCCTCTTCCTGCAGGACATTTATGTAAGTGGTGACTTGTAATATAGAGGAGATTATAATAAGAAGTGATCGTTATTACAGAGAATATGTAGTAACCTTCTCCATCACTCAGCACAGGAAGCCCCCCGCCCCGCAGGGTCTGCTCTACCACCTTGTGTCATTCCCGTCCATCCCAGCATCGGGGTTAAAGGGTCAGCTATGAGGACAAGTTGTAGATGAGGGTGAAGCCATTTTTCGGACTCTAATACATTCTCTGGGGCAGCTTAGAGTTGATGGAGGACAAAGAATCTACTTGAACCGCCCTCCTGATAATCTGATCCTTTTTGGACAGCAATGAGGTAAAAAAAAAATGAGATGGGACAATTTTACCCGCAGTCCCCAAGATGCTACACAACTTGGGGAGAAGATAAATCCCCAAAAATGTTGCAATTGTGGCATCTGTGGGACCACCCGGGACCATCTTCTCCAAGCAATCCTACCCCCTACCACCTCATCCATTGTAGTAGTGCTCCCCCTAGAGGTGACAAGTGCCTCCTGCCACCATAGCCCTGTGGTCAGGAATCAGGACCACAGTTTCCCGGGGGGCCACACTGATTTTGTCTCGTCTGTACAATAAATCATGACATATAAATTAGCCATCCTGGGGGTCTCCGCTGAGAACATGACCACTAGGGGAATATTTCCATGTTGGTCAGGACCTTCCTTCATCATGTGCCGCCCTAATCGCCAATATCAAGGCGCTAAAACCAGAGGTGGAGAAGAACATCCATCTAGAGGTGGAGGAGAGCATCCATCTAGAGGTGGAGGAGAGCATCCATCTAGAGGTGGAGGAGAGCATCCATCTAGAGGTGGAGGAGAGCATCCATCTAGAGGTGGAGGAGAGCATCCATCTAGAGGTGGAGGAGAGCATCCACCTAGAGGTGGAGGAGAGCATCCACCTAGAGGTGGAGAAGAACATCCATCTAGAGGTGGAGGAGAGCATCCATCTAGAGGTGGAGGAGAGCATCCATCTAGAGGTGGAGGAGAGCATCCATCTAGAGGTGGAGGAGAACATCCATCTAGAGGTGGAGGAGAGCATCCATCTAGAGGTGGAGGAGAGCATCCATCTAGAGGTGGAGGAGAGCATCCACCTAGAGGTGGAGGAGAGCATCCACCTAGAGGTGGAGGAGAGCATCCACCTAGAGGTGGAGGAGAGCATCCACCTAGAGGTGGAGGAGAGCATCCATCTAGAGGTGGAGGAGAGCATCCATCTAGAGGTGGAGGAGAACATCCATCTAGAGGTGGAGGAGAACATCCATCTAGAGGTGGAGGAGAACATCCATCTAGAGGTGGAGGAGAACATCCATCTAGAGGTGGAGGAGAGCATCCATCTAGAGGTGGAGGAGAGCATCCACCTAGAGGAGGAGGAGAGCATCCTTCTAGAGGTGCAGGAGAGCATCCTTCTAGAGGTGCAGGAGAGCATCCTTCTAGAGGTGGAGGGGAACATCCATCTAGAGGTGGAGGAGAACATCCATCTAGAGGTGGAGGAGAACATCCATCTAGAGGTGGAGGAGAACATCCATCTAGAGGTGGAGGAGAACATCCATCTAGAGGTGGAGGAGAACATCCATCTAGAGGTGAAGGAGAACATCCATCTAGAGGTGGAGGAGAACATCCATCTAGAGGTGGAGGAGAACATCCATCTAGAGGTGGAGGAGAGCATCCATCTAGAGGTGGAGGAGACCATCCATCTAGAGGTGGAGGAGACCATCCATCTAGAGGTGGAGGAGACCATCCATCTAGAGGTGGAGGAGAACATCCATCTAGAGGAGGAGGAGAGCATCCTTCTAGAGGTGCAGGAGAGCATCCTTCTAGAGGTGCAGGAGAGCATCCTTCTAGAGGTGGAGGGGAACATCCATCTAGAGGTGGAGGAGAACATCCATCTAGAGGTGGAGGAGAACATCCATCTAGAGGAGGAGGAGAGCATCCTTCTAGAGGTGCAGGAGAGCATCCTTCTAGAGGTGCAGGAGAGCATCCTTCTAGAGGTGGAGGAGAACATCCATCTAGAGGTGGAGGAGAGCATCCATCTAGAGGTGGAGGAGAGCATCCATCTAGAGGTGGAGGAGAGCATCCATCTAGAGGTGGAGGAGAGCATCCATCTAGAGGTGGAGGAGAACATCCATCTAGAGGAGGAGGAGAGCATCCTTCTAGAGGTGCAGGAGAGCATCCTTCTAGAGGTGCAGGAGAGCATCCTTCTAGAGGTGCAGGAGAGCATCCATCTAGAGGTGGAGGAGAGCATCCTTCTAGAGGTGGAGGAGAACATCCATCTAGAGGTGGAGGAGAACATCCATCTAGAGGAGGAGGAGAGCATCCTTCTAGAGGTGCAGGAGAGCATCCTTCTAGAGGTGCAGGAGAGCATCCTTCTAGAGGTGCAGGAGAGCATCCTTCTAGAGGTGGAGGAGAACATCCATCTAGAGGTGGAGGAGAGCATCCATCTAGAGGTGGAGGAGAGCATCCATCTAGAGGTGGAGGAGAACATCCATCTAGAGGTGGAGGAGAACATCCATCTAGAAGTGAAGGAGAACATCCATCTAGAGGTGGAGGAGAACATCCATCTAGAGGTGGAGGAGAACATCCATCTAGAGGTGAAGGAGAACATCCATCTAGAGGTGGAGGAGAACATCCATCTAGAGGTGGAGGAGAACATCCATCTAGAGGTGGAGGAGAGCATCCATCTAGAGGTGGAGGAGAGCATCCATCTAGAGGTGGAGGAGAGCATCCATCTAGAGGTGGAGGAGACCATCCATCTAGAGGTGGAGGAGAACATCCATCTAGAGGAGGAGGAGAGCATCCTTCTAGAGGTGCAGGAGAGCATCCTTCTAGAGGTGCAGGAGAGCATCCTTCTAGAGGTGGAGGAGAACATCCATCTAGAGGTGGAGGAGAACATCCATCTAGAGGTGGAGGAGAACATCCATCTAGAGGAGGAGGAGAGCATCCTTCTAGAGGTGCAGGAGAGCATCCTTCTAGAGGTGCAGGAGAGCATCCTTCTAGAGGTGGAGGAGAACATCCATCTAGAGGTGGAGGAGAGCATCCATCTAGAGGTGGAGGAGAGCATCCATCTAGAGGTGGAGGAGAGCATCCATCTAGAGGTGGAGGAGAGCATCCATCTAGAGGTGGAGGAGAGCATCCATCTAGAGGTGGAGGAGAACATCCATCTAGAGGTGGAGGAGAACATCCATCTAGAGGTGGAGGAGAACATCCATCTAGAGGTGGAGGAGAACATCCATCTAGAGGTGGAGGAGAACATCCATCTAGAGGAGGAGGAGAGCATACTTCTAGAGGTGCAGGAGAGCATCCTTCTAGAGGTGCAGGAGAGCATCCTTCTAGAGGTGGAGGAGAACATCCATCTAGAGGTGGAGGAGAGCATCCATCTAGAGGTGGAGGAGAGCATCCATCTAGAGGTGGAGGAGAGCATCCATCTAGAGGTGGAGGAGAACATCCATCTAGAGGAGGAGGAGAGCATCCTTCTAGAGGTGCAGGAGAGCATCCTTCTAGAGGTGCAGGAGAGCATCCTTCTAGAGGTGCAGGAGAGCATCCATCTAGAGGTGGAGGAGAGCATCCTTCTAGAGGTGGAGGAGAACATCCATCTAGAGGTGGAGGAGAACATCCATCTAGAGGAGGAGGAGAGCATCCTTCTAGAGGTGCAGGAGAGCATCCTTCTAGAGGTGCAGGAGAGCATCCTTCTAGAGGTGGAGGAGAACATCCATCTAGAGGTGGAGGAGAGCATCCATCTAGAGGTGGAGGAGAGCATCCATCTAGAGGTGGAGGAGAACATCCATCTAGAGGTGGAGGAGAACATCTTAGCTGCTTTGTTTCACAATCGCTCCTCAACATTCTCCAATACCCAGGGGCAGAATAACCTCTCTGTTATAGATGTTACTTAAAGGAACTCTCCAGTCCAAGCCAATTCCTTGAATAATCCTGAAGGGAGGAGCAGGACTCATCGTCATTGTAATCCTAGAACCTGGAGTCCCACAAGGAATATTTCAATGGATCAGCTGTGACTGGAGGGTTCCTTTAAGTTGCTGTAGGAAGTTATTTCCATGATTGAGGATGGAAGGTCCCATAATGTATAATCCCACACATCACATCTCTGCTGCCAGATCTCACAATGGAGTAAGCAGCCTCTGTAGTGTGAATGGTGGAGCCGGAGGTGATGGCTTCCTGCTCCGCCATTGTCTTCAACTCTATTTGAAGAATCCGGGATGAATAAGAGTTATGGTATCTCTATAGTGTGTACAGATCCAATACAATGTATACAGAACAACTATACCATTTACAGATCCAGTACAATGTATACAGAACCTCTATATCATGTACAGATCCGATACAATGTATACAGAACATCTACTCTATGTACTGATCCAGTACAAAATATATATACAGAACCTCTACGATGTGTAGAGATCCAATACAATGTATACAGAAAATATACTGTCCGTACAGATCCGATAGAACATATATACAGAACATCTACATTGTGTACAGATCCGATACAATGTATACAGAACATCTGCCCCTAAGTCCTGTATACCTAGTCTCCTGACATGCTCTGTGCTGCTGTGACCTTTATACCAGATTAGCAGTAATGACTGGGGATGGTTGTGTATTTTCAGGGGGCACCCAGCACCCGGGGCCGCTCGGATCTCACGCCTTGTGGACAAACAAGTTCCGGTTACAAAAGGAACATGAGAACAAAACAGAATTGTACGGTGCCTCTTGTGTGCCAGGAACAATGGAGGCTCCTGCTCAGTCACTGCCGGCATGACCTTGTAGAGGCTGCAGCTCATCTCACTACAACTGCATGATGAAACCAGCTGCAACACACACCCGCCCAGCCGTGGAGCCACACCGCCACCTGCTGCCCACAGCCACGTATTACACCGCAATGTCCAGGCACATAAATGGGCATGAGATGCAATACCTGATGCAGCCTGGGAACAAGAGGGGCGCTGGTACTGAGAGAGCTATCACTTACTTGTACCTTTACTAGGTCACATTTATTAAGGAAATTTATGAATCGAAAAATTTGCTCAATACATCTGAATGGGAGATGAACCTCCTCAATAAATGAGAATGTATATAATATACAGGCGGTCCCCTACTTAAGAACACTCGACTTACATATGACCCCTAGTTACAAACGGACCTCTGGATATTGGTAATTTCCTGTACTTTAGTCCTAGGCTACAATAATCAGCTGTAACAGTTATCACAGGCGTCTGTAATGAAGCTTTAGGGTTATTCCTGGTTCTTATGACAATCCAACATTTTTAAAATCCAATTGTCACAGAGACCAAAAAAGTTCTGGCTGGGATTACAATGATAAAATATACAGTTCCGACTTACATACAAACTCAACTTAAGAACAAACCTACAGACCCTATCTTGTATGTAACCCGGGGACTGCCTGTACTGAAATCTATCTATCTCATATCTATCTATCTCCTATCTATCTCATATCTATATCTATCTATCTCCTATCTATCTATCTATCTCCTATCTATCTATCTATCTCTCCATCTCATATCTATCTATCTATCTATCTATCTATCTCCTATCTATCTATCTATCTATCTATCTATCTATCTATCTCCTATCTATCTATCTATCTATCTATCTATCTATCTATCTATCTCCATCTCATATCTATCTATCTATCTCTCCATCTCATATCTATCTATCTATCTATCTATCTCATGTCTATCTATCTATCTATCTCATATCTATATATCTATCTCCTATCTATCTCATATCTATCTATCTATCTCCTATCTATCTCATATCTATCTATCTATCTCTCCATCTCATATCTATCTATCTCCTATCTATCTATCTATCTATCTATCTATCTATCTATCTATCTATCTATCTCATATCTATATATCTATCTATCTATCTATCTATCTCCTATCTATCTCCTATCTATCTCCTATCTATCTATCTCTCCATCTCATATCTATCTATCTCTCCATCTCATATCCATCTCATATCTATCTCCTATCTATCTATCTCCTATCTATCTATCTATCTCATATCTATCTCCTATCTATCTATCTATCTATCTCATATCTATCTATCCATCTCCTATCTATCTATCTATCTATCTCCTATCTATCTATCTCCTATCTATCTATCTATCTATCTATCTATCTATCTCTCCATCTCATATCTATCTATCTGTCTATCTATCTATCTCCTATCTATCTATCTATCTATCTATCTATCTATCTATCTATATATCTCTCTCCATCTCATATCTATCTATCTATCTCTCCATCTCATATCTATCTATCTATCTCTCCATCTCATATCTATCTATCTATCTATCTATCCATCTCATATCTATCTATCTATCTATCTATCTATCCATCTCATATCTATCTATCTATCCATCTCATATCTATCTATCTCATATCTATCTATCTATCTCCTATCTATCTATCTATCTATCTCATATCTGTCTATCTATCTATCTCCTATCTATCTATCTCATATCTATCTCTCTATCTCATATCTATTTATCTATCTATCTATCTCTCCATCTCATATCTATCTCATATCTATCTCATATCTATCTATCTATCTCCTATCTATCTATCTCCTATCTATCTCATATCTATCTATCGATCTCCTATCTATCTCATATCTATCTATCTATCTCCTATCCATCTCATATCTATCTATCTCCTATCTATCTCCTATCTATCTATCTATCTCCTATCTATCTCATATCTATCTATCTATCTCCTATCTATCTATCTATCTATCTATCTCCTATCTATCTATCTATCTCCTATCTATCTATCTATCTATCTCCTATCTATCTATCTATCTCCTATCTATCTATCTATCTCCTATCTATCTATCTATCTCCTATCTCCTATCTATCTATCTATCTATCTCCTATCTATCTATCTATCTCCTATCTATCTATCTCCTATCTATATATATATATATCTCATATCTATCTATCTCCTATCTATCTATCTATCTATCTATCTCCTATCTATCTATCTATCTATCTATCTATCTCCTATCTATCTATCTCCTATCTATCTATCTATCTCCTATCTATCTATCTCCTATCTATCTATCTCCTATCTATATATATATATATCTATCTATCTCATATCTATCTTTCTCATATCTATATTTATCTCCTATCTACCTATCTATCTCATATCTATCTAATATTTCTCTATCCACCTAATATAATATCTACTGTGTTTCCCTGGTATGACTTTTGAGCCTATCTTTGAAATATAAGATCTATTAACAGACGGACACACATTAAACGGCTATATCTTCTGAACCGCAGTTCTGGTGTCATTTGAGGGTGCGTCAACTCAATGTTATCAGGCAAATCTCCTCTTCTCAGCTGTTGTGATGCATTTTAAAAACACACTCGTTATCTTCACATCTGAAAACACCCTCAAAGATGAGAATCTCCCTTTAAATTTAGCACAAGGATTATGTTCCTGGCTGCCACAGACACAGATATCCATTAATAAACTTATGATCGAGAAGAGTGATTTTCATATACAGCGCCCGCTCCTCACAGTAAATTTAACGGTGGATATATCTGTGCTTGTGGCACCTTAAACACAATCCTTTTGCAATATTAAAGGAGAGATTTCTTCTATAAAATGGCACCACAACTTTGTCTCTAGACCTCTATCTAGACAGCAGCATTAGCCTCTGAATGGTTCAGAATGATTAAGAAGATATTGCTGATTGGTCTGACCCCCTCTAGGCTGTTAGCTGAAGGCAGAATGGAGCAGGAGGAGGAGGGAGCTGCAGGGAAGAGGGAGCTGGCAGATGTAATGTGCTACAAGCAGCAACATGGACAAGAGGAGCTCGAGTAAGGAAAGTGCCATTGTTAGACATGAGGAATTGGGCCAATTGATTCTAAAGGCAAAATTAATTTGTTTTTGTTTTTCTGCTCCTTTGATTCATTATAAGTGGAATGGCATTTACATACAATCTTTATGTTATTTCTGTCACTTTTGCGCCACATTTTTTATTAATTAGATGGAGGATAGTAAATCATGCGGAATTACATCTGGACGCAGATGTAGAACTTAAGACTCCCGATGCAAGTGATGTTCTGAGAACGAGAGATTCCCGCATGTAATCACATGCGACAAAAAAAAAAAAAAAACGCAAAAAAGAAACAAAAGCAAAATATAAAAAATAAAAGATAAATCCCTATAAATTTCCTTTGCTTACACTGACACCTAGTGGCCGCACTATGTTATTGATTGCTTGTCCTATTATGATACAGCAGAGAACCAGTCTGTGAGGCTCATGCGTATGACCTCCATGCAGGGGCGTAACTACAGGGGTAGCAGCCATAGCAGCTGCTATGGGGCTCACAGTGTCAGGGGGCCCTGGCATCCAGGGTATTTGGTGTGAATATTCTCTGTGTGTATTTGTGATGTGTACTTGTTGTATATCGTCCTTTATGTATGTTTTTATAAGCTGCATGTATGTATATATGGTGTGTATATACTTCATGAATATTTTAAGTAAGTAAGGGGTAAATGGGGTCCCATACAGAAGTCCGATATGGGGCCCTGCCTTTCCTAGTTACGCCACTGCCTTCATGTAATACCCCCTGTAAGGGGGGCTGCTCCACACCTCTGTCGTGGCCATGCCCCACGTACAGGTCCTTACTTGATATAAAGAAGGACTGTTGGCAATACCAGACCCAGCCTTTGGACAAGGGTGGCGCTGTTTCTGGGAGAACACATGTCCATTACTGATGTATCTAAAGATATATCCCCACACACAGAGGGAGTGTGAATCAGCAGCCCCCCCCAGGACAGGTGTGGGGGGCCGCATGTCCTGCAGGTGGCAGCTATCACAACGCTGGTTTTTCCAGGTATCTTTACAGTCCATGATGTATTATTAGATCTTTGGTTGATATCCAGAAACAGATGCAGATTTACATATTCACCGGCGCCTGGAATAAATGTATGCAGCGAGGATGCCAGCTGTGCCCAGATGCCAGGGCGGGGGGGGGGGGGGGATCCGCAGAGTCAGAGAGACGTCTGGGGAGAGCAGAAAATAAATGTATCACGGAGAGATAGAAAAGCGGCCGCCCACTAATTCCCAACACTGAAGCCTTTGTCAAGCAAGATAAAAAGATACCGTAAGTACGGAAAGTAGTCAGACCCCGTTACATTTTTCACTCTGTTTCATTGCAGCCAATTGGTGAATCAAAAGTCTTCCCCCATCCCCAAAAAACAGAAATATAGATATTTTTGCTAATTTATCTAACAAGAAAAGTTGAAATATCACAGTCTTCAGACCCTTGGCTGTGACTCTCATATATAACTCATATGCTGTCCATTTCCTTCTGATCCTCCTTGAGATGGTTCTACTCCTTCATTGGAGCCCAGCTGTGTTTATTTAAACTGATTGGACTTGATTAGGAAAGGCACAAACCCGTCTACAGAAGACCTCACAGCTCACAGTGCATGTCAGAGCACATGAGAATCATGAGGTCTAAAGGAACTGCCCAAGGAGCTCAGAGACAGAATTGTGGTAAGGCACAGATCTGACCAAGGTTACAAAACTATTTCTGCCGCACTCAAGGTTCCTAAGAGCACAGTGGCCTCCATAATCCATAAATGGAAGAAGTTTGAGATGACCACAACTCTTCCTCAACCCGGCCATCCAGCCAAACTAAGCAATCATAGGAGAAGAGCCTTGGTGAGAGAGGTAAAGAAGAATCCAGAAGATCCCTGTGTCTGAGCTCCTGAGATGCAGTAGGGAGATGGGAGTAACCCATCACTGCAGCCTCCAGCAGTCGGGGCTTTATGGCAGATTCTGGAAGACAGTGTATCCCTTCTAAAGATACAATACAGAGGGCACTGCAGGGTGACAAGACTCTATGGCGGACATGTACCTGTATTTTCACCAGTTTTCTTTTTTTTTCTTTTTGTGCCTCTTTGGGATTATTTGCAGATTTTGATTTCCTGGGAATTGGCAGATCTTCATATAGCCGGGCCCCACATGAAGATCGCCGCTATACTGGCCTCTGACTTCTTCTCCCCAAGTCTGCGTCTTCTCCTCTTCCAACCCGCGCACACACCATGATGTGGCAGGGGCTCTGCTGTGGACATTTCTTTAAAGGGGAGCCAGTAGGGCTGTGGTGGTGTCAGTCGGAGATCAGGCCTTGGGACACATGCTGGTTTAGACACTGGGGGGGCCCTAGCCTGGGGACTATGTGACACCTAATAATAATAATTCCTTTATTTATATAGCGCACACAGATTCCGCAGCGCTGCACAGAGTTTCCTAAATCAGTCCCTGTCCCCAATGGGACTCACAATCTAATCATCCTACCAGTATGTTTTGGAGTGTGAGAGGAAACAGGAGGACCCGGAGGAAACCCATCATCCAGGTTTATGCGGTTTTGTTGGTCTGGTGCGCAGGAGCAGGGGGGATAGCAGGACCTGGAAGCTGAGCCCCTGACATCTTGTACATTCCTGACAGCTCCCAACCGTGCCCACACACATCACATCCCTATAGTGATCCTCCTATAGAGTATGCAGCTCTCCCCCAATTAAGTGGACCCCCTTTTCCCCAATCTTAAGGATCTAGCATAAAAACTGGGAGTGTGGTCACTCATGGTTCAGAGAAGTGAGCCTAGCGGGTGTATGGATGCGGCTGCGCTTGTATGTGAACAGGAAATGCGGGTGTATGGATGCGGCAGCGCTGCGGGTGTATGGATGCGGCAGCGCGGCGGGGGTATGGATGCGGCAGCGCGGCGGGTGTATGGATGCGGCAGCGCGGCGGGCGTATGGATGCGGCAGCGCGGCGGGCGTATGGATGCGGCAGCGCGGCGGGCGTATGGATGCGGCAGCGCGGCGGGCGTATGGATGCGGCAGCGCGGCGGGCGTGTGGATGCGGCAGCGCTATGTGTGCTGCGCTTGTATGTGAACAGGAAATTTTTCCTTGCTTTCTAGACTAAATCAGGGATGTGTCATATAATCTAAAAAAATTAGAAAATGTAGAAAATAATCTAAACTATATACAAGTAAAAGAAAAAAACACCGAACAACAAGACCAAATCAGAGCCGAATGTAGAAAAATGAAAGCCGACTTTTATTATCTTTCCAGCCCCCCGTGTGACATGGACATGCATCCGGAATTCTGTTACGCACACATCACATTATTTTATATTAGTCGTCAAAGATTAAACATACAACAAACATCCTTACAAAAATGAGTCAAAATGCAACCTAAAAACTGTTTTGTTTTTTTTCTTCTTTCAAAAAAATCATTGTGCTGGGTACCAATGTTTTTTAATTTTTTTTACAACAGTTAATTTAAACATTTTTTTTTTTTCTTGGCTGCACACGGAAAAAGAAAGCGGCAAATAGAAACGAATTCTGCTCGTTTTTCTTTTTTTAATATAGAATTTTTTTTTTTTTTTTTAATGACAGCAGAAATCGGCAGTTCCGCCATGCAGTTTAAGCAAATATTAAATATTAGTTTATTTTTCTGGGGAAAAAAAAAAATTAAAACTTTAAAATATTTAGTTCAAGTCACAGAATTTCCTCCCCCCCCCCCCTTACACAAATGGGGGAGAAAAAAAACCAAAAACCTAATGCATAAATAGCTGCCACTGAAACGGCCATTTTGAAAAAAAGAAAAAAAAAAAAAAAAAAAAAGCTATCGCTGCCTCCCCAGGTTCGATTCCCAATGATTTTGGCACAAAAAGATTAAAAAAAAAAAGAAAAGAAAAAAGACATCAGAGCTTAAGAACAAGAACACAGATTTAAAAAAGGAAAAACGGTGCGAGTGATCGAGACCCGGAGGAGGGGAAATAAAACGGAGGGGGAAGCAGGACAGAAATGGGCATCACAATCACCGAAATCCTGGAGGTCTCAGTCACTGCACAATACTGTCTTGTGTCCACAGCAGATATGCACCGGCACCAGCGCTATTGCAGCATCGCCTTGATTTGCTTCGAGGTAGTCTCATCATTCAGATGCTTCGTTGTGTACCTGGGGAGGAGCGCAAAATAAGAAGAGACGTATAAGGGGAAATCCATAGGATAATGTTACAACAACAATAATCCTGTATTATACCCCAGAGCTGCACTCACTATTCTGCTGCTGGTGCAGTCACTGTGTACATACATGACATTACTTATCCTGTACTGATCCTGAGTTACATCCTGTATTATACCCCACAGCTGCACTCACTATTCTGCTGCTGGTGAAGTCACTGTGTACATACATGACATTACTTATCCTGTACTGATCCTGAGTTACATCCTGTATTATACCCCAGAGCTGCACTCACTATTCTGCTGCTGGTGCAGTCACTGTGTACATACATGACATTACTTATCCTGTACTGATCCTGAGTTACATCCTGTATTATACTCCAGAGCTGCACTCACTATTCTGCTGCTGGTGCAGTCACTGTGTACATACATGACATTACTTATCCTGTACTGATCCTGAGTTACATCCTGGATTATACTCCAGAGCTGCACTCACTATTCTGCTGCTGGTGCAGTCACTGTGTACATACATGACATTACTGATCCTGAGTTACATCCTGTATTATACCCCAGAGCTGCACTCACTATTCTGCTGCTGGTGCAGTCGCTGTGTACATACATGACATTACTTATCCTGTACTGATCCTGAGTTACATCCTGTATTATACCCCAGAGCTGCACTCACTATTCTGCTGCTGGTACAGTCACTGTGTACATACATGACATTACTTATCCTGTACTGATCCTGAGTTACATCCTGTATTATACCCCAGAGCTGCACTCACTATTCTGCTGCTGGTGCAGTCACTATGTACATACATGACATTACTTATCCTGTACTGATCCTGAGTTACATCCTGTATTATATCCCAGAGCTGCACTCACTATTCTGCTGCTGGTGCAGTCACTGTGTACATACATGACATCACTTATCCTGTACTGATCCTGAGTTACATCCAGTATTATACCCCAGAGCTGCACTCACTATTCTGCTGCTGGTGCAGTCACTATGTACATACATGACATTACTTATCCTGTACTGATCCTGAGTTACATCCTGTATTATACTCCAGAGCTGCACTCACTATTCTGCTGCTGGTGCAGTCACTGTGTACATACATGACATTACTTATCCTGTACTGATCCTGAGTTACATCCTGGATTATACCCCAGAGCTACACTCACTATTCTGCTGCTGGTGCAGTCAATGTACATACATCACATTACTTATCCTGTACTGATCCTGAGTTACATCCTGTATTATACTCCAGAGCTGCACTCACTATTCTGCTGCTGGTGCAGTCACTGTGTACATACATGACATTACTTATCCTGTACTGATCCTGAGTTACATCATGTATTATACCCCAGAGCTGCACTCACTATTCTGCTGCTGGTGCAGTCACTGTGTACATACATGACATTACTTATCCTGTACTGATCCTGAGTTACATCCTGTATTATACCCCAGAGCTGCACTCACTATTCTGCTGCTGGTGCAGTCACTGTGTACATACATGACATTACTTATCCTGTACTGATCCCGAGTTACATCCTGTATTATACCCCAGAGCTGCACTCACTATTCTGCTGCTGGTGCAGTCACTGTGTACATACATGACATTACTTATCCTGTACTGATCCCGAGTTACATCCTGTATTATACCCCAGAGCTGCACTCACTATTCTGCTGCTGGTGCAGTCACTGTGTACATACATGACATTACTTATCCTGTACTGATCCTGAGTTACATCCTGTATTATACCCCAGAGCTGCACTCACTATTCTGCTGCTGGTGCAGTCACTGTGTACATACATGACATTACTTATCCTGTACTGATCCTGAGTTACATCCTGTATTATACCCCAGAGCTGCACTCACTATTCTGCTGCTGGTGCAGTCACTGTGTACATACATGACATTACTTATCCTGTACTGATCCTGAGTTACATCCTGTATTATACTCCAGAGCTGCACTCACTATTCTGCTGCTGGTGCAGTCACTGTGTACATACATGACATTACTTATCCTGTACTGATCCTGAGTTACATCCTGTATTATACCCCAGAGCTGCACTCACTATTCTGCTGCTGGTGCAGTCACTTTGTACATACATGACATTACTTATCCTGTACTGATCCTGAGTTACATCCTGTATTATACCCCAGACCTGCACTCACTATTCTGCTGCTGGTGCAGTCACTGTACATACATGACATTACTTATCCTGTACTGATCCTGAGTTACATCCTGTATTATACCCCAGAGCTGCACTCACTATTCTGCTGCTGGTGCAGTCTCTGTGTACATACATGACATTACTTATCCTGTACTGATCCTGAGTTACATCCTGTATTATACCCCAGAGCTGCACTCACTATTCTGCTGCTGGTGCAGTCACTGTGTACATACATGACATTACTTATCCTGTACTGATCCTGAGTTACATCCTGTATTATACCCCAGAGCTGCACTCACTATTTTGCTGCTGGTGCAGTCACTGTGTACATACATGACATTACTTATCCTGTACTGATCCTGAGTTACATCCTGTATTATACTCCAGAGCTGCACTCACTATTCTGCTGCTGGTGCAGTCACTGTGTACATACATGACATTACTTATCCTGTATTATACCCCAGAGCTGCACTCACTATTCTGCTGCTGGTGCAGTCACTGTGTACATACATGACATTACTTATCCTGTACTGATCCTGAGTTACATCCTGTATTATACCCCAGACCTGCACTCACTATTCTGCTGCTGGTGCAGTCACTGTACATACATGACATTACTTATCCTGTACTGATCCTGAGTTACATCCTGTATTATACCCCAGAGCTGCACTCACTATTCTGCTGCTGGTGCAGTCTCTGTGTACATACATGACATTACTTATCCTGTACTGATCCTGAGTTACATCCTGTATTATACCCCAGAGCTGCACTCACTATTCTGCTGCTGGTGCAGTCACTGTGTACATACATGACATTACTTATCCTGTACTGATCCTGAGTTACATCCTGTATTATACCCCAGAGCTGCACTCACTATTCTGCTGCTGGTGCAGTCACTATGTACATACATGACATTACTTATCCTGTACTGATCCTGAGTTACATCCTGTATTATACCCCAGAGCTGCACTCACTATTCTGCTGCTGGTGCAGTCACTGTGTACATACATGACATTACTTATCCTGTACTGATCCTGAGTTACATCCTGTATTATACCCCAGAGCTGCACTCACTATTCTGCTGCTGGTGCAGTCACTGTGTACATACATGACATTACTTATCCTGTACTGATCCTGAGTTACATCCTGTATTATACCCCAGACCTGCACTCACTATTCTGCTGCTGGTGCAGTCACTGTGTACATACATGACATTACTTATCCTGTACTGATCCTGAGTTACATCCTGTATTATACCCCAGAGCTGCACTCACTATTCTGCTGCTGGTGCAGTCACTGTGTACATACATGACATTACTTATCCTGTACTGATCCTGAGTTACATCCTGGATTATTATCCAAAGGATCGCACTTACCCATTGGTCTTACTAACATAGTAAGAAGACCGCTCCCCCTAGCGGAGGCTGATGGAATAATTGTTATGATAACACTACAGCTATGCAGTGGTTTTGGAGCGAGTGCGCAGAATATTAGATGCAACAAAAACATAAGATGGATATTTAACTTTAAGGCAAGGAAAACGCTCCAGAATGGTAAACTGTAAAATTTACATTGGGCGGTCATAATGGGGTGACGCGCTGTAAAAGTTTTGGGCACAGTCTGTTCTCTCCGCTCTGGAACCACGCTCCATTACCTCTCGGCTCTCCAGTAAGCAGATGCTTCACATCAAGAGCGGAGGTGGTCGTGGGAAAAAGACGGAGAGAAGACTGCGGCGACTCCCACAGAAATTGAGGGAATTAGACGTCATGGGCTGCTGCCCCTATAACTCACAGACGCCCCCGTATATTACACCCGACCTTCACAGGCGCCCCCGTATTTCACACCCGACCTTCACAGACGCCCCCGTATATTACACCCGACCTTCACAGACGCCCCCGTATATTACACCCGACCTTCACAGACGCCCCCGTATATTACACCCGACCTTCACAGAAGCCCCCTGTATATTACACCCGACCTTCACAGACGCCCCCGTATATTACACCCGACCTTCACAGACGCCCCCGTATTTTACACCCGACCTTCACAGGCGCCCCCGTATTTTACACCCGACCTTCACAGACGCCCCCGTATATTACACCCGACCTTCACAGACGCCCCCGTATTTCACACCCGACCTTCACAGACGCCCCCGTATATTACACCCGACCTTCACAGGCGCCCCCGTATATTACACCCGACCTTCACAGGCGCCCCCGTATATTACACCCGACCTTCACAGGCGCCCCCGTATATTACACCCGACCTTCACAGGCGCCCCCGTATATTACACCCGACCTTCACAGGCGCCCCCGTATATTACACCCGACCTTCACAGGCGCCCCCGTATATTACACCCGACCTTCACAGACGCCCCCGTATATTACACCCGTCCTTCACAGGCGCCTAGATATTACACCCGACCTTCACAGGCGCCCGTATATTACACCCGACCTTCACAGGCGCCCCCGTATATTACACCCGACCTTCACAGGCGCCCCCGTATATTACACCCGACCTTCAGACGCCCAGGTACGAAGGCCGCGGCCCGGCCATGGAGACCACTGATCCTGCGCTGGGAATGACCTACCTGAGAGCGTTTAGAAGACCTTCTACACTGTTGGGGGGCTGCTCCTTGAGAACCTTAATGCAGCCTTTCATCTGAAAAAAGAAAAGCACCAAAGGGTCAGTACTTTGCCCCAATGTTACAGTCCGTGACCACAAATATAGGGAACCTCAAAGGTGAAGTCTAGGTTATAGAAACATCTTCTCTTCTACGTCTGCATTGTGGCATGCCTCAGTTATTCCTCATGGAAATTTAGCCCGGCTACATCTATGCGCGCCCGCCCAGCCCGGCTACATCTATGCGCGCCCGCCCAGCCCGGCTACATCTATGCGCGCCCGCCCAGCCCGGCTACATCTATGCGCGCCCGCCCAGCAAATGACTGCATAACAAATGTGAAGGCAGGGCAGATTATAAGATTTAGTGTCGCTAGGTATGTGATGCCTCGATGTGATGCTCCCCACTGGATGTGGCGATAGAAGCTGTGAAGGAAAGCTAATGCTTCTTTTCTCCTACAACTGAGTAAAAATGATTTCCAAAAAAATTGCTGTCTTGGCTTTCCCGTCATCAAACCTTCAATTTCAGATCAGCGGTTTCTTGAGAAGGTGGTGGTCACGGTGGGGTGACCCTGAGCCGGCGCTGCCTGAGTGGCCGCCAGTGCGCCAGCTTACGCTGTCATTTCTGATCAGGTCTCCAGACAGCAGCGAGTCTTTGAGAACTTTCCTGCTGACTCGGTGTTTTGCTAATGGAGTACAGTGCGGGGACTGCTGGTGCTAATGCACTTCCTGGGGCCGGAGGAGACTCTGCTCTTTAATATTCAAAGAGAACAAACTTACATCAATCTTTGACGTTTTGGCGAAGGCTCCCACGGGATGCACATGGTCGTACAGGATGATGACTCCCACCATCACTCTCAGACAAAAGGACACAGTCTCCTCGTTTGTAAACCGACTCCTGTATTCCCTGGATGGAAAGAAATTATTTAAAAAATTTAAGATTTCACAAAACTCTGTTATATTCACAAATTATACACATATTCTGCACCAAATTATTTCATAAATTATATGCCCTGCAGAAAGAATTAGACATAGTCACAAGTTACAGACTTCCTGCTCTATGGCTATTGGCTGAAGCCGTATCTTACCGACTTCCTGCTCTATGGCTATTGGCTGAAGCCGTATCTTACCGACTTCCTGCTCTACGGCTGTTGGCTGAAGCCGTATCTTACCGACTTCCTGCTCTATGGCTGTTGGCAGGAGCCATATCTTACCGACTTCCTGCTCTATGGCTATTGGCTGAAGCCATATCTTATCGACTTCCTGCTCTACGGCTGTTGGCTGAAGCCGTATCTTATCGACTTCCTGCTCTATGGCTGTTGGCTGAAGCCATATCTTACCGACTTCCTGCTCTATGGCTATTGGCTGAAGCCGTATCTTACCGACTTCCTGCTCTATGGCTATTGGCTGAAGCCGTATCTTACCGACTTCCTGCTCTATGGCTGTTGGCTGAAGCTGTATCTTACAGACTTCCTGCTCTATGGCTGTTGGCTGAAGCCATATCTTACAGACTTCCTGCTCTATGGCTGTTGGCTGAAGCCGTATCTTACAGACTTCCTGCTCTATGGCTGTTGGCTGAAGCCATATCTTACAGACTTCCTGCTCTATGGCTGTTGGCTGAAGCCATATCTTACCGACTTCCTGCTCTATGGCTGTTGGCAGGAGCTATATCTTACAGACTTCCTGCTCTATGGCTGTTGGCTGAAGCCATATCTTACAGACTTCCTGCTCTATGGCTGTTGGCTGAAGCCATATCTTACAGACTTCCTGCTCTATGGCTGTTGGCAGGAGCCGTATCTTACCGACTTCCTGCTCTATGGCTGTTGGCAGGAGCCGTATCTTACAGACTTCCTGCTCTATGGCTGTTGGCAGGAGCCGTATCTTACAGACTTCCTGCTCTATGGCTGTTGGCAGGAGCCGTATCTTACCGACTTCCTGCTCTATGGCTGTTGGCAGGAGCTATATCTTACAGACTTCCTGCTCTATGGCTGTTGGCAGGAGCCGTATCTTACAGACTTCCTGCTCTATGGCTGTTGGCTGAAGCCGTATCTTACAGACTTCCTGCTCTATGGCTGTTGGCTAATGATGCATCTTACTGACCTTCCTGCTCGGCACCTATTGTCTGAAGCTGGATCTTACCAGCTACTTGCTCTAATGCAATTGGCCGAAGCTGTGCCTTACAAACTTCCATCTCTACTGCAACTGGCTGATGATGTATCATACCGACTTCCTGCTCTATAGCCATTGTGAAACTGTATGTTACTGGCATCCTAGTGTATGGCTGTTCGCTGATTCTGTATCTTACAGACTTCCTGCTCTATGACAAATGGCTGAATATGTATCCTACAGACTTCCTGCTCTATGGCTATTGGCTGAGGGAATCTTACCAACTTCCTGCTCTATTACAATTGGCTGAAGATGTATCTTACAGACTTCCTGCTCTATGGCTATTGGCTGAAGATGTATCTTACCGACTTTTGTACATTTAGAAGGCAGCAAACTTGAATTTTGCTTTAATTGAGCCCCATTTAATGGCTGCACATCATTATGATAACAAAGTTGCACCCACTTCTTATTTTACCTTTCAGAAACCACCAGTAAATATAACACAACAATAATACAGAAATGTTGAATAAGCGCAGAACTTACGGAGTTTCCAGCATTACCCGGCACACACTGGCCATGGTGCTTAGACAATCAGTGGTATTTTCTATAGGTAAGTTCTTGTTCTATAAGGGCAGGGTACATAGAGAAAGAAAAAAAAAAAAAGAAAAAACACAAATTTTAACCAACACAGAACCTGTAACCTACATTTTGATATTACTTTGGATATCCATTGTTGAAACAAGCAGCACCTCCTCTGGAGGACTCAACATGTCCATAGATGGTCAGCCATTCATTTGCTGTGTTATACCACATTTCCCCAGTAGTGGCCACTGCAGCAGAAACTGTTGGCTGCATGAAGCTTCCTCTGGTCTTAACAGAGTAATTCTAGTGTAGCTCCAAGCTTAAAGGGAATTATCAGTCCCCACCCCTGCTGATCCAGGGACATCTTTTTGAGTCCTCGGGGGTGGGTATCAATTGTGAGTCAATCGCTTGTCTTATCCATCAAGTGTGAATAATCAGCACAAAATTGCTTAGGTTGTCTTGTATTTAATCCTTACCTCCGATACAAACTTCGTTGTGGCGTCGCTTAAGGTTTTCAGCATGGGCGTGGCCTCTGCGTAAAATAATGACATTCTATTGGCCAGTTCATTATTGACTTCGTTTTCTCCCTCTGCCTATAAATAGAGGGGCGTGAGAGGGTTAAGCATTCTCTATATGGCAGATAACCAACATATTACTCCAATGTCTCTCCCCGTCAGGCCCACATACGGTCAGGCCCACATACGGTCAGGCCCACATACGGTCAGGCCCACATACGGTCAGGCCCACATACGGTCAGGCCCACATACGGTCAGGCCCACATACGGTCAGGCCCACATACGGTCAGGCCCACATACGGTCAGGCCCACATACGGTCAGGCCCAGCACTGGGGTCAGTACAGTCCATACAGACAATTGTGGTGCACATTATCCCATATCCACCGATTACAAGAAAACAACACCACCTATGGAGGTCCTCTTTGCACTAATGTACATGAGGTCCTATACCAAGAAGATGAAGATCAAAACCAGCCAGCATCTACCAGAAGGGGTCCGGGTGAATTCTTACCGGAACATTATTAATTCGCATACGGCTCAGGGTTCTTCTGTAATAGCTGAAGTCATTCTGTATAGCAGGATTTGTCATCTGGTGGGGGGAAAAAAACAACATGCAAAATAAGTATAATACATAATATTACATGATAAGGATAATAAAAATGCAAAAAATTAGAAATAATAACACAATGTGTGATATCAATGCGACTTTGTGCAGCTGGGGTTATGGATGAGCAGAGAATCTAAAATACCGCGCTGGAAAGATCCCTGTCCCGCTGATCCCAGGAGGTCGGACCCTCCGCAGTCAAACATTTATCCCCAATCACATTGATTTTTTTTTTTTTTGTAACATTTCGTATATACTCGAATATATGTGATAACCCCTTATAAAATACTCCATTCTAACCTGCTTGTAACAGCTGAGCTTGAAAAACATAGAACTTACCTTCAGCTCATCAAAGCGGAGAGTGAAGTGAAGGATTTCGGCAAACTGTTTGGCAAGAGCCTGCTCTCGCTCCAGGTGCTGTGTGGGGGAATAGGGAGTGCTGGTCAGTGCACCCAGGAGACCACGCAATGCCGCTTCTACACACACAGAAGAATAAAAAAACCATTTCACATATATGATACATGTATGACACCAGAATCCAAAAGGCATCAAATGCAAAGTCACTGTGTACATGGCATTACTGACCCCAGAGCTGCACTCACTATTCTGCTGCTGGTGCAGTCACTGTGTACATACATGACATTACTTATCCTGTACTGATCCTGAGTTACATCCTGTACTATACCCCAGAGCTGCACTCACTATTCTGCTGGTGGTGCAGTCACTGTGTACATACATGACATTACTTATCCTGTACTGATCCTGAGTTACATCCTGTATTATACCCCAGAGCTGCACTCACTATTCTGCTGCTGGTGCAGTCACTGTGTACATACATGACATTACTTATCCTGTACTGATCCTGAGTTACATCCTGTATTATACTCCAGAGCTGCACTCACTATTCTGCTGCTGGTGCAGTCACTGTGTACATACATGACATTACTTATCCTGTACTGATCCTGAGTTACATCCTGTATTATACCCCAGAGCTGCACTCACTATTCTGCTGGTGCAGTCACTGTGTACATACATGACATTACTTATCCTGTACTGATCCTGAGTTACATCCTGTATTATACTCCAGAGCTGCACTCACTATTCTGCTGCTGGTGGTGGAGTCACTGTGTACATACATGACATTACTTATCCTGTACTGATCCTGAGTTACATCCTGTATTATACTCCAGAGCTGCACTCACTATTCTGCTGCTGGTGCAGTCACTGTGTACATACATGACATTACTTATCGTGTACTGATCCTGAGTTACATCCTGTATTATACCCCAGAGCTGCACTAACTATTCTGCTGCTGGTGCAGTCACTGTATACATACATGACATTACTTACCCTGTACTGATCCTGAGTTACATCCTGTATTATACCCCAGAGCTGCACTCACTATTCTGCTGGTGGTGCAGTCACTGTGTACATACATGACATTACTTATCCTGTACTGATCCTGAGTTAGATCCAGTATTATACCCCAGAGCTGCACTCACTATTCTGCTGCTGGTGCAGTCACTGTGTACATACATGACATTACTTATCCTGTACTGATCCTGAGTTACATCCTGTATTATACCCCAGAGCTGCACTCACTATTCTGCTGCTGGTGCAGTCACTGTGTACATACATGACATTACTTATCCAGTACTGTTCCTGAGTTACATCCTGTATTATACCCCAGAGCTGCACTCACTATTCTGCTGCTGGTGGTGGAGTCACTGTGTACATACATGACATTACTTATCGTGTACTGATCCTGAGTTACATCCTGTATTATACCCCAGAGCTGCACTAACTATTCTGCTGCTGGTGCAGTCACTGTGTACATACATGACATTACTTACCCTGTACTGATCCTGAGTTACATCCTGTATTATACCCCAGAGCTGCACTCACTATTCTGCTGGTGGTGCAGTCACTGTGTACATACATGACATTACTTATCCTGTACTGATCCTGAGTTACATCCTGTATTATACTCCAGAGCTGCACTCACTATTCTGCTGCTGGTGCAGTCACTGTGTACATACATGACATTACTTATCCTGTACTGACCCTGAGTTACGTCCTGTATTATACTCCAGAGCTGCACTCACTATTCTGCTGCTGGAGCAGTCACTGTGTACATACATGACATTACTTATCCTGTACTGATCCTGGGTTACATCCTGTATTATACCCCAGAGCTGCACTCACTATTCTGCCTCTGGTGCAGTCACTGTACATACATGACACAAATATAATATTAGACTACAGAGTTCAAACAGTCATAATATTAATATGATGTGTAACAGTGCGGAGCGTTACCTAGTCTTTGAGAGAATTCATAGAACTTCTTTAGTTTGCCGACTAGAGGCACCACGGCCCCCCAGGCTTTCTCCTGTAACTTTTCATCAGTAGCATGTTGTATCGCCTGCAGGGGAAGAACCCAAAAAGTAACACAAGAAACACAAAAAGACAAACACACCAATGGCTGAATGACCGTCGTATGGTGACCACAAAAATCTACCCATCATCCCTACGGATCTCCTGGGCGTAAAGGGCACCGCAATAGGACACGTGTTAGAACTATAGCAAAGTGTAGAATGCAGCTTTGGATGGGATTGGAGTAAAGAGGAGTAGAAAAGACCATAACTTACCTCTCGGATCTCCAGGCCCGCTCCTCTGTACGACTGCAAGTCATCCAGGATTCCTTCTGCGTCCTTTAATACTACATTCACCTGGTTATAAATATCTTTCTCGGATTCTGTAGGTTGAGCATCTAGACGGCAGGAGATTATAATCATCGTTAAGAGAGAAGCGAATCAGGAGGAGGTAACAGAGAGAAGCAGAGCAAGCGACTGACTACACAGGGACCTCGTTATGCCGCAATGCATTATGGGATTGTCCACTTTGGATCAGCCATTGCATAACACGGTGATCATCCGAATCCCCAGAGGGGACAACCCCAATATCACCTCCATACGACCTAAATCAGGCAGATGCAAAGTGGAAAATTGTGTGGGCGGGGCCATATAATTATACAATGTATTCATAGTATCATAGCTTATACGGTTGAAAAAAAGACGCATGTCAATCAAGTTCAACCAAGGAAGGGATTGGATGAAAAGGATTTAGGGGAAACAATTCTATATAACAGAACCATCTATGTTAATTAGGTGTAAAAAGGCATCTAGACCCTTCTTGAAGCTCTCTGCTGTCCCTGCTGTGACCAGCGCCTGAGCTCTCTGCTGTCCCTGCTGTGACCAGCGCCTGAGCTCTCTGCTGTCCCTGCTGTGACCAGCGCCTGAGCTCTCTGCTGTCCCTGCTGTGACCAGCGCCTGAGCTCTCTGCTGTCCCTGCTGTGACCAGCCCCTGAGCTCTCTGCTGTCCCTGCTGTGACCAGCGCCTGAGCTCTCTGCTGTCCCTGCTGTGACCAGCGCCTGTGCTCTCTGCTGTCCCTGCTGTGACCAGCGCCTGAGCTCTCTGCTGTCCCTGCTGTGACCAGTGCCTGAGCTCTCTGCTGTCCCTGCTGTGACCAGCGCCTGAGCTCTCTGCTGTCCCTGCTGTGCCCAGCGCCTGAGCTCTCTGCTGTCCCTGCTGTGACCTGCGCCTGAGCTCTCTGCTGTCCCTGCTGTGACCAGCGCCTGAGCTCTCTGCTGTCCCTGCTGTGACCAGCCCCTGAGCTCTCTGCTGTCCCTGCTGTGACCAGCGCCTGAGCTCTCTGCTGTCCCTGCTGTGCCCAGCGCCTGAGCTCTCTGCTGTCCCTGCTGTGCCCAGCGCCTGAGCTCTCTGCTGTCCCTGCTGTGCCCAGCGCCTGAGCTCTCTGCTGTCCCTGCTGTGACCAGCGCCTGAGCTCTCTGCTGTCCCTGCTGTGACCAGCGCCTGAGCTCTCTGCTGTCCCTGCTGTGACCAGCGCCTGAGCTCTCTGCTGTCCCTGCTGTGACCAGCGCCTGAGCTCTCTGCTGTCCCTGCTGTGACCAGCGCCTGAGCTCTCTGCTGTCCCTGCTGTGACCAGCGCCTGAGCTCTCTGCTGTCCCTGCTGTGACCAGCGCCTGAGCTCTCTGCTGTCCCTGCTGTGACCAGTGCCTGAGCTCTCTGCTGTCCCTGCTGTGACCAGCGCCTGAGCTCGCTGCTGTCCCTGCTGTGACCAGCGCCTGAGCTCGCTGCTGTCCCTGCTGTGACCAGCGCCTGAGCTCTCTGCTGTCCCTGCTGTGACCAGTGCCTGAGCTCTCTGCTGTCGCTGCTGTGACCAGCGCCTGAGCTCGCTGCTGTCCCTGCTGTGACCAGCGCCCGAGCTCTCTGCTGTCCCTGCTGTGACCAGCGCCCGAGCTCTCTGCTGTCCCTGCTGTGACCAGCGCCCGAGCTCTCTGCTGTCCCTGCTGTGACCAGCGCCCGAGCTCTCTGCTGTCCCTGCTGTGACCAGCGCCCGAGCTCTCTGCTGTCCCTGCTGTGACCAGCGCCTGAGCTCGCTGCTGTCCCTGCTGTGACCAGCGCCTGAGCTCGCTGCTGTCCCTGCTGTGACCAGTGCCTGAGCTCTCTGCTGTCCCTGCTGTGACCAGTGCCTGAGCTCTCTGCTGTCCCTGCTGTGACCAGCGCCCGAGCTCTCTGCTGTCCCTGCTGTGACCAGCGCCTGAGCTCTCTGCTGTCCCTGCTGTGACCAGCGCCTGAGCTCTCTGCTGTCCCTGCTGTGACCAGCGCCTGAGCTCTCTGCTGTCCCTGCTGTGACCAGCGCCTGAGCTCTCTGCTGTCCCTGCTGTGACCAGCGCCTGAGCTCTCTGCTGTCCCTGCTGTGACCAGCGCCCGTGCTCTCTGCTGTCCCTGCTGTGACCAGCGCCCGAGCTCTCTGCTGTCCCTGCTGTGACCAGCGCCTGAGCTCTCTGCTGTCCCTGCTGTGACCAGCGCCTGAGCTCTCTGCTGTCCCTGCTGTGACCAGCCCCTGAGCTCTCTGCTGTGACCAGCGCCTGAGCTCTCTGCTGTCCCTGCTGTGACCAGCGCCTGAGCTCTCTGCTGTCCCTGCTGTGACCAGCGCCTGAGCTCTCTGCTGTCCCTGCTGTGACCAGCGCCCGTGCTCTCTGCTGTCCCTGCTGTGACCAGCGCCCGAGCTCTCTGCTGTCCCTGCTGTGACCAGCGCCTGAGCTCTCTGCTGTCCCTGCTGTGACCAGCGCCTGAGCTCTCTGCTGTCCCTGCTGTGACCAGCCCCTGAGCTCTCTGCTGTGACCAGCGCCTGAGCTCTCTGCTGTCCCTGCTGTGACCAGCGCCTGAGCTCTCTGCTGTCCCTGCTGTGACCAGCGCCTGAGCTCTCTGCTGTCCCTGCTGTGACCAGCGCCTGAGCTCTCTGCTGTCCCTGCTGTGACCAGCGCCTGAGCTCTCTGCTGTCCCTGCTGTGACCAGCGCCTGAGCTCTCTGCTGTCCCTGCTGTGACCAGCGCCTGAGCTCTCTGCTGTCCCTGCTGTGACCAGCGCCTGAGCTCTCTGCTGTCCCTGCTGTGACCAGCGCCTGAGCTCTCTGCTGTCCCTGCTGTGACCAGCGCCTGAGCTCTCTGCTGTCCCTGCTGTGACCAGCGCCTGAGCTCTCTGCTGTCCCTGCTGTGACCAGCGCCTGAGCTCTCTGCTGTCCCTGCTGTGACCAGCGCCTGAGCTCTCTGCTGTCCCTGCTGTGACCAGCGCCTGAGCTCTCTGCTGTCCCTGCTGTGACCTGCGGCTGAGGAAGGCTATTCCACAGATTGACAGTTCACCCTTACAACCAAATTTTATTGCTCAACTTTTAAAAACAAAAATATATATAAAAACAACTTTGCAAATAGTCTCTATTAAAAAATCTCCTACTGTTTTCTATGGCTGATACATTGCAGACCTGTGCTTCCATAGTAACAGACTACAAACAAGCCTTGTGTAGTCTGACTCTGCTTTCATACTCCTTTTCCCTACATTTTCCTTCTTACATGAAGAAGGGAAACAGTAGGGAGAGGAACGGTAGGATCAGGCTAGGCAGGTTTTGCTTGTTTCCATAAAAACACATTGCTTTGCATAGAAGCTGCAAAAACAAAAATTGGTAGATTTTTGTGGGAAGGCTATGTGCAAAATTGTTTTGCTTTTTCATTGTAAATGCTTGAAAGCCATAAAAAAAGCACAACATTGAAAGGGAACTAAACCAAACCAAGTCACACTAACTAAACATATCTTTGAAAGCTTCTGTAATGCAGCAGTAAAACTATCCCTATATTGTTGCTCTCCATGCCTGTAAAGTTTCACAGTCTGTTTGTAAAGTTGACGCATCATCTATGCATATTTATGCTCTTCTAGCTCCGCCACATCTCCAGCTTCCTGATTGACATTGGACCTGCTTTCTCCACAGCCGAGTGACTCGGGTCGGCTACATCATCCCCCCCCCCCCCCTCCTTCAGGAATGAAAATGACAGTGGCTGTGTGTGATTCACTGAAGAGAATTCCTTAGGGAGGGAGCTTCTATCTCTTCTACAAGTCACACACAGCCAACATCTCTCTCATTCACCTCTCCATCAGGAATTCTCTTCTCACACAGCCAGCGTCTCTTTCATTGCTGAGGGAGGGGGGATTGATCTGGAGACACGGCTGAGCAGGAAGGACATGAACATGGGGGGGAGGGGGGGTGTCATGTGCATAGATAATGAGTCAACTTTACAAACCGACTGCGGAACTTTGCAGACAAGGGGAGTTACACTATAGAGTTTGAATGATGTATAATAGTAGTTTTCAAAGATATGTTTAGTTAGTGGGGGTTCGTTTAGCTGACAGGTTCCCTTTAACTAAACCTGTATGATGTAATGTTTCAGTGGCCCACTGGTGAAGACCACTATAGTCTATGCGACACCTACTGTCTAATGCCCTTCGAGATAAGCTGCTGTCAGAGTGTTCAGGGTGTCAATGCTCAATTTTCCCAACTTCGCCTCCAGCTCCACCACAATGGTCACTGCCCCTGACTCCACAGTCCTGTTTCGTGGTCCCTCTAGCAGTAATGAGATAAATATGGGCATTCCTTCCCAGTGCCTTATTCCTCTCATCTGTAGCAGAGGAGCTTTACTACTGAGCGTGTACATAAAGTGCAGCCACATCCATCTCAACTAAAAGCCTAAAAGAGGGGAGCACAAGCTGCGCTGCAGACCGGCATACAGCCTGTCAACGAGTTGTGGTACACACCCTACTAACAGTCCGAGTTTGATGATCGCTCCCATAACAGATGGACCTGTTCATTGGTGGAGGAGGCCAGGTAACGGGGAGTGCAGCTCAGGAGTCCACACTGCTACGGATCCTCTCCTGCCTCCTGACACTGGTTGTATGGACACAGAGCAGGCTATTATTATGTGCTCGGGGGGGGGGGGGTCTCCGCTATTATTATTATTATTATTATTATTATGTGCTCTGGGGGGGTCTCCGCTATTATTATTATTATGTGCTCTGGGGGGTCTCCGCTATTATTATTATTATTATTATTATTATTATTATTATGTGCTCTGGGGGGTCTCCGCTATTATTATTATTATTATGTGCTCTGGGGGGTCTCCGCTATTATTATTATTATTATTATTATGTGCTCTGGGGGGGTCTCCGCTATTATTATTATTATTATTATTATGTGCTCTGGGGGGGGTCTCCGCTATTATTATTATTATTATTATTATTATTATTATTATTATTATTATGTGCTCTGGGGGGTCTCCGCTATTATTATTATTATTATGTGCTCTGGGGGGTCTCCGCTATTATTATTATTATTATTATTATGTGCTCTGGGGGGTCTCCGCTATTATTATTATTATTATTATTATGTGCTCTGGGGGGTCTCCGCTATTATTATTATTATGTGCTCTGGGGGGGTCTCCGCTATTATTATTATTATGTGCTCTGGGGGGTCTCCGCTATTATTATTATTATTATTATTATTATTATTATTATTATTATGTGCTCTGGGGGGTCTCCGCTATTATTATTATTATTATGTGCTCTGGGGGGTCTCCGCTATTATTATTATTATTATTATTATGTGCTCTGGGGGGGTCTCCGCTATTATTATTATTATTATTATTATTATTATGTGCTCTGGGGGGGTCTCCGCTATTATTATTATTATTATTATTATTATTATGTGCTCTGGGGGGTCTCCGCTATTATTATTATTATTATTATTATTATTATGTGCTCTGGGGGGTCTCCGCTATTATTATTATTATTATGTGCTCTGGGGGGTCTCCGCTATTATTATTATTATTATTATTATGTGCTCTGGGGGGGTCTCCGCTATTATTATTATTATTATTATTATGTGCTCTGGGGGGTCTCCGCTATTATTATTATTATTATTATGTGCTCTGGGGGGTCTCCGCTATTATTATTATTATTATTATTATTATTATTATGTGCTCTGGGGGGTCTCCGCTATTATTATTATTATGTGCTCTGGGGGGGTCTCCGCTATTATTATTATTATTATTATGTGCTCTGGGGGGGGTCTCCGCTATTATTATTATTATTATTATTATGTGCTCTGGGGGGGTCTCCGCTATTATTATTATTATTATTATTATTATGTGCTCTGGGGGGTCTCCGCTATTATTATTATTATTATTACTATTATTATTATTATTATGTGCTCTGGGGGGTCTCCGCTATTATTATTATGTGCTCTGGGGGGTCTCCGCTATTATTATTATGTGCTCTGGGGGGTCTCCGCTATTATTATTATGTGCTCTGGGGGGTCTCCGCTATTATTATTATGTGCTCTGGGGGGTCTCCGCTATTATTATTATGTGCTCTGGGGGGTCTCCGCTATTATTATTATGTGCTCTGGGGGGTCTCCGCTATTATTATTATGTGCTCTGGGGGGTCTCCGCTATTATTATTATGTGCTCTGGGGGGTCTCCGCTATTATTATGTGCTCTGGGGGGTCTCCGCTATTATTATTATTATTATTACTATTATTATTATTATTATGTGCTCTGGGGGGTCTCCGCTATTATTATTATGTGCTCTGGGGGGTCTCCGCTATTATTATTATGTGCTCTGGGGGGTCTCCGCTATTATTATTATGTGCTCTGGGGGGGTCTCCGCTATTATTATTATGTGCTCTGGGGGGTCTCCGCTATTATTATGTGCGCTGGGGTCTGCACTAATATCTGCTCTGAATACAATATTTGGTTGCTGGGGTGGTATTTATTGCTGTACTGTGGTATTTATAGTTTCTGGGGTGGCATTTTGTGCTGTGGATGTTGGTACCTCTAGGGTGCTGGTGACTGATGCGCCCCTGGAAGTAGAGCTGTATGACAGTATGGCGTTTGGCCAGTTAATGTAGTTCGTCCCTGGCCTAAAACCTTAGATCAGGAATTGAACATTTTTATAATTTATTAAAGTTTGTGGAGTCTTATTCAGTCCATGTTATCACAACTCCACAGTCTTGTGAAAAACATGGCAGCTTTCTTCCAATAACAGCACCACACCTGACTGTGGTTAGTGCCGGTATTGCAACTCAGCTATAGAAATGAATGCAGCTTAGTGGGTAATACCACATACTACGCACGGTCAAGGGTGGCTCTGTTTTTGAAACAAAGCAGCCATGTTTTTCAACCTCCAGAAAACCCCTTTAAGACATACGGACAATAGGTTTTATTTTTGTTTTTATGGGTGCGATACGAGCACCCATTTCCATTTCATGGTACTGGAACGCGTTGGGTCCTATCACTACAGTTGTGGTTGAATTGTGGAAAAAAAAAAAGTTTTGGAAAGTACTGGGTACCATCTTCAGACCTGGTCCAAGCAGTTGTGGTCTCTGGCAGCAGCTTATCTCTCTCCTCTATGCTCTAATATGCTATACTATGGAGTCCTCCCCCCAGCTATACCTCTATATGACCTACACAGTCCCTACACAGGCGATGTCCCTGTACTGTCTACACTTGAGCGCCCTCAGTGGACGATCTTGGTAATGACATCAAAAGTTCCCAAACTTTTCCTCATCCTACCCCTGTGTCTATGATGGATATAATGGATTGTTGTCTTATGAATTGGGGCTCTGTACTTACAATAACAATTTTTAACCTGTATCTTTAAGCCCCTGGGGGTAATAATAAATCACTAGAGAAGGGAACATTGAGGAACATTGGGGCAACTTTCCATATAAAACATTCACGTTGAGCAATGAGATGAATACATGGATGAATCTGGATTTGGGTGATGATTATGTACTATCCCCCATGTGACCAATGCCCGGTGGAGTGCGAATTGTAGGTCCTTTGTGTTCACAGACGTGTAACGTTTAATAGACGTGGATTAGAAATTACTGAGAGGTCATCCCTTTAAGGAATGAGAGGGGGGGGGGGGGATTTGTAAGCTGCAGAAGACTGCTGTGTAAAGGAAACAGAAGCGGGTAAGATGGTACAGTAAGTAGCCATTGGTAAAGCAGCCCAGGGCATGCACCATACAGGACACCAGCAGTATGAGAGATCAGCCACATGGTCAAGACTTGTTTTACCCCAGGGGTATATAATACCCCGCACACATCTATCCAATTCACCCAATACAAACTCTGCAACAATCTTACTCCAGTCACAGGCTGCATACAAAACAGGCGCCTACTATGCAAAGCCATATGCACTATGAAGGCTGCCATAGAAGTGTTCTCTAATATGGATGGAGAATACAGGCTGCCACAGACGCGCCTGCGGCTCTGCATGCAGAATACAGGCTGCCACAGATGCACCTGCTGCTCTATATGCAGAATACAGGCTGCCACAGATGTGCCTGCAGTTCTATATGCAGAATACAGGCTGCCACAGATGTACCTGCTGCTCTGCATGCAGAATACAGGCTGCCACAGATGTGCCGCTGCTCTGTTTGCAGAATACAGGGTGCCACAGACGCGCCCGCTGCTCTATATGCAGAATACAGGCTGCCACAGATGCACCTGCTGCTCTATATGCAGAATACAGGCTGCCACAGATGCACCTGCTGCTCTATATGCAGAATACAGGCTGCCACAGATGTGCCTGCAGTTCTATATGCAGAATACAGGCTGCCACAGATGTGCCTGCTGCTCTGCATGCAGAATACAGGCTGCCACAGATGTGCCGCTGCTCTGTTTGCAGAATACAGGGTGCCACAGACGCGCCCGCTGCTCTATATGCAGAATACAGGCTGCCACAGACGCGCCCGCTGCTCTATATGCAGAATACAGGCTGCCACAGACACGCCCGCTGCTCTATATGCAAAATACAGGCTGCCACAGACACGCCAGATGCTCTATATGCAAAATACAGGTTGCCACAGACGCGCCTGCTGCTCTGTATGCAGAATACAGGCTGCCACAGATGCGCCTGCTGCTCTGTATGCAGAATACAGGCTGCCACAGACACGCCTGCTGCTCTGTATGCAGAATACAGGCTGCCACAGACACGCCTGCTGCTCTGTATGCAGAATACAGGCTGCCACAGACGCGCCTGCTGCTCTGTATGCAGAATACAGGTTGCCACAGACGCGCCTGCTGCTCTGTATGCAGAATACAGGTTGCCACAGACGCGCCTGCTGCTCTGTATGCAGAATACAGGCTGCCACAGACGCGCCTGCTGCTCTGTATGCAGAATACAGGTTGCCACAGACACGCCTGCTGCTCTGTATGCAGAATACAGGTTGCCACAGACACGCCTGCTGCTCTGTATGCAGAATACAGGCTGCCACAGACGCGCCTGCTGCTCTGTATGAAGAATACAGGCTGCCACAGACGCGCCTGCTGCTCTGTATGCAGAATACAGGCTGCCATAAATGTGTATGTATAATACAGAGAACACTGCCTTCTACCCCATTCACGTCACATCTCAGACTCCATTCTCTTCATAGCTGGGCATCGCTCACACACTGAGGAAACAAGTCTTGATTTTTTTTTGTTTAACCATCTAAAATAATGTAGAAAACTCCAGAAAACAACAAAATATAACGTAACACACAGGAAGATGAGAGAGCGATGGAGATAGAGCAAAGAAGACGCACATACAAGATGCTCCGGACACAAGCAGGAGGCCTCCCGGGCTGTTACCCAGAATCAGAACCAAAATAATCAGAATTTTATCATTAGTGGAGAGTGAGACTATCTACTGTTCTCTGTTATCAGCCTCCTCAGGCAGAAGATACTTTTAGTGTTATTTAATATCAGGGGATAACTGAGATTTTACAGATTCCTAAACTTTTCCTTTAAAATCGAGTAAAAACGAGGGAAGCCCCGGAAGTGAGCAACGTATAGTGCAAGACACCATGCAGCCATTCCCATCATCCACAGCGCCCCCTGCAGGTGTTAGGAGATAAAAGCGGTCACACAAAACACTGGAGAACAGCACACAACATGCACGACATTGTGCTAACAGGACCATAGAAATCTTCCACCCACAAAATACCTACATCAGACATCTGCAAATTGTGGCTAAACTGGTCCAGAACAGAAAATCCACATATTGCTGGACCATATAGAATTATACTCCAGAGCTGCACTCACTATTCTGCTGCTGGTGCAGTCACTGTGTACATACATGACATTACTTATCCTGTACTGATCCTGAGTTACATCCTGTATTATACCCCAGAGCTGCACTCACTATTCTGCTGCTGGTGCAGTCACTGTGTACATACATGACATTACTTATCCTGTACTGATCCTGAGTTACATCCTGTATTATACTCCAGAGCTGCACTCACTATTCTGCTGCTGGTGCAGTCACTGTGTACATACATGACATTACTTATCCTGTACTGATCCTGAGTTACATCCTGTATTATACTACAGAGCTGCACTCACTATTCTGCTGCTGGTGCAGTCACTGTGTACATACATGACATTACTTATCCTGTACTGATCCTGAGTTACATCCTGTATTATACCCCAGAGCTGCACTCACTATTCTGCTGCTGGTGCAGTCACTGTGTACATACATGACATTACTTATCCTGTACTGATCCTGAGTTACATCCTGTATTATACTCCAGAGCTGCACTCACTATTCTGCTGCTGGTGCAGTCACTGTGTACATACATGACATTACTTATCCTGTACTGATCCCGAGTTACATCCTGTATTATACTCCAGAGCTGCACTCACTATTCTGCTGCTGGTGCAGTCACTGTGTACATACATGACATTACTTATCCTGTACTGATCCTGAGTTACATCCTGTATTATACTCCAGAGCTGCACTCACTATTCTGCTGCAGGTGCAGTCACTGTGTACATACATGACATTACTTATCCTGTACTGATCCTGAGTTACATCCTGTATTATACTCCAGAGCTGCACTCACTATTCTGCTGCTGGTGCAGTCACTGTGTACATACATGACATTACTTATCCTGTACTGATCCTGAGTTACATCCTGTATTATACCCCAGGGCTGCACTCACTATTCTGCTGCTGGTGCAGTCACTGTGTACATACATGACATTACTTATCCTGTACTGATCCCGAGTTACATCCTGTATTATACTCCAGAGCTGCACTCACTATTCTGCTGCTGGTGCAGTCACTGTGTACATACATGACATTACTTATCCTGTACTGATCCTGAGTTACATCCTGTATTATACCCCAGGGCTGCACTCACTATTCTGCTGCTGGTGCAGTCACTGTGTACATACATGACATTACTTATCCTGTACTGATCCTGAGTTACATCCTGTATTATACTACAGAGCTGCACTCACTATTCTGCTGCTGGTGCCGTCACTGTGTAGATACATGACATTACTTATCATGTACTGATCCTGAGTTACATCCTGTATTATACTCCAGAGCTGCACTCACTATTCTGCTGCTGGTGCAGTCACTGTGTACATACATGACATTACTTATCCTGTACTGATCCTGAGTTACATCCTGTATTATACTCCAGAGCTGCACTCACTATTCTGCTGCTGGTGCAGTCACTGTGTACATACATGACATTACTTATCCTGTACTGATCCTGAGTTACATCCTGTATTATACCCCAGGGCTGCACTCACTATTCTGCTGGTGCAGTCACTGTGTACATACATGACATTACTTATCCTGTACTGATCCTGAGTTACATCCTGTATTATACCCCAGGGCTGCACTCACTATTCTGCTGCTGGTGCAGTCACTGTGTACATACATGACATTACTTATCCTGTACTGATCCCGAGTTACATCCTGTATTATACTACAGAGCTGCACTCACTATTCTGCTGCTGGTGCCGTCACTGTGTAGATACATGACATTACTTATCATGTACTGATCCTGAGTTACATCCTGTATTATACTCCAGAGCTGCACTCACTATTCTGCTGCTGGTGCAGTCACTGTGTACATACATGACATTACTTATCCTGTACTGATCCTGAGTTACATCCTGTATTATACTCCAGAGCTGCACTCACTATTCTGCTGCTGGTGCAGTCACTGTGTACATACATGACATTACTTATCCTGTACTGATCCTGAGTTACATCCTGTATTATACTCCAGAGCTGCACTCACTATTCTGCTGGTGCAGTCACTGTGTACATACATGACATTACTTATCCTGTACTGATCCTGAGTTACATCCTGTATTATACCCCAGGGCTGCACTCACTATTCTGCTGGTGCAGTCACTGTGTACATACATGACATTACTTATCCTGTACTGATCCTGAGTTACATCCTGTATTATACCCCAGGGCTGCACTCACTATTCTGCTGCTGGTGCAGTCACTGTGTACATACATGACATTACTTATCCTGTACTGATCCTGAGTTACATTCTGTATTATACTCCAGAGCTGCACTCACTATTCTGCTGCTGGTGCAGTCACTGTGTACATACATGACATTACTTATCCTGTACTGATCCTGAGTTACATCCTGGATTATACCCCAGAGCTGCACTCACTATTCTGCTGCTGGTGCAGTCACTGTGTACATACATGACATTACTTATCCTGTACTGATCCTGAGTTACATCCTGTATTATACCCCAGGGCTGCACTCACTATTCTGCTGCTGGTGCAGTCACTGTGTACATACATGACATTACTTATCCTGTACTGATCCTGAGTTACATCCTGTATTATACCCCAGAGCTGCACTCACTATTCTGCTGCTGGTGCAGTCACTGTGTACATACATGACATTACTTATCCTGTACTGATCCTGAGTTACATCCTGTATTATACACCAGAGCTGCACTCACTATTCTGCTGCTGGTGCAGTCACTGTGTACATACATGACATTACTTATCCTGTACTGATCCTGAGTTACATCCTGTATTATACCCAGAGCTGCACTCACTATTCTGCTGCTGGTGCAGTCACTGTGTACATACTTGACATTACTTATCCTGTACTGATCCTGAGTTACATCCTGTATTATACTCCAGAGCTGCACTCACAATTCTGCTCTCTGTGAAATGATGCTAGATATATTAGCAGGCTTTAGTCAGTGAAAGATTTCATGGCCTCGAAAACTGAATAGACAAGTAGTAGCAGACAGACGCTGAGTGCAGAAGGACAGATGCAGTCTACGGCAGGCAGAGAGAAGTAGATATATAAAATCATATTCTCACTTTCAAAATCAAGGAAAAAATTTGGCCCTTGCTCAAGATCTGTGCATGTCAATACTTTAAGAAGGTTCCCCATGTTAAGATACCTGTCGAGACAAGAATGAGAAAAGACAGAGCATGTCTTCATCAGACAGAAATTACAAGGAGGAAACATATGACATTAGGTGGAGGACAAAGCTTGGCCAACGAGGCCTTCCACTCCCTGGAGAACCTGAGGAACATAGACATGGAGGACATCACCAAAATTAGTTCCCCAACACATCAGCAGTGGTGCCATGCAATGGTCCACCAGACTGGATGAACCTAGGACCTTCTAGCTTACCATGGTCATCACAATGTACCAACGATGGTCCAACGATGGACTTGGAGGTGAGTAGGTGCCCTGCATGGTCACCACTGTTGAGTGTCACATTTCCCAAATTAATACACAAGAGTTTTGATCACAAAGGACCCTCAATGATTCGATGAAGAGCTAAAACCTGGGATCGGGCAAGCGATGGAGATGTCATGACCAGTGTTGGGTTGTCACTGTACACAAAGCCATGGGCTTGCCCATCCCTGGTCTCCTGGATGATGAGGATGTCCTCAATCATAGTGATATCATGCAACTTCTTATTTTTGGGGGTGGATTTTTTGTTGTCCGTGTCTTGTTCTCGGGGGGTGAGAATGAGCACGGGTTACCAGCTGTGGAGGGAGCATCTGCGAGACTTACTTTCAAAATCCAAGAAAAAATGAGCGGCATTGTGGTCTAAGTCTCGGGTTAGCACCTTAATGAGATTACCCATGCCAGCCAAACCTAAAAATAAAAAATGGCAGCGTCATTCACTTCCAGTAAGCGGCTGGCAGTTACAGCTTCCTCTCTCTTGTGGTTTCCTATGTGTGTGCACATGGATGGGGGGAAGAATGGCCTCCTCCTCCTCCTTCACAGCGAGGCCCCCAATACACTGTGGTCTCAGGAAGGAAAAAAAGGCAAGTTATTACACAACACAAATGTGACATCGGAGCAATCGGGGCACCACCGCATGGGACATCACGACTTTCACTAATACGGGCAACTGACCTGGTGCATGAAAAGTTATAGAAAAACCCAAAACGTTTAACGAAGATGAAAGGATACAAAAAAAAAAACATGGCCACTAATACACGAGTACCTGGTGCAGCCCGCCCACTAATACACGAGTACCTGGTGCAGCCCGCCCACTAATACAGGAGTACCTGGTGCAGCCCGCCCACTAATACACGAGTACCTGGTGCAGCCCGCCCACTAATACACGAGTACCTGGTGCAGCCCGCCCACTAATACACGAGTACCTGGTGCAGCCCGCCCACTAATACAGGAGTACCTGGTGCAGCCCGCCCACTAATACACGAGTACCTGGTGCAGCCCGCCCACTAATACACGAGTACCTGGTGCAGCCCGCCCACTAATACACAAGTACCTGGTGCAGCCCGCCCACAAATACACGAGTACCTGGTGCAGCCCGCCCACAAATACACGAGTACCTGGTGCAGCCCGCCCACTAATACACGAGTACCTGGTGCAGCCCGCCCACTAATACACGAGTACCTGGTGCAGCCCGCCCACTAATACACGAGTACCTGGTGCAGCCCGCCCACTAATACACGAGTACCTGGTGCAAGCCGCCAACTAATACACGAGTACCTAGTGGACCCCGCCAACTAAGACATGAGTACCTGGTGCACCCCGCCAACTAATACACGAGTACCTGGTGCAAGCCGCCAACCAAGACATGAGTACCTGGTGCAAGCCGCCAACTAATACATGAGTACCTGGTGCAAGCCGCCAACTAATACATGAGTACCCGGTGCAAGCCGCCAACTAATACATGAGTACCCGGTGCAAGCCGCCAACTAATACACGAGTACCGGGTGCAAGCCGCCCACTAATACACGAGTACCTGGTGCAGCCCGCCCACTAATACAGGAGTACCTGGTGCAGCCCGCCCACTAATACACGAGTACCTGGTGCAGCCCGCCCACTAATACACGAGTACCTGGTGCAGCCCGCCCACTAATACACAAGTACCTGGTGCAGCCCGCCCACAAATACACGAGTACCTGGTGCAGCCCGCCCACAAATACACGAGTACCTGGTGCAGCCCGCCCACTAATACACGAGTACCTGGTGCAGCCCGCCCACTAATACACGAGTACCTGGTGCAGCCCGCCCACTAATACACGAGTACCTGGTGCAGCCCGCCCACTAATACACGAGTACCTGGTGCAGCCCGCCCACTAATACACGAGTACCTGGTGCAAGCCGCCAACTAATACACGAGTACCTAGTGGACCCCGCCAACTAAGACATGAGTACCTGGTGCACCCCGCCAACTAATACACGAGTACCTGGTGCAAGCCGCCAACCAAGACATGAGTACCTGGTGCAAGCCGCCAACTAATACATGAGTACCTGGTGCAAGCCGCCAACTAATACATGAGTACCTGGTGCAAGCCGCCAACTAATACATGAGTACCCGGTGCAAGCCGCCAACTAATACACGAGTACCGGGTGCAAGCCGCCAACTAATACACGAGTACCGGGTGCAAGCCGCCAACTAATACACGAGTACCTGGTGCAAGCCGCCAACTAATACATGAGTACCTGGTGCAGCCTGCCCACTAATACATGAGTACCTGGTGCAGCCTGCCCACTAATACATGAGTACCTGGTGCAGCCTGCCCACTAATACATGAGTACCTGGTGCAGCCTGCCCACTAATACATGAGTACCTGGTGCAGCCTGCCCACTAATACACGAGTACCTGGTGCAGCCTGCCCACTAATACACGAGTACCTGGTGCAGCCTGCCCACTAATACACGAGTACCTGGTGCAGCCCGCCCACTAATACACGAGTACCCGGTGCAGCCCGCCAACTAATACATGAGTACCCGGTGCAGCCCGCCAACTAATACATGAGTACACGGTGCAGCATGCCGACTAATACATGAGTACCCGATACAGCCTGCCCACTAATACACGAGTACCTGGTGCAGCCTGCCCACTAATACACGAGTACCTGGTGCAGCCTGCCCACTAATACACGAGTACCTGGTGCAGCCCGCCCACTAATACACGAGTACCCGGTGCAGCCCGCCAACTAATACATGAGTACACGGTGCAGCATGCCGACTAATACATGAGTACCCGATACAGCCTGCCCACTAATACATGAGTACCTGGTGCAACCCGCCCACTAATACATGAGTACCTGGTGCAGCCCGCCCACTAATACATGAGTACCTGGTGCAACCTGCCCACTAATACACGAGTAAATGGTGCAAGCCGCCAACTAATACACGAGTACCTGGTGCAGCCTGCCCACTAATACATGAGTACCCGATACAGCCTGCCCACTAATACATGAGTACCTGGTGCAGCCTGCCCACTAATACACGAGTACCTGGTGCAGCCTGCCCACTAATACACGAGTACATGGTGCAAGCCGCCAACTAATACACGAGTACCTGGTGCAGCCTGCCCACTAATACATGAGTACCCGATACAGCCTGCCCACTAATACATGAGTACCTGGTGCAGCCTGCCCACTAATACACGAGTACCTGGTGCAGCCTGCCCACTAATACACGAGTACATGGTGCAAGCCGCCAACTAATACACGAGTACCTGGTGCAGCCCGCCCACTAATACATGAGTACCCGGTGCAGCCCGCCCACTAATACATGAGTACCCGGTGCAGCCCGCCCACTAATACATGAGTACCCGGTGCAGCCCGCCCACTAATACATGAGTACCCGGTGCAGCCCGCCCACTAATACATGAGTACCCGGTGCAGCCTGCCCACTAGTACATGAGTACCCGGTGCAGCCTGCCCACTAGTACATGAGTACCCGGTGCAGCCTGCCCACTAGTACATGGTTTCATGGTTTCCAGACATTTATTTCTCTACAAATGGGTGTAGAGAAAGCAAAATTACTAGACATCACTGGAGTGACGTATACTCATCTGGTATTCCCACACCAGTGGGTAAAGGGTTAATTAAATTTTACTGTAAACCGTAAAGGTCTAAAAAAAAAAAAAAAAAAAAAAGATTTAGGATAAAAATATCAGCGGTGTGAGAACGGTGCCGACCGCATGGTGGTTTGGGGTATTGTGTACTGTTATAACACCTGCTGTCGCCCCAATATTCACCCTCCCTGTATATTAGGACACCTGGTGGAGCGGCCTCCTGATAACATCTAACTATAGGACGGGTCGTGTGGTTATAAGAATGGGTTAATGGGTCACTGGATCTCTATTCCCGGCAGGGGCTACACTGCACAACACATGCAAACTGTAACTGTGTGCATCAGGAGGACGTCTCCAGGGCTGCGTTCACACCAGCATCATGCACACATATCAGCGGAGCTTAACTGTTCTAACACAAGGCTCCAAATCCCCTCCCAATATCAAATAGTTAATTTGGTAGAATAATGGATACTGGGTTTACAGAGCACAGCAGTGTGAGGATATTCCTGCAGAGCACATGGAGAATCTGCAATCCTGGAATATAAATCCTTATATCACAGTCCTGCTGCTACTAACAACATACAAAAGAAAGGTCTAATTACACATCTTTCCAGGGACAGTACATAACACTAGCTGCTGACTGTATGGTCACAGTGAATTCCCCATCTTTCCTATGATCCTGAATGACATGCCTATCTATGTACAATATGCAGTGAAGGAAGAGCAGCGGGCATGGCATATAACCATAGCAGCCTGGATGTTTTAGTTAAAGGGGCAATGCACTCTGGGCCCCATCAGGACATGGGCAGCAATGGGTCCTCAGAGAAGCTGTGCTGCAGCCCGGGGTGCGGAGGGTCTTCTCTAATAACAGTAGTCACCATCCCCTGACAGGGTCCGGAGCAGGCAAACAGGAGGCCGCGCGGCAGAGGCAGGTTATGGGAACGTGACCCGCCAGCCAAGGACACAATGATAAACTTGACCTAGTTCTGTGGGGTAAGACATACGGGACGCCACGTCCGATTAGGATCACATTCCCGGCCCCAGCCTTGTGGGGACGGATGATGACGGGCTCCGTGTCAGGAGCCGACAGGCGGAAAGCAGATACACGAGCCCAAAACAAGCCTGGCACGCATGCCCTGCACGCTGCCAGCATCATGGGGGGAGCATGCTACATCATTACAGGGGGCCGCATCCCGAGGGCTGACTGTGCAGGGAGCAAAGGGTTACAGAAAGGCTGCAGCAGGGGGATGAGAAACCAGAGGACCCCCACCGAACTACAAGTGGTCAGGCATCACAGGGGGCTGGATATACCAACAAGTCCCCGCCAAATTATAGTCTGGTATAGTAAGATCCTCCAATAGTCTGGGGCACCCCGAAACTGGTTATAGAAGAAGCCCACCCAATGGTCCAATATAGCAGGGTCCTCCAATATCCATGAGCACCCACTAAATGATTATAGTAGGGACCCACCCATATGTCATGTATAGCAGGGTCCTCCAATATCCATGAGCACCCGCTAAATGATTATAGTAGGGACCCACCCATATGTCATGTATAGCAGGGTCCTCCAATATCCATGAGCACCCACTAAATGATTATAGTAGGGACCCACCCATATGTCATGTATAGTAGGGTCCTCCAATATCCATGAGCACCCAGTAACGGTTTAAAGTAGGGGTCCACACATAGGTCATGTATAGCAGGGTCCTCCAATATCCATGAGCACCCAGTAACGGTTTAAAGTAGGGGTCCACCCATAGGTCATGTATAGCAGGGTCCTCCAATATCCAGTAGCAGCCACTAATTGGTTATAGTAGGGGTCCACCCATGGGTCATGTATAGAAGGGTCTCCCAGTATCCAGGAGCACCCAAAAACTGCTATTTGGGAACCCACTCGTTGGTCATGTAAAGCAGGGTCCTCCAATACCCAGGAGCACTTAGTAACTGCCGATATTAGGGACACATCCATAGGTCACATATAGCAGGGTCCCTCAATATCCAGGAACACCCAGTAACTGCCGATATTAGGGACCCACCCATGGGTCATGTATAGCAGGGATCCTGCAAAGGCTGAATATACAACACAGAATAATGGAAAGGTCTCACTGTAAATTGTGTAAAAAGGTGTAAAAACTCTTCACATGTAAAAATCCCAGCAGTGCAGGGTCACACACAGGGGAGGGAGGTGCTACCAGAGCCCCTCCAAGACACAAGAAGGGTGGAGGAACACTGACATCTAGTGGCGAGTTTGGAGAAGACACTGCAGACACACTGCAATCTAATCCGTCAACTCTTACTAAGCATATTACTAAAATATGATTATACACCCCTTCTCTCCACAACCAGTAACAGAGGGAACCACAGCACATAATACAAGGCAAAGCGTCCGCCATATAAAGTATTATCTCCCTGTCCAGCAGTGGGAGTATATGGGGAACCAGAGGATTATTAAGGGGAACCAGAGGATTATTGGGGGGTGACAGGAAGTGGTTCCATATTGTGAAGACATTAGGATCAATGAATAAAGCAGCATTTCTAAGACAATTACCGAATATACTCGAGTATAAGCCGAGACCCCTAATTTTACCACCAAAAACCTATTGACTTGAGTATAAGCCGAGACCCCTAATTTTGCCACCAAAAACCTATTGACTTGAGTATAAGCCGAGACCCCTAATTTTGCCACCAAAAACCTATTGACTTGAGTATAAGCCGAGACCCCTAATTTTACCACCAAAAACCTATTGACTTGAGTATAAGCCGAGGGTGTAGTATACCGCCAGCCCCCATGTAGTATACCGCCAGCCCCCATGTAGTATACCGCCAGCCCCCATGTAGTATACCGCCAGCCCCCATGTAGTATACCGCCAGCCCCCATGTAGTATACCGCCAGCCCCCATGTAGTATACCGCCAGCCCCCATGTAGTATACCGCCAGCCCCCATGTAGTATACCGCCAGCCCCCATGTAGTATACCGCCAGGCCCCATGTAGTATACCGCCAGCCCCCATGTAGTATACCGCCAGCCCCCATGTAGTATACCGCCAGCCCCCATGTAGTATACCGCCAGCCCCCATGTAGTATACCGCCAGCCCCCATGTAGTATACCGCCAGCCCCCATGTAGTATACCGCCAGGCCCCATGTAGTATACCGCCAGGCCCCATGTAGTATACCGCCAGCCCCCATGTAGTATACCGCCAGCCCCCATGTAGTATACCGCCAGCCCCCATGTAGTATACCGCCAGACCCCATGTAGTATACCGCCAGACCCCATGTAATATACCGCCAGCCCACTGCCAAGCGCATGAAAAATAAAAAAAAACCTACTCACCCCTCCGGTGTCCGAATCGTTGGCGCATGTCCCGATCTTCAGCGCTAGGCTCCCGGCGGGTCCTCTTCTCTCTTCTGTAGCCGGCAGATTGAATCCATGCATTCTGCCGGCGGGCGTGCACTATGATGCGGCGGTGTCGCCGCTGATGACGCCAGCCTCGCGGGAGCCTCGCGCTGAAGATCAGGACCTGCGCTAATGATCCGGACACCGGAGGGTGAGTATTAAGTTTTTTATTTATTTCTTGACACGTGTATAAGCCGAGGTAATTTTTTTCAGCACATATACACGAGTATATACGGTAGGTATAATACAATAAACCCTGACTCTAGCGCCTCCTGCTGGAAGAACTATTAACTATTTATAAGTTAATGTCCGACCCTTCTCATAGGCCTCTCACCCTGTAAAGTGACCCCTGCAATGCACCGATGAAGAATAACACCAAGAACCCAAGGCCTGTATAATGGGATGGACATTGACATTTTAACCAAACAGCCCAATTGGCTGAGAATGTGTTCATTTTCATGTGATGTACAGCACAGAGGTCACATGGTGTGGACTGTATACATTATAATGGGCCAGATCTGTAATAACAGACATAACACCAGGATAACAATGGTGGAACACCAAGAAGAAAGGCAGACGCTCTCCTCATCTCAGCACATCTTATAGGGAGGTAGAAGTGTCAGGGGTCGCCCCATATAGTGTATAATATAGTCTACACCTCTGATCCCATATTATAGTATAGGCAGAGACAATCTTACTCATCCTGTATTATACCCCAGAGCTTCACTCACTATTCTGCTGGTGCAGTCACTGTGTACATACATGACATTACTTATCCTGTACTGATCCTGAGTTACATCCTGTATTATACCCCAGAGCTGCACTCACTATTCTGCTGCTGGTGCAGTCACTGTGTACATACATGACATTACTTATCCTGTACTGATCCTGAGTTACGTCCTGTATTATACTCCAGAGCTGCACTCACTATTCTGCTGCTGCAGTCACTGTACATACATGACATTACTTATCCTGTACTGATCCTGAGTTACATCCTGTATTATACTCCAGAGCTGCACTCACTATTCTGCTGCTGGTGCAGTCACTGTGTACATACATGACATTACTTATCCTGTACTGATCCTGAGTGACATCGTGTATTATACCCCAGAGCTGCACTCACTATTCTGCTGCTGGTGCAGTCACTGTGTACATACATGACATTACTTATCCTGTACTGATCCTGAGTTACATCCTGTATTATACCCCAGAGCTGCACTCACTATTCTGCTGCTGGTGCAGTCACTGTGTACATACATGACATTACTTATCCTGTACTGATCCTGAGTTACATCCTGTATTATACCCCAGAGCTGCACTCACTATTCTGCTGCTGGTGCAGTCACTGTGTACATACATGACATTACTTATCCTGTACTGATCCTGAGTTACATCCTGTATTATACTCCAGAGCTGCACTCACTATTCTGCTGCTGGTGCAGTCACTGTACATACATGACATTACTTATCCTGTACTGATCCTGAGCTACATCCTGTATTATACCCCAGAGCTGCACTCACTATTCTGCTGCTGGTGCAGTCACCGTGTACATACATGACATTACTTATCCTGTACTGATCCCGAGTTACATCCTGTATTATACGCCAGAGCTGCACTCACTATTCCGATGTTGGAGTACAATATACAGTGACTGGTTATAGACTATTTCTGTACAATAGTTGTTGGCAGTCAGCATCTTCTTTACACGTTGATAGACACCATGTAGTTGGGGTGAAAGAACAAGTTTTAAGATTACTTTATAAAGTGAATCTTTTAAATTTTTAACAAAATCAGCTCCTAAAGGGATCAAGAATTTCCTTTAATACATCCCCCTCCTCCGTGTATCCAACATTGTAGACGCGTTGCTCACCTACGCCCAGTGTTGTACTTGATGTATCGGCTCCCAACCTGAAAAACACAATACATCATATGTTAAATATAAAGGTCAGATTCACACCAAAACCAGCAGGGGGCGTTAACCCTCAGTATCGGGACCTTATACCTAAAGTCCTGGGGCTTGGTCTCCACTCACATCAATTGAATTCAATTCTCTATTCATCATGAATTTTATTTTACTTTATTCCAAATTTGCATCCCACGGCAATCACATCCAAAGCTGCAGTGACAATATTTACCAGTATTCCCTCAGGATTGTGATTGCAGCTCTGTGTGCTTGTCCCTGTCTCATACTCTAGTCACATCCAGAGCTGCGTTCACAATCCGGTTATATTTCGATACAAATAAAGTTTTCCTTAAGCATTTTGTTAACTAGTTGTAAAACTGTAGTAACTGAATAAGACCACAAGGTGTCAGCAGAGTGTACAGCAGGATGATGCACGGGACCCCTATGTCTGTACTTTAGGGTCACTCTTGAGCTGCTGGGATGGGGGAGAGAGATCTAAGACCTAAAATAGATCTATAAACGCTATGTAATACTTTAGGTTGAGGATCTAGTACAGATTTTGCTTAAAAACACCCAACCAGCATAGTGATATACCTGATTCCAGCAGCAGGGGGCAGTGTGAGCCCATCATATACATAACACCTTGGCTGCTGTTCACATGCTGAAGTACATGGATCCATCCAGGCTACACCAGTGACTCCCCTACAGGTCTATATTATATACACTAGTTCTACAGACTGTATCACACAGGAAAGGATTAGATACAGCAGTTCAGCAGATGGAATCACACATGACGGGCTTAGATACACACATCAATATGTAAGACTATACAGGAGACTACAATCCCATACTGTGTATCACATTGTAAGCTTAAATACACTAGCTTATGAGAGGGTATCTAACTAGAAGCTTAGATACACTGGTTTATCTGATGGTATTACCCATTACTGTATAAACTTAAAGCAAACCTATCACCAGGAAAGTCAATTTTAGCTGCTGACAGGTTCCAATGCAGCTTAGATACGGTGACATATCAGACAGTATCACATATGATAAGCTTAGATACGGTGACATATCAGACAGCATCACATAAGATAAGCTTAGATACGGTGACATATCAGACACCATCACATATGATAAGCTTAGATACTGCGACATATCCAACAGTATCACGTATGATAAGCTTAGATACTGCGACATATCAGACAGTATCACGTATGATAAGCTTAGATACTGCGACATATCAGACAGTATCACATATGATAAGCTTAGATACTGCGACATATCAGATGGTATCACATATGATAAGCTTAGATACTGTGACATATCAGACAGTATCACACATGCTACGCTTAGATACTGTGACAAATCAGACGGTATCACACATGCTACGCTTAGATACTGTGACAAATCAGACGGTATCACACATGCTAATCTTAGATACTGTGACAAATCAGACGGTATCACACATGCTAATCTTAGATACTGTGACTTATCAGAAGGTATCACACATGCTAAGCTTAGATACTGTGACAAATCAGAAGGTATCACATATGATAAGCTTAGATACTGTGACTTATCAGAAGGTATCACATATGATAAGCTTAGATACTGTGACTTATCAGAAGGTATCACATATGATAAGCTTAGATACTGTGACTTATCAGAAGGTATCACACATGATAAGCTTAGATACTGTGACAAATCAGACGGTCTCACATATGATAAGCTTAGATACTGTGACTTATCAGATGGTATCACATATGATAAGCTTAGATACTATGATTTTTCAGAAGTTATCACATATGATAAGCTTAGATACTGTGACTTATCAGAAGGTATCACATATGATAAGCTTAGATACTGTGACTTATCAGAAGGTATCACATATGATAAGCTTAGATACTGTGACAAATCAGACGGTATCACACATGCTAAGCTTAGATACTGTGACAAATCAGACGGTATCACACATGCTAAGCTTAGATACTGTGACTTATCAGAAGGTATTACATATGATAAGCTTAGATACTGTGACTTATCAGAAGGTATCACATATGATAAGCTTAGATACTGTGACTTATCAGAAGGTATTACATATGATAAGCTTAGATACTATGATTTTTCAGAAGTTATCACATATGATAAGCTTAGATACTGTGACTTATCAGATGGTATCACATATGATAAGCTTAGATACTGTGACTTATCAGAAGGTATCACATATGATAAGCTTAGATACTGTGACTTATCAGATGGTATCACATATGATAAGCTTAGATACTGTGACTTATCAGATGGTATCACATATGATAAGCTTAGATACTGTGACTTATCAGAAGGTATCACATATGATAAGCTTAGATACTGTGACTTATCAGATGGTATCACACATTTATAAACTGACTCTACAGAAAGTATCACACATACTAGCTTAGATACAATAACTACAAAAAGCACAAACACATGATAACCTCAAGTATAAAAGCTCAGAATACAGCGTCATGATAAGCTTAGATACACTGCTTAGGAGATGGAAAGACACAAGATGAAATATACATCTCAGCAGACAGTATCACACAGGATGGGATTAGATACACAACTATGCAGACAGTATCAAACAGGAAATTATTAGATACACAGCTCTGCAGACAGTATCACACAGGAAAGGATTAGATACACAGCCCAGCAGGCAGTATCACACAGGATAGGATTAGATACACAGCTCAGCAGGCAGTATCACACAAGAGAGGATTAGATACACAGCTCTGCAGACAGTATCACACAGGAAAGGATTAGATACACAGCTCAGCAGAGTGTATCACACAGGAAAGGATTAGATACACAGCTCAGCAGTCAGTATCACACAGGAAAGGATTAGAGAAACACAGCTCTGCAGACAGTATCACACTTGATAGGATTAGATACACAGCTCAGCAGAGAGTATCACACAGGAAAGGATTAGATACACAGCTCAGCAGTCAGTATCACACAGGAAAGGATTAGAGAAACACAGCTCTGCAGACAGTATCACACTTGATAGGATTAGATACACAGCTCTGCAGACAGTATCACACAGGAAAGAATTAGATACAGCTCAGCAGACAGTATCACACAGGAAAGGATTAGAGAAACACAGCTCTGCAGACAGTATCACACAGGAAAGGATTAGATACACAGCTCTGCAGACAGTATCACACAGGAAAGGATTAGATACACAGCTCTGCAGAGAGTATCACACAGGAAAGGATTAGAGAAACACAGCTCTGCAGACAGTATCACACAGGAAAGGATTAGATACACAGCTCTGCAGACAGTATCACACAGGAAAGGATTAGATACACAGCTCTGCAGAGAGTATCACACAGGAAAGGATTAGATACACAGCTCTGCAGAGAGTATCACACAGGAAAGGATTAGATACACAGCTCTGCAGACAGTATCACACAGGATAGGATTAGATACACAGCTCAGCAGTCAGTATCACACAGGATAGGATTAGATACACAGCTCAGCAGACTGTATCACACAGGATAGGATTAGATACACAGCTCAGCAGGCAGTATCACACAGGAGAGGATTAGATACACAGCTCAGTAGACAGTATCACACAGGAGAGGATTAGATACACAGCTCAGCAGATTGTATCACACAGGAAAGGATTAGATACACAGCTCTGCAGACAGTAGCACACAGGAAAGAATTAGATACACAGCTCAGCAGACAGTATCACACAGGAAAGGATTAGATACACAGCTCTGCAGACAGTATCACACAGGAAAGGATTAGATACACAGCTCTGCAGAGAGTATCACACAGGAAAAAATTAGATACACAGCTCTGCAGACAGTATCACACAGGAAAGGATTAGATACACAGCTCTGCAGACAGTATCACACAGGAAAGAATTAGATACACAGCTCTGCAGAGAGTATCACACAGGAAAGAATTAGATACACAGCTCTGCAGAGAGTATCACACAGGAAAGGATTAGATACACAGCAATGCAGACAGTATCACACAGGAAAGAATTAGATACACAGCTCTACAGACAGTATCACACAGGAAAGAATTAGATACACAGCTCTGCAGACAGTATCACACAGGAAAGAATTAGATACACAGCTCTGCAAATATTATCACGGTCTGCTAAACCAGTGTATCTAAGTTTTTAAAAAAGTGATACGGTCTGCCAAGGCGTGTATCTAATCCTATTACGAGATACTATCTGCTTATCTAATCTAATCCTTTTCGGTGTGATACGGCCAACTGAACCAGTGTATCTAATCCTAATATGTGTGATCATTTCTGCAGAGGTGATGTATCTAAGCATATCATGTGGGATACTGTCTGCTAAAGCAGTGTATATTTGTTTACTATAAGTATCACACAAGAAATGCTTAGATACATCACCTCAGTAGAAATGATCACACATAATAGATTAGATACACTGGTTCAGTAGACAGTTTTCTGCATGTTCACTTAGATACTGTATCCCGAGCCACCGTATCAAAACATAATAGCTTAGATACACAGACTCGGCAAACAGTACCACATATGATTAAGTGTTCTTTATACAAACATGGACAACCCCTTTAAGAGTGTTAGGCTGGAATCTGTGTGTGGGGGGGATGCCGGCTGACACGACGCGCTGGACAGGTCTGTGCACGCCGTTCTGGGTACGCAGCCTGACGTGTGAGTGGAGGACAGCTGAGCAAATATTTACCAGGAGATGAGAGGCTCCTCAAGTGCTTCCGAGAATCTGCGGACACCAGAGCGAGGCGGCAACACCTGCAATAAGAGACAAACCACAAGGTGTCAGACACTAGGATCAAAGCTGCAAACACAGGTCCTGGGAAAGCTGGGTGACAGCCAAAAAGGCTGCAGGTAGTGGCCACTCAGCTTTCCCACACCCCTGAATAGACAGCGTGTTTATTACTGCAACAATATGGAATACAATCGACATAAATCAGCTCATATGCCAATCAGGGTTACAGGAAAGCTGTGTGACAATCAATATGGCTGCCAGCACCATGCCTAGCTAACACAGAAGACAGAGATGTATCAAGGTACAATAAGGGGCGATACAATAATCAGGGCTTTAGGAAAGCTGGGTGACCACGGGCTGCTTTCACAGTGACCACAGTAATTGTCACCCAGCTTTTCCCAGTGTCCTGAAAAACCACCACACAGACAGAAACCGACGTAGAAGAGAGGGAATTATCAATGGACAATAAGGGCTGATACATCAGTCAGAGCTATAGGAAAGCTGGGTGGCCATTAATAAGGCTACACCACAGTGACCACAGTAGTTGTCACCCAGCTTTTCCCAGTCTCCTGAACAACCATTACACGTAGACAAGGACTGACACAGAAGAGAAAGAATTATCAAAGGACAATAAGGGCTGATACATCAATCAGGGCTATAGGAAAGCTGGGTGGCCATTGATAAGGCTACACCACAGTGACCACAGCAGTTGTCACCCAGCTTTTCCAGTTAACCACTGTGCCTAGACTAATAATGCAGAAGAGAGGACGGTATATAAGCACAACCGGGCAGAAATCTATGGCTCCATGTCTCCAACTACACATTATTTCCTTCCTATGTGAACACGCCCTTAAAGGGGATGTCCAGGACCAGACAAAAAGGGGCACAAATCAATGTTTATCAAACTCTTGTAGTAAAACAGGGGGAAAAAAATTATATTATGACATATTGTGTTAGTATTGTATTGTTATTATACTTTATGTTATATTATCTGTTATAATATAATTCCGCAGTTCATGTCTTCAGCAGAAAAAATCCTCACCCCCGGGATACAAAGAAATCTGAGTGACTGATCCCAGATATGAAGTAGAACCGGTTCTGTGTCGGCGGGCCCCCACCCCCCTCGTACCTGCAGGGGCCACTTATCTGCCGTCCTGCTAATGGAGGAAGGAGAAGAGTTTTCACTAATAGTCACCATCTGCCTGAAGTAACCAATCAGAGCTCACCTTTCATTTCCCCACAGATCTCTGCCCCCCAAAGTAGCCAATAAGGGGAGATTTATCAATAGTGCCTGAGAGCAGAACTGTTCTAGTTGCCCATGGAAACCAATCAGGGCTCAGCTTTCATTTTCCCACAGCTGTTTACAAAATGAAAGCTGTGCTCCGATTGGTTTCCAGTTTTACCTCAGACACTTCTGATAAATCTCCCCTCGTCGGCTTCCATTTGTTCAGCACCAACCAGAGCTCAGCTTTCATAGTTACTGTTCTATCATAGGGTTATGGCAACCAATCAGAACTCAACTTTCATTTTTCCACAGCTGCAAGAAGTAACCAATAGCAGCTCAGCATCTATTTTCCTGCACTTTGAGGTGCTCGGCCAACCAGAGCTCGGCTTTCATGTCCCCACAGCCAGTTACAGCTCCACTTCCATGTTATTAGTTCTCTCAGTGCACCAATCACAGCCAAGCAGGGGAGTACACAGTCGCAGGGTGCGCCTGAGGTAGGTGCGGGCTCTCTTCAGCACTTAAAGGAAATCTACCACGGTATGCAAATGTGCCGGAGGGGCTCCAGGCTCCAATAACACCTATGGAACCTGGCGCCCCTTAGGCTCATTTGCATTCAGTCCTTCACCCTGGTGGTAGATGCCCTTTAAGGAAGCAATGGGTATGACAGGGGGGCTGTTATGAAGTTATTATGAATGGGGGGGGGGGGGTAGTTATTAATTATATATTATTGAGGGTCCTTGTGTATTATTTAATATTTTATATATTAAATATATAATATATATTATATATATATAGGTGGCAGTGTGTTTAGTTTTATGGAGTGTTTTTTTAGAGGCACAGTGTGGAACATAACAGTTATCCAGGGGCTACCATAGTTTAATAACGGATATATTTTTAGAGGCACAGTGTGGCAAGGAGCTGGCTGACACATCCAGCAGAGACAGCTGGGAAAAGTCATGGTGAGGTTGTATAGCTGATGGGAGTATTGTCACCTGGATATGGACGAGGATGGACCAGACAGAGGGAGGGAGAAGGCAGCAGCTGTGCCGGATTGAATCCACAAGTGATGTCTATCTCAGGTCTCATTTATTGCCGCTATATTTTTATACACCACATATTACATGCTGGTATATATTTCTGTGTGCAGTACAATGATTTCTAGTATATTCGTATTTACTACAGGTACATATTTATGTGTATGTAATGTGCGTGTGTATATATAGTATATGTGTATTTTCAAGCTTTATGTGTTAGATGCGCACATCAAGAAGGGTTTTGGTATATAAGGCCCCCCCGACACAAAATTTGCACCGGGGCCCATTACAGTCTTGTTATTACAGCTAAGCTTTCATTTTGTAGTTCCCCGTTAAGTAGAGCAACCAATCAGTGCTGAGATTTCATTTCAACAGTTGAGGCCTAACAAGATTATCATTTTCTGTATAAGATGTCATGTGGAATGAGCCTTAATGAGGTTGTACATAAGACACAACTTTGTACCAAAAAAACAGCGCCACCCATTCCCACAGGTTGTGTGTGGTACTGCAGCTCAGCCCTATTAAAGGGAACCTGTCACCAGGGACCTCATTTTTCACTAAAGACAGATTGTAAAAGCCCATGACAACTGCGGTGCACATCTGCCTCTCTGCCTTATCTAAGCATTTCCATTACAATATAATTGTGTGATATAACTTACTCTTGCGTCCTGACAATAATCTGGAGTAGTCACAGGGGCAGGACTTTGGTTTGGATGCATTTCAAAAAACAATATGTGCCTTGTCTGTGTTACTCACTCCTCAGATCTTAGCCCCCACCTTTGTGCTCCTGAATAGGGAAAAAGATAGGACCTCCTCCTCCTCTCCCCGTGCACTGCCGTTGCCCGCTACGGTACGCTACGGTACGGAATATAGCCTAAGGGTGAAGACATAACAGTTATCCAGGGGCTACCATAGTTTAATAACGGATATATTTTTAGAGGCACAGTGTGGCAAGGAGCATGCGGTTTTAACGATCTGAAAACGCACTAACTAAAAACGGCCCAAAAACGGCCTAAAAACGCCAAGTGTGTCTTCACCCTGAGTCTGACAAACCGCTTACTGAGATCATTTGGAATGCAGCTCTAGAGGTGACTAGAGTAATGCACTGCAAACTGGTATAACACTTTAAAAACATAATAGGTGATGTTAAAGTGACGGTGCGCTTCGGAGAGTCATACAGGTTGTGTGAATGGCAGAGCATGCTGGGAGGAGTAGTTCCAACAAAGCTCGTTGCCCCTCGTGTTCCTCTGTGGACACTTCCTCATTCACGTATCACGTAATCACAGAATAGGGAAGACTCGGACAATGAGGAACTCTGCTCCGCGCAGGGTACTTAACCCTCTGCATCCTGTACAGGACTGCCTGGCGGGGAAAGGGTTAACCGCGCCTCTATGCAAATACCATAGCGGGGCTGATGAGGTAACAAGAACTAATGTCTATTTCTAGTAAAGGTAGAGGAAGTGCACACACACCAAAGCATGGCGGCCAGCGGGGGTTTTATATATATATATAGATATTATATAGAATGAGATTTTTGGGAATTTTTATTTACTTTTTCGGAATAGTAGGAGATAGAGAATCCAAGGAAATCAATGATCCGGGCTTGGGTAGGAATCCTCCAGTAGAGGTAATGTATGTAAGGATACGCTCTGCAACCCTCATGAATTTAAAGTTCAGGATCAGGACCTCTGCCAGATGTCAGTGAATGGAAACGATCTGTCTCTCATCCAGAAGCGGATTGTGAGTTGTTCAGACTACAGCGAACTCCTCCTCCCCCTTCATATAAACCTAAAGGAAACATCAGACTCTGCAAGGAGGATCCAAAGTGCTGCTCTGTGCAGCCTGTGTTAGGTAATGTCACTGGATAGATGTGTGATCAGACCTTTGTGCACGTTAGTAGCAGCAGGACTGTGAAATATGGATTTATGTTTCACGACTGTTACTTCTCCAAGGGCACTGGGGGCATGTCCTCACACTGCTGTGCTCTGTGCAGCTTGTGTTAGGTAATGTCACTAGATATATGTGTGATCATACCTTTGTGCATGTTAGTAGCAGCAGGACTGTGAAATATGGATTTATGTTCCAGGATTGTAGCTTCTTTAAGTGTGTTGGGAATGTATCCTCACACTGCTGTGCTCTGTACAGCTAATGTTAAGAATTGTCCCTGGAAAGAGGTCTAATCATACCTTTGTGTATGCTGTTAGTAGCAGCAGGACTGTGAACTGGGATTGTAGCTTCTCTGAGGGCCCTCACACTCCTGTGCTTTCTACAGCCAGTGTTAGGTATTGTCCCTGGGGAGACGTGTGATCATACGTTTCTGCATGTTAGTTGCAGCAGGACTGGGAGAAGCTAAAAATCCTGGAATATGAATCCATATTTCACAGTCCAGCTGCTACTATGAATGGATTTACAAATTTCCAGGAGGAAAAATTGAGGAACAACACAGTTGTGATGTCAGGAGATGGGAGAAATCTCCTATAACCAAATGTCAGAGTTTGCACCAGTTTTGATGTCCCATGGCCCCTTCCTTTACTCAGACCATGAACGTCTGCGTTCCCTCCGGAGCAAGTTCTTGGATGTTTCCCTACACGACTACTGTGCACGCGACCGGCAAAGGCGCTGATGGATTCCAGATGAGAAATCTTCACCTCAAGGAGGGAACACTTCCCAGAGCTGAGGGTTTGCTACAAACGTATCCATTCTAAACAATGCCCTGTAGTTTAACACATCATCTCATGCTACAATGTATCAGTCCAGGTCATTTAAAAGGGAGTTATCACAAATTTTCATGTTTAACCCCAATCCACAAAATAAGAGGCTGATCAGCAGGGGACACAGTGGGGAGACCCCAATTATGATATTAAGGGGATTGCAGAAGCGCACAACCACAGGGGGTAGAATCACTGGGGGGGAGGGAGGGGCCCTTGACTAATCAAATACTTATGCTTGTCCCCAGAAAGAGGGTACTTCATAGCGCTACCCCTTTAAGTCACTAGTTCTAACAGAGGATGCCAGCGTTCACTGACGGCAAGCAGAGATCTTGACGTCAGACGGATCAATCATCTTTATACAGAAAGGGTTAAATTGCACAAAATTAAAAAAAAAAAAAATATGATCATCCCTGCCTGGATACAGAGAGCTCTTCCCATTGGTTGTCCCCGATTCGTCAGTGAGGGTCTCTGGTGTTTAATTAGTCGTGTCCTTAGGGGGGAGCCGATCCCGACATCAAGGAGCTGGGAGCTCGGCAGTGATGGAGAATGAAATAAGCGCATTCATGTCTTCCCTTTCATGGACTGATCCCGGGAAATTTCTCAATACGGCGGGTAACGGGGGCAGGCTGTGCCCGGGTCACTGGGCAGAGCTGTGCTGGGGCTGTGATGGAGGCTGCAGAGGGGCTGCTACTATGTGTCAGCGTCACCATGGACGACAATTGAGCTTGGTAAATTCCAGCACACAAGATAGAGACAAAGGCTCCAAGGAATAGGAGATCAGTGCTGGGAATAATTACATGGGAAATCTCAGGCCCTGTTCACACTGTCAGGATTTTCTGGTGCAGCTTTTAAAGCCACAACTATAGACAATGTTATGTTCTGTCCCTGGAGATCTTTATGTATGTTGTTAGTAGCAGCAGGACTGTGATATATGGATTTATATTCCAAGGTTGTAGTTTCTCCAAGTGACCTGGGGGGTGTATCTTGACACTGCTGTGCACTGTGCTCTCTGTAGCCAGTATTAGTTATTGTCCCCGGAGATGTAATGAGGTGTAATCATAACTGTGCGTATGTTGTTAGTAGCAGCAGAACTGTGATATATGGATATATATTCCAGGAATGTAGCTTCTCCCAGTACACTGGAGGTGTGTCCTCACACTGCTGTGCTCTGTACATTAGGCTGCTCCATAGCTTCTTCAAGCTACAGAAGGTTTATGGTGAATAACACATCAGTAAATCAGAGCAGAGGGGAGGGGCTTTGAGGCAGAGCAGCACAGAGAGTACAGAGAACAGCAGTGTGAGGACATGACCCCCCAGAAACTACAATCCAGAAATCTTCAATGAACATAACCTCTGCACAAAACTGAACAAAAGAACAAAACTGAACAGCAAACAGATCCCCTTAAAGTGCAGTCTCTAATCTAATGATGTTTTAAGTGGCAAATGATTGTAAAACTCAAATAGAGACAGACTCGTAGGACCGGCCTCGCCGAGGACCCTCGTAGGACCGGCCTCGCCGAGGACCCTCGTAGGACCGGCCTCGCCGAGGACCCTCTACCCAAGTCTCCCAGAGAAATATTGGAAAAAATCTTAGAAATTTTCTAACCACAAGTGTCAGGACCAGGAGTGCACTGACAGACTGAGGATCTCCATGCCAGGAGGATAACGTAAGCGAGCAGAACATTGGCCCCCGGACATCAGCGTGCTGCGACTCGCCTCCCACCCGCGCATCAGAGACACAGCAAGAGAACAGTCACATAGTATAGTGGAAGCGGGAAAGAGGAGCAAGAGCCAGACCAAGGCAGCGCTGTATGGCTGCTCATGTGGGCTGCAGGGGGTCCCACGGGTTATTCTGCTAGACCCATAACCCCCGGTGGGGGAGGGGAGGAGCTGTGATACCATCTGGACCCATAGTTGGGGGGACAGTGATACCACTTGGACCAAAAGTTGGGGATTGGAGGAGAGGGGACAGTGAGCACTGCTGCCTAGATGCAAAGTTTTTGCCACCTGAGCCCAGGGGGGGTGGTACTGCCAGCCAGAGCTGGGGGGGAAAGGAGAGCGTGTGTCTACCACACGAGCCCAGATTTGGGGAAGGGGGGGCAGTGCTACCTCTTGGCCAAAGCACTGTGCACTTATGGGGGACACTATATAGTCAGACAAGCCCTAGTTGCCTATAGAGATTCCCTGGCGCTGTCTAGGATGCCAGATGACTAATTTTTGTTTTTTATCGGTCTTGATAAATATTACTCTGCAAAATGTAAAACAGAACACACAGCAGTAAATTAAAATTCCAGAAGAGGAATGCGAAAAATTGAAAGGTTAGCGCATATGTTCTCCCAGACAGAAGCAAGTGTAATGGAGAAGAACGGAGGTAATCGCCTTCCGCTACGGTCACTGACTACACTGCAGCTGTCAGACAGAGCCCCCACTATAACATACAGGATGAGGGGCTCAGTAATATCAAACACAACCTATGGATGTCAGTGTAACAAACCCTCAGCTCAGAAATATACAGTCTGTGCAAGATTTCAGCTTCCGAACAGGATCAGATGCAAATTAGTGGAAGATGCAGATTCGTTTTTCAACATCTCTGCTTGCTGCCTAGGAACTTCTGAGCTGAGGGTTTGTTACAGATGTATGTAGTTTGGGCAGATGCTTTTATTTAAGGGGTTTAGACCTTAAGACCCTTAAAAGGAAATCTACCATTAAAATCCATCCTGATAAACCAGGGACATTACTCATAGATCCAGGCACCGGGACTGTGGTATCTTCTTTTATTTATTATCCATGGCCTCCTTCCTTCTAACATCAACTTTTAAAATGATGCTAATGAGCCGGAAGGGTTCTGGGGGACATTACCAGAGCTCATCTATGCTGCAGATTCACAGGCTGTTACACTGTGCTTGAGCACTTCCCCCTCCTACTGTGTGAGATAATGAAATACTAGTTTTGATTTTACTCAAACCTCCAGCAATCTGACAACTGACTCTGCACAGAAAACATAAGCCAAAAAAGTTGAGCAGCCCTGCAGATTAGCAGCGCAAGCAAACAGAAAGAAAGATTAAATGCAGCTTTGGATGTGAAAAGAGTATAACAGAAAGGTTTGGCGTAAGCCTTTGCCATCCTGTGACAGGGCACAGATAACCACGTCACAGCGAGAGCTGCAAACAGTAAGCGAGCAGAAGAAATCAGCTCAGCGCTTCCCTCGTATGACCTCGCCTCCTCCCGTCTATCAGCGGCATCAGACACGCGGCTGACCTAATTAATCTGGCGGAACGTTCTATACATCGTTAGATCGATATCCTGCTCCCCGGGTGAGATATAACCTTACCCTGCAGCACACGAGGGGTTATCAATAATCTCCTATTACCCGCAGAGGTCAGACTGTCCACATAGAGCAAGACCCCCTACATGAGCTGCAATACCAGGTGCTGCCTGAGGATGGGAGTGGCGCTGTTTTTGAGAGGGTGAAAATTGTCTCGAACCCTGATCAGTATCCCAATAGTTTAAATAATGTGCAGTTCTATACATCCCATCCCTTTCCTTCCTTGGTTAAACTTCATGGACACATCTTTTTTCAACCGTTCAAACTATGAAACAATGTAACTATATATATAAACTTGCCTTAAAATACATTGTATACTCCAGTTACATCCAGAGCAGCAGTCATTATTCTTCTAGAGGCCACTCCAATCCTTGGGTATCACACTACCAGAAATAGCAGAGATGTAAGAAGGTGCTGCAATGCATTTTGGGAGTTTTACTCTTTGTTACTATACATACAGATATACATATATATATTACATCTCCCACAATGCATTACAGCAGAGCATACTCCACACGCTGAGATTGCACCTTGGATGTGAGCGCAGTTTATAGGGAACCTGTCAGCAGATTTTACACCAGATTCTTCCCAACTCTTCCGTCTTAAAAGTATCTAGAGACAATGTGTTGGTGTCATTTTAAAGATAAGAATCTCATCTATCAGTTCACATCCGGATTGTGTGTCTGTGATGAACAGAAACAGAGAAAGTTTGGCAGTTGCACAGGGAGGGCCACTTCAGGCGCCCCTATCTTCTGTATAGCATCTATAGCACATAGAAAAGTGCTGCTGGCGTCATATTAAAGATAAAAATATTGTTTTCAATCACATCAGGCTTAAAGCTTTTTGAGGTGAAAAAACAGAGATACAGGCAGCGAAACATATAGTGTGAAATACAAGCTGCAGAGACACAGTTCCCTCCAATTTTTATACTGTAGCTCACAGGACCATAAGCTTGATGTGATCTGAAAGATGAGATCCATATCTTTAACATGACACATAAAGCATAATTCTAGGTGCTACAGAACCAAAGACTTCTTACTTCTAATGACACTACCCCTGCAACTAAACTTGACTCGTCTCATGTGATAATGGGATGAGAAGAGTCATATTAGCCTGACTTTGTAGGGGATTTGTTATAGGTAAATTGTATGAGGGTTGAGTCTGGTATTGCAATACCCCCACACAACCTATGGCAAGGTGTGGCGCTGTTTCTGAATGGTAAATACCCTAGATATATACTGATAGATCCACCCGTCCACTAATACAGAATACCTAGCAACATCTGGATGCTTGGAAAGCTGGGTGACTACGCCACTAAAGTAAAGGCTTTAGTCACCCAACATTCCCAAAACCTTGGAAGCAACTTTAGATTGTGATGGATAGTGATGGATAAGGGTGTAGATGCCCAGATGAAGCTGATGTGATGAGCTAAATCTGTCATGTAGGTCAAATACAGCAGCATTGATCTGGTTACATGTAGCAGAGCTGGCGGTGCGCTACTATTCCAGTGTCATACAGTTTTATTAACCCCAACAGAGCAGCACTTCAAGGCTCCACAACAGGTTCAGCTCTGCTACATCTATTGGTTATGTAGGTCACTTTATAATTACATTCGATCGCCAATATCCCCCCCTCGCCCCCAGATGAATCGAGCTCTCGCACCCGCGAGCGTCCAGACATTAATACAATGAGGCGAGATGAGAACGGTCAGGGAAGTCACATTATCTGTTATTAGCCCTGTGCTATCCAAGCGAAAGAGCTGAGCTGCAATACCGGGCACAGCCACAATACAAAGGCTAGCGCTGTTTATGATAAGCAGTGAAGAGACCACAGCGCTCATGCAGATGCTGCAGTCTACTCAAACAGCTGAACGGTACCGGTTCTAGGTGGTACTGGATGCATGACCCATTCAATAGTGAGAAGGGAACCCTGTTTTTGTGATTGGAGGGAGTCCCAGAAGTCAGACCCCAGTTACCCTACCCCCCCCCCCCCAATTGTAACAAACCCTCAGCTGTAGAAAGTATTGCATCTTTTGAGGGGTTTTAACCATAGATGTGTTCCCAATTCCCTGACAGCAAGCAGAGATCTTGACAACGATGGGAAACACTTTCATCATCCGGTTATTTGCATAAGAGATGATGTGTAACATGGGAAATGACAGCGACACCCTGATCCGCACAGATCTGGAGGGTGAACACTCGGTTCCTCTTTCAAATAAAATTTGGGACTAATCTTCATGTAACCTTTTCAGGACCGGACAAGAAGTCCTAACCCTGAATAATGAGAAAGTGACATTTTTATCACTTTTATTCTATTTTTGTGAAAACATAACCTGCCACAACCCCCCACGTCCAGATAGGATCTGTAAATAAACCCCTTAGATGTCGTGTGTACTATTGACCACAGCATCAAAGAGGTTAAGAAACACATCTGATATCAGACGGCCCCTTTAAACGGAGCAGAGATTCTTTTTCTTTCCATGAGACGCCACAGATGAACACTCCAGCGCTACGTGCTCTGCAATCCCGACACCGCAGCCTAGGGGCGCGTTCACACATTCAGGTTTTATTCATGCCATTGACTGCTAAACCTGGTGCAGATCATAGAAGGAGAGAACATACAAAGGGCAGATGCTTCTTCTCTGTGTTTTCTAATCCATTCACGGGTTTTGGCTTCAAAAAACTGCATCAAAGAAAACCTGGCTGTGTGAATATGGCCTAAGGGAATTGATAAGAGGCTGATTACGTTTTTTAACCCTTCAGATTCTGAGGTGCGGAGCGACTGCAGTTTCTAAAGTTTCCTAGGGAAGAGCCGGGAACTTCATCAGAATCTGCTCTCAAGGCCGTACATGTCAGAGCAATCATGACGATGAAACAAAACAAAAAAATTGGGGGGTGGGGGGGAGATCTGTAGAATGAACGGGAGTCAGAATTCCCTCCACTCTGATACCCATGACTTCATCATCAATACCCGAAAAAAGTCCTACAATAAACGTTAATAAGAAAAAGAATCTACTGAAAAATGCAAACCATCCCACAAAAAACAAGTCCTCATGTAGTTCTATTATCAGAGAAATAATGAAGCATTAAAAGAATCAAGAAATGGATAAAAAAAAAATTGGACCCAGTCTTTAATATTTCTAAATTATTCTTGAAAGTTTTCCCCAGTCAATAGAACTGAATGAGGACTTGCTTTTTGTGGGAGGAGCTTAATAAAAAGAGCATCTCATTTATATCAGATAGGCAGGGGTCGGACACCTGGAAGCACCAGCCCTCAGCGTGCAGAGCGGTTAGAGGAGCGCTATGGTTTGATAGAAGAGCATTATAGACTTGGTGGTGGCTGTGCCTGGTACTGCACTTGAAGTCCATTCTCTAGTGCAGGGGTAGGGAACCTATGGCTCGGGAGCCATATGTGGCTCTTTCGATGGCTGCATCTGGCTCTCAGACAAATCACTGATTAATAGCAATTGCCAGTGTGTACATGTAAGACAAATACAGCGATGATCACTGGATGCAGGCCGGGATGTTACCACTGCCTGCGTCCTTAGTGTGACCCAGGCACCATCGCCGCACCGTTGCTTAGGTGACCGCGCCTGTGTCATAGAGTAGAGCAGCATCCACTCCACTGTATGACCCAGGCCCCATTGCCTAAGCAATTATGGCAGCGGCGCCTGGGTCATAGAGAAGAGCGTTGGAGTGATGAGAAGCCACTGAAAGGAGACAGGTAGGTGAGTATTCCCTTTTTATTTGTTGCGACTACCTATCTACTGGGGGCGGGTATGTGCTGCCACTACCTATCTACTGGGTCCTGAGGGCATGTGATGGGGCTACCTGTCTATTGGGAGATATTTGCTGTGGCTACCTATCTAACTTGGGCATGTGCTGTGGCTACCTATCTACTGGGAGGCATGTGCTGTGGCTACCTATCTACTGGGAGGCATGTGCTGTGGCTACCTATACACTGGGGAGCATGTGCTGTGTCTACCTATCTACTGGGGGGTCATGTGCTGTGACTACCTTTCTACTAGGGGCATTTGCTGGGGCTAACTATCTACTGGAGAAATGTGCTATGACTACCTATCTACTGGGGAGCATGTACTGAGGCTACCTATCTACTGGCGGGCATGTGCTGTGGCTACCTATCTACTGGGGTCAATGTGCTGTGACTACCTATCTACTGGGGTCATGTGCTGTGGCTACCTATCTACTGGGAGGCATGTGCTGGGACTACCTATCTACTGGGAGGCATGGGCTGTGGCTACCTATATACTAGCAGGCATGCAATTCTGCTACCTATCTACTATGGGGCATGTGACATGATTATTAATATACTGGGGGGGCATGTGCTGTGGCTACCTATCTACTGGGAGGCATGTGCTGTGGCTACCTATTTACTAGCAGGCATGCGATGGTGCTACCTATCTACTTTGAGGCATGTGCCGTGATTACTAATATACTGGGGGGGGGGCATGTGGTGTGGCTACCTATCTACTATGGGTCATGTGCTGGGGCTAGCTGTCTATTTGGGTGAATGTGCTGGGGCTACATATCTACTGGGAACATGTACTGAGGCTACCTATCTACTGGGGTGCATGTGCCGTGGCTACCTATTTACTGGGGGTTATGTGATGTGGCTACCTATCTACTTGGGGCATGTACTGGGGCTAGCTATCTACTGGGGACATGTACTGGGGCTAGCTATCTACTGGGGACATGTACTGGGGCTAGCTATCTACTGGGCGGCATGTGCTGGGCCTACCTAGTTACTGGACCCCATGTGATGTGGCTACCTATCTAGTGAGGGGCATGTGCTTTGGCTGCCCATTTACTGGGGGCCATGTTCTGCTGTTACCTATCTACTAGAGGGGGAAGTGCTGTGGCTACCTATCTACTGGGGGACATGTGCCGTGGCTACCTATCTACTGGGGGACATGTGCCGTGGCTACCTATCTACTGGGGGACATGTGCCGTGGCTACCTATCTACTGGGGGACATGTGCCATGGCTACCTATCTACTGGGGGACATGTGCCATGGCTACCTATCTACTGGGGGACATGTGCCATGGCTACCTATCTACTGGGGGACATGTGCCATGGCTACCTATCTACTGGGGGACATGTGCCATGGCTACCTATCTACTGGGGGGAATTTGCATATTGTATGGCTCTCACAGAATTCCAGTTTAAAATATGTGGTGTTCACGGCTCTCTCAGCCAAAAAGGTTCCTGACCCCTGCTCTAGTGGATGACATATGGTGGGATGTGGCATCACAAACCTAGGAAGAGGCAGGAGAAGTGCACCCTGGGTGTAGTGATTATCGAAAATATCTGAACAACGGGGGTATCGGGTGTTGGACCCGCCAGCATTCCATAGATAGGTGATCGAAACCAGCATGTCGTATACATGACCATGTCCACAGAAGACAGACAGGAGCTTCACAGACACTGTAACTATAGTAGCCACATAGCAACCTAAAGGAAGAGCACAATAGGCCGACTCAGGAGAGTTATATAACACTAATAAACACTAATAACACGCAGCTCCAGCACAAACCATTGCACTTTCCTACACTCTACAGTAAGATTTAACCTGCCGAAAAATGACCCACCAATGCACAGCCGTATATGTATCGGATAGCCGGGAAACGGCGGACACCGGGAAGTAGCAGCAGGAATGTAAGAATTGGGTTTATATTCCTGGGAATGTAGCTTCTCAATGTGAACTAGCGGCGTGTCCTCACACTGCTGTTCTCTGTGCTCTCTGCAGCCATAATAATGCAGATGAATAAGAGCACAGCGATGTGAGGAAAATACGACTCTGCTACATAAACCCTTATATAACAGTCCTGCTGCTACTAACAGCATACATAATAGTACAATTACACATAACTCCATGCCAGGCCCCCGTGTGCCAGCCTGGCCGCAAGCCCCCCATTGCATGTCCCACATTACTGTATGGACGTATGAGAGGGCTGTTACTGTATAGATGTATATGTGCCCCCTATAGTCTCCTGACATGGCCTTGTCCCCGTGTTCCCCTCCTTCCTATGATCCATGCCGGGGCCACACAGCGTGTGATGTAGTTCTGATCACTTAATCCTGGCCGGACCTTATTATTAGCCACTTACAGGCGGGTAAGTGGCCTCCGGCCCCTGTGGCTCCCGGGCTTTGAGCTGCTGCCATTGATGATAATTGGAAGGTGTTATTATGGGCTGTAACCTGCGCCCGGCCTCCGCTCGCTGCAGCCACAGCCCCGCACCGTCCTGTAATCTGGGATTTATAATATTATGTGAGATCACAAGAACCGCGGCTCCCGGACCTTTAACCCTTGCACTGATGGAGAGACAGATGATCTCCTGCTATTGCATCTTGGGGGTCCATACTTAGAATAGGTAGTAGTTACAGGACTGTGACATGGATTTATATTCCAGGATTGTAGCTTATCCAGGTGTACTGGGGCTTGTCATAGCTAGGCTGCCGCGTGGGGGAGGGGGGCGAGGTCATGGCTAGGCTGGCACGCAGGGGGGCGGGGTCATGGCTAGGCTGGCACGCAGGGGGCGGGGTCATGGCTAGGCTGGCACGCAGGGGGCGGGGTCATGGCTAGGCTGGCACGCAGGGGGGCGGGGTCATGGCTAGGCTGGCACGCAGGGGGGGTCATGGCTAGGCTGGCACGCAGGGGGGGGGTCATGGCTAGGCTGGCACGCAGGGGGGGGGTCATGGCTAGGCTGGCACGCAGGGGGGGGGTCATGGCTAGGCTGGCACACAGGGTGGGGGGGGTCATGGCTAGGCTGGCACACAGGGTGGGGGGGGTCATGGCTAGGCTGGCACACAGGGTGGGGGGGGTCATGGCTAGGCTGGCACACAGGGTGGAGGGGGTCATGGCTAGGCTGGCACACAGGGTGGGGGGGGTCATGGCTAGGCTGGCACACAGGGTGGGGGGGGTCATGGCTAGGCTGGCACACAGGGTGGGGGGGGTCATGGCTAGGCTGGCACGCAGGGGGGGGGGGGTCATGGCTAGGCTGGCACGCAGGGGGGGGGGTCATGGCTAGGCTGGCACGCAGGGGGGGGGGTCATGGCTAGGCTGGCACGCAGGGGGGGGTCATGGCTAGGCTGGCACGCAGGGGGGGGGTCATGGCTAGGCTGGCACGCAGGGGGGGGGGTCATGGCTAGGCTGGCACGCAGGGGGGGTCATGGCTAGGCTGGCACGCAGAGGGGGTCATGGCTAGGCTGGCACGCAGGGGGGGTCATGGCTAGGCTGGCACGCAGGGGGGGTCATGGCTAGGCTGGCACGCAGGGGGGGTCATGGCTAGGCTGGCACGCAGGGGGGGTCATGGCTAGGCTGGCACGCAGGGGGGGTCATGGCTAGGCTGGCACGCAGGGGGGGTCATGGCTAGGCTGGCACGCAGGGGGGGTCATGGCTAGGCTGGCACGCAGGGGGGGTCATGGCTAGGCTGGCACGCAGGGGGGGTCATGGCTAGGCTGGCACGCAGGGGGGGTCATGGCTAGGCTGGCACGCAGGGGGGGTCATGGCTAGGCTGGCACGCAGGGGGGGTCATGGCTAGGCTGGCACGCAGGGGGGGTCATGGCTAGGCTGGCACGCAGGGGGGGTCATGGCTAGGCTGGCACGCAGGGGGGGTCATGGCTAGGCTGGCACGCAGGGGGGGTCATGGCTAGGCTGGCACGCAGGGGGGGTCATGGCTAGGCTGGCACGCAGGGGGGGTCATGGCTAGGCTGGCACGCAGGGGGGGTCATGGCTAGGCTGGCACGCAGGGGGGGTCATGGCTAGGCTGGCACGCAGGGGGGGTCATGGCTAGGCTGGCACGCAGGGGGGGTCATGGCTAGGCTGGCACGCAGGGGGGGTCATGGCTAGGCTGGCACGCAGGGGGGGTCATGGCTAGGCTGGCACGCAGGGGGGGTCATGGCTAGGCTGGCACGCAGGGGGGGTCATGGCTAGGCTGGCACGCAGGGGGGGTCATGGCTAGGCTGGCACGCAGGGGGGGTCATGGCTAGGCTGGCACGCAGGGGGGGTCATGGCTAGGCTGGCACGCAGGGGGGGTCATGGCTAGGCTGGCACGCAGGGGGGGTCATGGCTAGGCTGGCACGCAGGGGGGGTCATGGCTAGGCTGGCACGCAGGGGGGGTCATGGCTAGGCTGGCACGCAGGGGGGGTCATGGCTAGGCTGGCACGCAGGGGGGGTCATGGCTAGGCTGGCACGCAGGGGGGGTCATGGCTAGGCTGGCACGCAGGGGGGGTCATGGCTAGGCTGGCACGCAGGGGGGGTCATGGCTAGGCTGGCACGCAGGGGGGGTCATGGCTAGGCTGGCACGCAGGGGGGGTCATGGCTAGGCTGGCACGCAGGGGGGGTCATGGCTAGGCTGGCACGCAGGGGGGGTCATGGCTAGGCTGGCACGCAGGGGGGGTCATGGCTAGGCTGGCACGCAGGGGGGGTCATGGCTAGGCTGGCACGCAGGGGGGGTCATGGCTAGGCTGGCACGCAGGGGGGGTCATGGCTAGGCTGGCACGCAGGGGGGGTCATGGCTAGGCTGGCACGCAGGGGGGGTCATGGCTAGGCTGGCACGCAGGGGGGGTCATGGCTAGGCTGGCACGCAGGGGGGGTCATGGCTAGGCTGGCACGGGGTCATGGCTAGGCTGGCACGCAGGGGGGGTCATGGCTAGGCTGGCACGCAGGGGGGGTCATGGCTAGGCTGGCACGCAGGGGGGGTCATGGCTAGGCTGGCACGCAGGGGGGGTCATGGCTAGGCTGGCACGCAGGGGGGGTCATGGCTAGGCTGGCACGCAGGGGGGGTCATGGCTAGGCTGGCACGCAGGGGGGGTCATGGCTAGGCTGGCACGCAGGGGGGGTCATGGCTAGGCTGGCACGCAGGGGGGGTCATGGCTAGGCTGGCACGCAGGGGGGGTCATGGCTAGGCTGGCACGCAGGGGGGGTCATGGCTAGGCTGGCACGCAGGGGGGGTCATGGCTAGGCTGGCACGCAGGGGGGGTCATGGCTAGGCTGGCACGCAGGGGGGGTCATGGCTAGGCTGGCACGCAGGGGGGGTCATGGCTAGGCTGGCACGCAGGGGGGGTCATGGCTAGGCTGGCACGCAGGGGGGGTCATGGCTAGGCTGGCACGCAGGGGGGGTCATGGCTAGGCTGGCACGCAGGGGGGGTCATGGCTAGGCTGGCACGCAGGGGGGGTCATGGCTAGGCTGGCACGCAGGGGGGGTCATGGCTAGGCTGGCACGCAGGGGGGGTCATGGCTAGGCTGGCACGCAGGGGGGGTCATGGCTAGGCTGGCACGCAGGGGGGGTCATGGCTAGGCTGGCACGCAGGGGGGGTCATGGCTAGGCTGGCACGCAGGGGGGGTCATGGCTAGGCTGGCACGCAGGGGGGGTCATGGCTAGGCTGGCACGCAGGGGGGGTCATGGCTAGGCTGGCACGCAGGGGGGGTCATGGCTAGGCTGGCACGCAGGGGGGGTCATGGCTAGGCTGGCACGCAGGGGGGGTCATGGCTAGGCTGGCACGCAGGGGGGGTCATGGCTAGGCTGGCACGCAGGGGGGGTCATGGCTAGGCTGGCACGCAGGGGGGGTCATGGCTAGGCTGGCACGCAGGGGGGGTCATGGCTAGGCTGGCACGCAGGGGGGGTCATGGCTAGGCTGGCACGCAGGGGGGGTCATGGCTAGGCTGGCACGCAGGGGGGGTCATGGCTAGGCTGGCACGCAGGGGGGGTCATGGCTAGGCTGGCACGCAGGGGGGGTCATGGCTAGGCTGGCACGCAGGGGGGGTCATGGCTAGGCTGGCACGCAGGGGGGGTCATGGCTAGGCTGGCACGCAGGGGGGGTCATGGCTAGGCTGGCACGCAGGGGGGGTCATGGCTAGGCTGGCACGCAGGGGGGGTCATGGCTAGGCTGGCACGCAGGGGGGGTCATGGCTAGGCTGGCACGCAGGGGGGGTCATGGCTAGGCTGGCACGCAGGGGGGGTCATGGCTAGGCTGGCACGCAGGGGGGGTCATGGCTAGGCTGGCACGCAGGGGGGGTCATGGCTAGGCTGGCACGCAGGGGGGGTCATGGCTAGGCTGGCACGCAGGGGGGGTCATGGCTAGGCTGGCACGCAGGGGGGGTCATGGCTAGGCTGGCACGCAGGGGGGGTCATGGCTAGGCTGGCACGCAGGGGGGGTCATGGCTAGGCTGGCACGCAGGGGGGGTCATGGCTAGGCTGGCACGCAGGGGGGGTCATGGCTAGGCTGGCACGCAGGGGGGGTCATGGCTAGGCTGGCACGCAGGGGGGGTCATGGCTAGGCTGGCACGCAGGGGGGGTCATGGCTAGGCTGGCACGCAGGGGGGGTCATGGCTAGGCTGGCACGCAGGGGGGGTCATGGCTAGGCTGGCACGCAGGGGGGGTCATGGCTAGGCTGGCACGCAGGGGGGGTCATGGCTAGGCTGGCACGCAGGGGGGGTCATGGCTAGGCTGGCACGCAGGGGGGGTCATGGCTAGGCTGGCACGCAGGGGGGGTCATGGCTAGGCTGGCACGCAGGGGGGGTCATGGCTAGGCTGGCACGCAGGGGGGGTCATGGCTAGGCTGGCACGCAGGGGGGGTCATGGCTAGGCTGGCACGCAGGGGGGGTCATGGCTAGGCTGGCACGCAGGGGGGGTCATGGCTAGGCTGGCACGCAGGGGGGGTCATGGCTAGGCTGGCACGCAGGGGGGGTCATGGCTAGGCTGGCACGCAGGGGGGGTCATGGCTAGGCTGGCACGCAGGGGGGGTCATGGCTAGGCTGGCACGCAGGGGGGGTCATGGCTAGGCTGGCACGCAGGGGGGGTCATGGCTAGGCTGGCACGCAGGGGGGGTCATGGCTAGGCTGGCACGCAGGGGGGGTCATGGCTAGGCTGGCACGCAGGGGGGGTCATGGCTAGGCTGGCACGCAGGGGGGGTCATGGCTAGGCTGGCACGCAGGGGGGGTCATGGCTAGGCTGGCACGCAGGGGGGGTCATGGCTAGGCTGGCACGCAGGGGGGGTCATGGCTAGGCTGGCACGCAGGGGGGGTCATGGCTAGGCTGGCACGCAGGGGGGGTCATGGCTAGGCTGGCACGCAGGGGGGGTCATGGCTAGGCTGGCACGCAGGGGGGGTCATGGCTAGGCTGGCACGCAGGGGGGGTCATGGCTAGGCTGGCACGCAGGGGGGGTCATGGCTAGGCTGGCACGCAGGGGGGGTCATGGCTAGGCTGGCACGCAGGGGGGGTCATGGCTAGGCTGGCACGCAGGGGGGGTCATGGCTAGGCTGGCACGCAGGGGGGGTCATGGCTAGGCTGGCACGCAGGGGGGGTCATGGCTAGGCTGGCACGCAGGGGGGGGTCATGGCTAGGCTGGCACGCAGGGGGGGTCATGGCTAGGCTGGCACGCAGGGGGGGGTCATGGCTAGGCTGGCACGCAGGGGGGGGTCATGGCTAGGCTGGCACACAGGGGGGGGGGTCATGGCTAGGCTGGCACACAGGGGGGGGGGTCATGGATAGGCTGGCACACAGGAGGCAGTGATTGGACAGATCTATAGGTGAGCGATCACCAGGCTGCACAGCAGGGCTCCAGTGCCGCCCGCCCCCTGCTGGCCTCCTCCGTCCTCACCTGTTGTAGCCGGGGCCGGGACACGATCAGGCAGGACGCTCCTCGGGCCTAGAGTCCCCGCAGCCGCATCTCCATTCACTGCTTCCTCCTCATTGAAGCTCCCGGCTCTGACACACACTGCAGCAGCGACGGGGGCGGACACCCACACAGACCCCGCCTCCTGCCGGGACCAGCGGCCTCACACTGGTGCACCAAGATGGCGCCTGCCGTCTGTCTACTTCCGACTTCCGGGCGCCATGTTGAGATTGGCACCATATTAAGCACTGGATGGCAAAATGAAGGGATTCCCATCACCCTTATTTCCGAGCCACCTATCATTAGTATATGTATCATATGCCAATCTGATAAGGAGAACCTCCAATCCAGACTGTCTGTAATGACTCTCACTGATTTTACTTCTTTTCCCTTTATGTCAAGATAAATGAAGTGAAAAAGTAGAAAAAATGTCATACATGGACTAGTCGTGGTTTTCATATTAAAGGGAATAGTAAATGTGTTTGGTCTGATGTCTCTATTTATTACGAATCGGGTCCGTTTTTTAGGATCTGACCTAATATTTCCATTTATTTACAGGATTGATTCATTCATTTAGGAGTCTAGTCTGACGTCTCATTGATATAAGGGTTAGGGTTACAATCTCAGGGTGTGGACTGACATCTCAAAGAATTTAGAGATTTAGTTTGGTCTGGGGTATTTCCTAGATAAATCATACTCAACCCAATCCACATCCATGGAGGACATTTGTTGTAGAATAATTTCAGCCCAAAATTGGCTGAATGTCCCTGGAGGGGACTCCAGGCTACGGGACTCATGATCCAGTGCCAGGGACCTGCTTTTACTTGTGATGTAAAACAATGTGACGTCTTGTGGTTCTGGACCCTACTACAGAAAGGGGGGTCCCACACCCAGGACCTCTCTCTGTGGGAATCAGTACAAAACATCAGACTCATGTTGTCCTAATATAAGTCATTCATCTCTGCTTCAGTGACTGCAATATCTGACCATGACAATGGGGATCCCACCCAGGTCAACATCTGCAAAGAGTTTGTATGTTCTCTCCGTGTTTGTGTGGGTTTCCTCCGGATCCTCTGGTTTCCTCCCACACTCTAAGGCCCCTTCCACACTAGCATTTTTCACGTGCAGAACTTGCATTGCACTCTGTCCCAATGGGCCTTTCCTCATTTGCGTTTTTTTCCACGTGCGTGCGTGCTTTTGTTTTGACGCGCGTCAAAATCGCAGCATGCTCTACTTTTGCGTTTCACGCGCGTTTTCCCCGCCCCATTCAAGTCTATGGAGACGCATCAAAAACGCATTGCACTCGCAAGCATTGCAAGTGCAATGCGAGTGCAATGCGTTTTAAACGGATGGGTTGCTAAGTGACATGTATAATTCACCTGCCCGAGATCGAGCATTTAATTAAAAAAACACAATGAAGAACAGTGAAGAATAGAATAAAAACAGTGAACACAGGATCATTTAAGTGAAAAACACAGTGAAAAACACAGTGAAGGATAGATTGCAGATGTTCGGCACATCTGCTTACTTGTGAAGAACAATATATATGTGTGAAGAACACATTGCAGATGTATGGAAACATCTGCTATGTGTTCTTCACACACATATATATTGTTCTTCACATACTATTTTGTTCGCACCGTTCCGCGTGTATCTCCCGACAAGTAAGCAGATGTGCCGAACATCTGTAATCTATTCTGCACTGTGTTCTGCACTGTGGTTTTCACTTAAATGATCCTGTGTTCACTGTGTTCACTGTTTTTATTCTATTCTTCACTGTTCTTCACATCTGATAACTTGTCGGGAGATAATATACGCGCGGAACAGTGAAGAATAGATTGCAGATGTTTGCATACATCTGATCACTTATCAGAAGACATTCTTTTTCAATTAAATAAAACATTTTATTCCCGAACTATGGTCCCTTTGAAAAATGCTCCCATTGACTTAAAAAAAGCGCGTGAAAAACGCACCGAAAACGCAAGAAAAACGCAAACAACACGCGCGTGAAAAACGCAAAAACGCTAATGACTCCAAGGAAAGATGGAACAAAATCGCAGCCAAAAACGTCAGTTTTTCACGCATTGCACCCTGAAGTGAAATGCAACGCTAGTGTGGAAGGGGCCTAAAACATACTGGTAGTTGATTACATTGTGAGCCCCATTGGGGACAAGGAAAGATTTGGCAAGTTCTGTGCAGCTCTGCGGTATCTGTGTGCGCTATATAAATAAAGGGATTATTATTATCTCCCGCAGCCCCACAACGGTGAAGCTGGTCAGGCATGCGCATCTTCTTATACAACAGTGGAGGCAAATTTTGGTCACATACTTATGACCCGTAAGGGTCCCATCAGTCGGATCCCCATTGATCATCCAGATATCCATTATTCTCCCTTTGTATATTACATTTTGAGCTTTGAAAATCATTCCATATTTTCAGACATATTACTATAAAACAAGAAGTAGAAGTAATCCCCCCCCCTGGCCTGTGAGAGACGCAGAGGATGCACCTCTTATTACTTTCTGCTGAAGATGGATATCACTAATAATCCCGCGTGCAGCTTCATCTCCACATACAACTCCATAAAAGAGCAAAATATAATAAACACATAGCAAAAAGATACAGTTTTATAGTGAGACTGAGAAGCCTTACAAGAGTCAGAGGTCCAGCCCATTAGGCAGATATAAAGGAGGATTTACTCCCTTTTACTGATATAAATGTCAGAATGCATAAATCTTTCATGGATCCATCTGGATCATCAGTTGTCCAGAGGTTGAAAAACATGGCTGCTTTTTTACCAAAAAACGGCTCCTTTTCTGCCTTTGGGAAGTATAAGATATTGCAGCTAAGTCCATTAAAGAGAACCCGTCATGCCAAATAACCCCCTAATCTAAATATATTTTCATAAACTGCCATTAGAGAGCATTGCCTCTATCCCTTCATTGTCCCTCTACATGCCTGTAAACCTAAGCAATGAGGTCCTAAAGCTGTATGCAAATGACCTGTGAAATGTCCAATGAAGCATTAGCATATTCAAGCTGTCCACTCTATTCATGAGTGGGAGGCACAGCCACACCCCCAGTGCTTGACTGACAGCCTGTATAATGATGTGAGGCTGTATAATGATGTGCTTCCTGGTGCTGGTGGCCACGCCCCCTGCAGCCTGTGTGTGCATGTGTGTGTGTATAGGAGAGATACAGCAGCTCCAGGCAGCCATGTTACAGCAGAACATGTCAGATTCATGTGTAGCTGATGTCTGTGTCTCTCACCTGTATATTAGGAGGATGCAGCATGTCAGCAGATGCAGCACACACACTAGCCATGCTTTACTATACATTACACACAGACATGAGCAGGGGGAGGAGATGGGAGGGGTAACAGGGGTGACATCACTGCCTCTGACCATGTGACCAGCCTCATTTACATGATAAAGAATAGATGATTTTACAATGAATAATGTATGAAATGACTAGATAAAGGCTGGGATGGGATCCTTGTGAGCTGCTCCAACAGGTAGTAGTGACAGGACAAGTGACACATACCTGATGACAGGTGTCCTTTAATTTCTATAGCGCAAAGAAGCAATACAAGCGCAAACCACAGTCAGATGTGGCGCTGTTTCAAGAAGAAAGCTGAAAGCTTTTTCAACCTCCAGACAATTGGGCAGATTTACTTACCCGGTTCTGTCGCAATCCAGCGGCGCGTTCTCAGTGGAGGATTCGGGTCTTCCGGCGATTCACTAAGGACGTTCCCTCGATGTCCACCAGGTGTTGCTGCAGCGCTAAATTCCGTCGGAGTTCACTGAAGTTCACCGAGCTATCGTGGGTGCAGGTAAGCGCGTGTCAAGCGACACGTTTTGTTTTGTTTTTTTCAATAAGGCGGTTTCTCCGAATCCATTGGGTTTTCCGATGACCACGTCCCCCGATTTCCGTTGTGTGCATGGCGGCACCGATGCGCCAAAATCCCCGGGCAATTCAGGGGAAATCGGCGCAAAACAGTAAAATTCGGGTAACCCAACGTAAAAATGTGATTCGGGCCCTTAGTAAATGACCCCCAATGTCTTTAAAGGCATTGCCCACCTATGTATTTTTTTGTAATGTCATTATGTATCTAAAATGAACAATAAAGCAAATTTCATTAATTGTATTGTGTATACACTATGCAGACTTGTGTGTCTCCATGGTAACAGACTACAAACAAAAGCTGTGTAGTCTGATCCTGCCCCTGCACACTCTTATCTACTCACAGCAGGGGGTTAATCGTGGGGACGGGTTCTGGAGCCACAGGCTGCTATAATTTGCGATACATTTTTCTAATGTCACATCATTTCGGATACATTTGGCTCTTCTTGAAATGTAAAACCGTTGTGAAAAGTTCATTTTGACCCAGACTTTTTCATGCCATCTTGTGAACTACAGGTATAGCGGATGATATTAATGTAAATGACCTCAGGGTCAGACTACACAGGATTTATTTGTAGTTCGTTACCGTAGAGACACATATTTCTGTACAGGTTCTGTGTACATAAAACAACAACTGATCTTTAATAAAGACTATGGGGGTCATTTACTAAGGGCCCGATTCGCGGTTTCCCAACGTGTTACCCGAATATTTCCGATTTGCGCCGATTTTCCCTGAATTGCCCCAGGATTTTGGCGCACGCGATCGGATTGTGGCGCATCGGCGCCGGCATGCACGCGACGGAAATCGGGGAGGCGTGGCCGAACGAAAACCCGTCGGATTTGGAAAAACCGCCGCATTTAAAAAAAGAAATGTGTCGCTTGGGAAGCGCTTACCTTCACTTGGTCCGGCCCGGTGAACTCCAGCGTGTTCAGATGCTTTTCAGCGCAGCAGCGCCACCTGGTGGACGGCGGAGGAACTACCTTGATGAATCCCGGCCGGACCCGAATCCACCGCAGAGAACGCGCCGCTGGATCGAGAACGGACAGGGTAAGTAAATCTGCCCCTATCTGTTAAATGTGTTCATGTAGCAGAGTAGTGTTACTCTTGGAAACAACTTAAAGGGGTATTCTATTTACATTTAATTTCATGCATTTTCCATATTTAAACATTTCTTCAATTGGATTTTATTAAAATTAATGTTCCTGTGTGAAGATCATTTCTCAAATGTAGCCATTTTGTCCCTTAGAAATGAGTTAGCTTCCTCAGATACGACCACCTCACATTTTGGCAGCGGTGGCCAGACATAACCTTATAGATTTGATGATGAGTTTCTGTCCAGAAATATAAAATTGGCTATCGACCTTCAGATGACCTCTGAGAAATGTGGAATGAAATGGCCGAGACCTATCGATCAATGACAGAGAGCTGTGTACAGTATATGTGCCAGGAAAATAAACCATACATTTCAAAAGGTGACAGCATAAAAAACTGAAAAAAAGATCCTATAGGACAGCAATGGCGAACCTTTTAGCAACGGAGTGCCCAAACGGCAACCCCAAACCCCCCTCATATATAGCGAGGTGCCAACCAAAAATTAAAGCAGTACCGTATTTTCCGGACTATAAGGCGCACTTAAAAGCATTGGATTTCCGTGGAAATCCAAAGTGCGCCTTATAGTCCGGTGCGCCCTATGTATGGCGCTGGGCACAGGGCAGCGGACCATACTTACATAGGTCCCCGCTACCGGAGACCGGAGACAACAGATCTCCAGCGGGACCTGGAGCGGGGACCTATGTAAGTATGATCCGCTGCCCTCCTCCACCTCCCCCTCACCTTCCCCGCTCGCGTTCCCCGTCGCGTCTCGGCGTCGCGTCCCGTCGCTGCGTCCCGTCGCCGCGTCACGTCATGTCGGCTCTCCGCCACGCCTCCGCCAAGCCCCCGCCACGCCCCCGGCCCCCGCGCCTTATAGTCCGATGCGCCTTATATATGTAATTATTACATATATAAGGCGCATCGGACTAATGCGCCTTATAGTCCAGTGCGCCCTATAGGGCAAAAAATACGGTAACTTATTGATCCATGTTCTTCAACAAAGTAGAAAGAAAGAGGGCAAATTTGCATACCGGTAATTGTAACTTCTTTCCAGTGCCCTGTGTACACAGAGAATCATGGGGCCGGCAGGAGGTCTTCCAAAGATAATTTGGCCAGGTCTACAAATTCTCCCTCTTCCTACAGTCCCAAGTAACCATCACTGAAAGAATCTTTTAAGTTGCTAGGAACTGCAGGAAAATTCTTTGAGTCCTGTCTGGTGCGCTGGGGTGATGGCCCGGGTGCCCACAGAAATAGCTTGGAGTGCCGCCTCTGGCACCCATGCCATAGGTTCGCCACCACTGCTATAGGACCTGCTCCACATATGGCAGCAAATTACATCTGAAAATGGACTGGGAAAAGCTGGGTGACAGCAGCTATTAGAGGTATAGAGGTAAACCAGGACTAAGGTCCCAGACTACAAACACAACAGCCCACATTTACTAAGAACAGTGCAGTGTGTACTATGTGCAATGTTCTGTGTGGTGTGCAGGGGGCGCCAGATTCACAATTTATGGCGCCAGTTCTTCATCTAGTGCTCCCTGCACTGACGCCAGCACCTAAGAACATGTGCCCCAATGAGTATAAGACTTATGTGTGAGGTTATATGTGAGGTAATATGTGGGGTTATTACTAAGGGTCGCGGATCGCATTTCCTTCGGACTTTCTGTCATTTTCGGGATGTGCACCACTGTAACAGGGATTTAGCAGGGGATTGCATCGCACACGATCGGATTTTTGCTCCGCGGCGCCGGCTTTCATGTGACAGAAATCGGGTGCGTGCCATTGGACGATCCAACTGATTCGGACTGAGCGCGGGATAAACATTCAATTTGTGTCGCATACAATGCACTTACAAGCACTGGGAAGAAGACGGTGAACTCCAGAGGACCTGAGCGGGGAAGCAACATATGCAGGATACCGGGCGCACGATCTTAGTGAATCACAGCACAGTGCACTGTCGTCGGACAATGCACTTTCGGGAACTCCGAAGGACCGGGTAAGTAAATGTGCCCCAATATGTCAGGTAATACGAGGAAATATGTTCTCAATTACGATGCTTATATCATGTGTTACACTCCAGTCACATCCAGAGCTTCAATCATCTATCTACCTTTAGATAATCTCAGATGCCTACAGATCTGTCTGTGACTGGAGTATCAATCTACCATTATCATTCTCAGTATAAGGCAGCTTCTGTGCAATGTTATATTTTTTAATTTTCACGGTCTACATCATATGTGATACTCCAGTCACATTCAGAGCTGCAATCATCAATCTACCGTTTTATATCTTCTTAGATAACGATAGCTCTGACTGCAGCTGTGACTAGAGTGGCAATATGATTGAGGTAGTATATGAGGTGATATGTGAAGCAAATATAATTCCTTTGCTCGTATCATCTATGATACTCCAATCACATCCAGAGCTGCAGTCTTTACGTACACAGGATAGAAAATTGAATATTTTAAAAGAAAATTTTCTATAAAAATTGCATAATTTCATTGGCACTGAAGCTATACCAGGGATGTTAGAAACCACTACATTCCGTTTGAACAGTTAAAATGTAACAACTCACTGTACAATGTATCTTTTCGGAAAAACCTTGTAATATTATACCTGAATACTAAGTGGCAGAATTTGTTGTACAGATCAGTATCCAAAGGCTTCACAGAGATGTCACAATATCCCTGAGCTCCAGCAATAAATCCAGTGTCATAAAGAGGGATCTGGAGGAACAAGAAGAGATTTACTGCACAATCTGCACTTCATTTCATCATTATAACAATATAAGAGGTCGGGACATTATTATTATACCAAATATATATACAGGCAGTCCCCGGGTTACATACAAGATAGGGTCCGGAGGTTTGTTCTTAAGTTGAATTTGTATGTAAGTCGAAACTGTATATTTTATAATTGTAGATCCAGACAAAAAAAAATTTGGCTCCAGTGACAATTGGAGTTTAAACATTTTTTTGCTGTAATGGGACCAAGGATTATCAATAAAGCTTCATTACAGACACCTTACAGCTGATCATTACTATAGTAACATCCAGAGAGGTCACCAGAGGTCAGAGGGGTCTGTAAGTCAGGTGTCCTTAAGTAGGGGACCGCCTGTATATGTATACTGAGATATTGCAGGGGCCGATCCCATGATGCCATCCTCATAAAGATAAAATTAGAGAGATAGGAGCCCACACATGAATAGTGACAGTGTGTAATCACTCCCCTGTCCTGTCTGCCCCCCATCTTTACTCCCCAGGTCACAAGAAAACTTTGGTCTTGGGGTCCCCCTTATTTAATTTCATCCAGATGGCAGAACATCTGCTGTAGTTATAAACCAGGGGCACTTACTCATAGATCCAGGCACCATGACTGCGCTAATATTCTTATACTTGTTCTCCATGGCCTCCTTCCCTCTAAAATAAACTTTTATAATTATGTTAATGAGTCAAAAGGGCTCTGGAGGGCACTACCGGAGTCTCTCCATGCTCTTGCTTCACAGGATATTACACTGTATTTCCCCTCTGCCAGCTGTCATCTCACACAGTGGGAGGGGGAAATGCTCCTGCACAGTATAAAAGCCTGAGATGCACAGGTAACACCTCTGGTAACACCCATCAGAGCTCTTCTGGCTCATTACTATAATGTAAAAAGTTGATTTTAGAAGAATGGAAGCCATGGATAACAAATATAAGAAGATTACTACAGTCCCGGTGCAGGGCCGCACCTGCCATGAGGCGAGTTGAGCATCTCGCCTCAGGCGGCGCGCCTCCTGCTCAACGAGGGGGCGGCATCGTGCTCCCACCGGCCTGCACTGAGCTTCCGAACACCGGACGGGACCACATTGCAGCCCTCCGTCCGGCACCTTGCTCCCCGACGCTGCGCCATTGCATCTTGCGCCAACCCCCAGCCGCCGCCGGCACCTAGCGCCCGCCCCCCGCCGGCATTGAGCTTCCGTCCGGCATGCGGGATTTTAATGCAGGCCAGCGCCACTTTCCAGCCGGGCACCGTGCTCCTGGCCGCCGGCCGACAATGTTCTTTCGCCCCTCCACTCCTCGCATACCTCCGCTCCCGGCTTCCCCTTCGCTCCTGTGTCAACCCCGCTGCGCTCCAGGCTCTCGGCTCCCTGCTCCGACCGCCCCCGCTAAAGTTCCAGGCTCTCTACCCCCGCCTCACCGGCCCGGCTATCGAGTCTTCCCACTCCCGGCTTCCCCACCGCGCCACCGCCGGTGCAGGACAAAGCGCCGAACACAACAGAGAGGTATTTCTGTGTGTGTATATGTATCTGTATATATGTATATGTGTGTATATGTGTGTATCTGTGTATATGTGTGTATATGTGTGTGTGTGTATATGTTTATGGGTGTGTATATGTGTAAATGTTTATATATATATGTGTGTGTGTGTATATGTGTAAATGTTTATATATATATATGTGTGTGTGTGTATATATGTATATATATATATGTGTGTGTATGTATATATGTATATATATATATATGTGTGTGTATGTATATATGTATATATATATATGTGTGTGTATGTATATATGTATATATATATATATGTGTGTATGTATGTATATATGTATATATATATATGTGTATGTATATATGTGTATATATATATATATACGTGTATATATATATGTGTGTGTGTGTATGCTGAATCTACTGTTTGTATATGCAGCATTTGTGATATTTATCAGGGCTTCTATTTTGTACTACATGGCAGTACTCTGTATGCATTGTATACTACATGGTGGTATGCTGTATGCATTTTATATTTAATGGCGATATACTGTATCTATTTTATACTACATGGTGGTACGCTGTATGCATTTTATATTTAATGGCTATATGCTGTATGCATTTTATACTACATGGTGTTACGCTGTATCCATTTTATACTACATGGTGTTACGCTGTATGCATATTATACTGCATGGTGGTACGCTGTATGCATTTTATACCGCATGGTGGTACGCTGTATCCATTTTATACTACATGGTGGTACGCTGTATCCATTTTATACTACATGGTGGTACGCTGTATGCATTTTATACTACATGGTGGTACGCTGTATGCATTTTATACTACATGGTGGCACGCTGTATGCATTTTATACTACATGGCGGCACTCTGTATGCATTTTATACTACATGGTGGTACGCTGTATGCATTTTATACTACATGGCGATATGCTGTATGCATTTTATACTTCATGGTGGTACGCTGTATGCATTTTATACTACATGATGGTACGCTGTATGCATTTTATACTACATGGCGATACGCTGTATCCATTTTATACTATATGGTGGCACGCTGCATGCATTTTGCATTAATGTATTTTTACACCAAACCAATATGATGGTCCTGATATATAACTTATATGGGCGGGGGGGGGGGTCTTTTTATGGCTCGCCTCAGGCAGCAGACAGGCTAGGTACACCCCTGTCCCGGTGCCTGGATCTATAAGTAAGTGTCCCTGGTTTATTATGGTAAATTTCAGCCTTATTGGATTTCTTGTGACCCAGTCATCTAGAGGACCCTTCCTTTCTTAGTTATCTCTGGCAGTCAAAGACATGTTAGGTAATATGTAAGGTGATGTGAGGTAATATGTGAGGTAATGATGCTTATATCATCTGTGATACTCCAGTCACATCCAGACATTATGACCCCGCTCCTTCCAGTCCTCCAGCATCACAATACAATAGACCTACAGCTCCGGACCAATCACCAATAATCAATAATAATAATTCTTTATTTATATAGCGCACACAGATTCCGCAGCGCTGCACAAAGCTTCCCAAGTCTCACGTGACCAGATACAGGGCACATAATGTATAGTAATATTCATGAGGAGGAAGAAGGTAACTTCTTCTCCTTTGTAGGTTTCATTAGCAATCAGTAGAGGTACAGATCAGGACAGAAGCAAAGGAAAGTACTTTGGGTTCCAGACGTTAGGACTGGAAGATCTCCCTCCCATGTCGTCTTCATTTAGGGATCCTGTAAGTCAATGCCAGACCGTTTAAAGAGCCTGAAATATGAACATGACTAAAAATCCTAGACATTTACTTACAACTTGCTGTACAGGAGCACAAAGGTGGGGGCTGAGAGCTGAGGAGTCTGCAGCACAGACAAGTCACATGTTTTTTTGAAATGCATCCAAACCAAAGCCCAACCCCTGGGACTACACAGAGGATTCTGTCAGGGTGCAAGGTAATTTATACCACACAATTATATTGTAAAGCAAATGCTCAGAGAAAGCAGAAAGACACATTTACAATGCAGGTGTCGTGGGCTTCTGTAACCTGTCTTCCCGTTAAAGAGAACATGACTACTTTGTTCCAAAAACAAAACCACATCTATTCACAGTGACGGAAACAGCACTTAACTTACTGGCCTAATGACCAGCATAACTTACTGGCTGCATCTGGTACTGAGATGCAACATCAGACCTATCCTTTGGATCAGGGGGTCTGCAGGTGCAGTGTAGTAAACGGCACCTCCTATAGTGCCCCCTATGTACAGTTGGTAGTAAGACGGTTCGTAGCCTAAATATTTTCCACGTCTTGTCCATAATAACAGTAATCCTCTCTCCAAACCGGTGCTCCAAGTGTTTATCTCATTTTCTTCATCTTTGTAGACGAGTTAATTGTGTCAAGGCGACAGACACAGCGCTGCAGCTGTGCGTGGGTGCCGCCATCCATTCCCTCTGGGTGCTGCCTTCTAGTGAGCATTAGGCACCGGCATATACAGCCGCTCAAGGAACCAGAGTCATGTCTTACATGAACAAGAGCAGACGAGAGGCCAAGGCGTTATTCAGCAGTGCAATGTACCACGCAAGGGAGCTGTTTACTCCCTATCAAGCACAGTGCCGTGCATTGTACAGTGGCAGTGCTTGGTATTGCAGTTCAGCCTCCCTTCAAGTTAAAGGGAACCTACCACCACGAATCTACCTATAAAGGTAGATCGGGTGGTAGGTGGATGTATGGGACGTGAGGATAGCCCTTTTTAGAGCTAATCCTCACGTCGCCGCTAGCGTAGCATAAACTTTATTGCCCTAATATGTAAATTTAATTAAGCGGCTACCGGGGCGTGGAGTAGCCGGACACGAGGCTACACGGCGCGGCTACTCCACGCCCCAGTAGCTGCTTTCCCCCGCCTACCCTGTGATCTTCGGCGCGCAGCTCCTGGCAGCTGCGCGCCCTCGTCCGAGAAGCCGGAGTTCTGCGCATGCGCAGTAACTCCGGCCTCGTTCCCGAGATTGCGCCAGGAGCTGCGCGCCGAAGATCACAGGGTAGGCGGGGGAAAGCAGCTACTGGGGCGTGGAGTAGCCGCGCCGTGTAGCCTCGTGTCCGGCTACTCCACGCCCCGGTAGCCGCTTAATTAAATTTACATATTAGGGCAATAAAGTTTATGCTACGCTAGCGGCGACGTGAGGATTAGCTCTAAAAAGGGCTATCCTCACGTCCCATACATCCACCTACCACCCGATCTACCTTTATAGGTAGATTCGTGGTGGTAGGTGCCCTTTAACTTCAACCAGGCCAAGTCCTGAATCTGGCGCCCCCTGCACACCACACAGGACACTGAACATAGTACATAGTACACAATGCACTGCTGTTGGTAAATGTGCCCCGGTGTGATACATGAGCACAAGATGGAAAACTGAGTAATATCAATGGACTAAAACCACAACTATTCAGGATCAATGATTCACCCCATAGATGTGGCGGCTGTCTATATTACTCATTGTACATTAATACCGATCCATGACCAATAATGGCTTTCTTATAATGTTTCCTTGTCCTGTAAGAAGATACAACCTGACCGGGCCGAGCTGTGGTTTGTTAGTAATCCTGCAAAATCTACACTTCAGTATTACATATCATTACAAGAGGAAAGACACTGAATAACACTTTCATTTTCCTATTACCATCTTACTGTTGTACATAGGGGCAGTATTATAGTAGTTATAGTCTTGTACTTAGGGGGCAGTATTATAGTAGTTATATTCTTGTACATAGGGGGCAGTATTATAGTAGTTATAGTCTTGTACTTAGGGGGCAGTATTATAGTAGTTATATTCTTGTACATAGGGGGTAGTATTATAGTAGTTATAGTCTTGTACTTAGGGGGCAGTATTATAGTAGTTATATTCTTGTACACAGAGGGCAGTATTATATTAGTTATATTCTTGTACATAGGGGGCAGTATTATAGTAGTTATATTCTTGTACTTAGGGGGCAGTATTATAGTAGTTATATTCTTGTACATCGGGGGCAGTAGTATAGAAGTTATATTCTTGTACATATGGGGCAGTATTATAGTAGTTATATTCTTGTACATAGGGGGCAGTATTATAGTAGTTATATTCTTGTACATAGGGGCAGTATAATAGTAGTTATATTCTTGTACATAGGGGGCAGTATTATAGTAGTTATATTCTTGTACATAGGGGGCAGTATTATAGTAGTTATATTCTTGTACATAGGGGGCAGTATTATAGTAGTTATATTCTTGTACATAGGGGGGCAGTATTATAGTAGTTATATTCCTGTACATATGGGGCAGTATTATAGTAGTTATATTCTTGCACATAGGGGGCAGTATTATAGTAGTTATATTCTTGTTCATAGGGGGCAGTATTATAGTAGTTATATTCTTGTTCATAGGGGGCAGTATTATAGTAGTTATATTCTTGTACATAGGGGGCAGTATTATAGTAGTTATATTCTTGTACATAGGGGGCAGTATTATAGTAGTTATATTCCGGTACATAGGGGGCAGTATTATAGTAGTTATATTCTTGTACATAGGTGTCAGTAATATAGTAGTTATATTCTTGTACATAGGAGGCAGTATTATAGTACTTATATTCGTGTACATAGGGGCAGTATTATAGTAGTTATATTCCTGTACATAGGGGGGCAGTATTATAGTAGTTATATTCTTGTACATAGGGGGCAGTATTATAGTAGTTATATTCTTGTACATAGGGGGCAGTATTATAGTAGTTATATTCTTGTACATAGGGGGCAGTATTATAGCAGTTATATTCCTGTACATAGGGAGCAGTATTATAGTAGTTATATTCTTGTACATAGGGGGCAGTATTATAGTAGTTTTATACTTGTACATAGGGGCAGTATTATAGTAGTTATATTCTTGTACATAGGGGGCAGTATTATAGTAGTTATATTCTTGTACTTAGGGGGCAGTATTATAGTAGTTATATTCTTGTACATCGGGGGCAGTAGTATAGAAGTTATATTCTTGTACATATGGGGCAGTATTATAGTAGTTATATTCTTGTACATAGGGGGCAGTATTATAGTAGTTATATTCTTGTACATAGGGGCAGTATAATAGTAGTTATATTCTTGTACATAGGGGGCAGTATTATAGTAGTTATATTCTTGTACATAGGGGGCAGTATTATAGTAGTTATATTCTTGTACATAGGGGGCAGTATTATAGTAGTTATATTCTTGTACATAGGGGGGCAGTATTATAGTAGTTATATTCCTGTACATATGGGGCAGTATTATAGTAGTTATATTCTTGCACATAGGGGGCAGTATTATAGTAGTTATATTCTTGTTCATAGGGGGCAGTATTATAGTAGTTATATTCTTGTTCATAGGGGGCAGTATTATAGTAGTTATATTCTTGTACATAGGGGGCAGTATTATAGTAGTTATATTCTTGTACATAGGGGGCAGTATTATAGTAGTTATATTCCGGTACATAGGGGGCAGTATTATAGTAGTTATATTCTTGTACATAGGTGTCAGTAATATAGTAGTTATATTCTTGTACATAGGAGGCAGTATTATAGTACTTATATTCGTGTACATAGGGGCAGTATTATAGTAGTTATATTCCTGTACATAGGGGGGCAGTATTATAGTAGTTATATTCTTGTACATAGGGGGCAGTATTATAGTAGTTATATTCTTGTACATAGGGGGCAGTATTATAGTAGTTATATTCTTGTACATAGGGGGCAGTATTATAGTAGTTATATTCTTGTACATAGGGGGCAGTATTATAGTAGTTATATTCTTGTACATAGAGGGCAGTATTATGGCAGTTATATTCTTGTACATAGGGGGCAGTATTATAGTAGTTATAGTCTTGTACATAGGGGGCAGTATTATAGTAGTTATATTCTTGTACATAGGGGGCAGTATTATAGTAGTTATATTCTTGTACATAGAGGGCAGTATTATGGCAGTTATAGTCTTGTACATAGGGGGCAGTATTATAGTAGTTATATTCTTGTACATAGGGGACAGTATTATAGTAGTTATATTCTTGTACATAGGGGGCAGTATTATAGTAGTTATATTCTTGTACATACGAGCATTATTATAGTAGTTATATTATAGTACATAGGAGGCAGTATTATAGCAGTTATATTCCTGTACATAGGGAGCAGTATTATAGTAGTTATATTCTTGTACATAGGGGGCAGTATTATAGTAGTTTTATACTTGTACATAGGGGCAGTATTATAGTAGTTATATTCTTGTACATAGGGGGCAGTATTATAGTAGTTATATTCTTGTACATAGGGGGCAGTATTATAGTAGATATATTCTTGTACATAGGGGGCAGTATTATAGTAGTTATATTCTTGTACATAGGGGGCAGTATTATAGTAGTTATATTCTTGTACATAGGGGGCAGTATTATAGTAGTTATATTCTTGTACATAGGGGGCAGTATTATAGTAGTTATATTCCTGTAGATAGGGAGCAGTATTATAGTAGTGATATTCTTGTACATAGTGGGCAGTATTATAGTAGTTATATTCTTGTACATAGGGGGCAGTATTATAGTAGTTATATTCTTGTACATAGGGGGCAGTATTATAGTAGTTATATTATAGTACATAGGAGGCAGTATTATAGTAGTTATATTCTTGCACATAGGAGGCAGTATTATAGTAGTTATATTCTTGTACATAGGGGCAGTATTATAGTAGTTATATTCTTGTACATAGGGTGCAGTTTTATAGTAGTTATATTCTTGCACATAGGGGGCAGTATTATAGTAGTTATATTATAGTACATAGGGGGCAGTATTATAGTAGTTATATTCTTGTACATAGGGGGGCAGTATTATAGTAGTTATATTCCTGTACATATGGGGCAGTATTATAGTAGTTATATTCTTGTACATAGGGGGCAGTATTATAGTAGTTATTTTCTTGTACATAGGGGGCAGTATTATAGTAGTTATATTCTTGTTCATAGGGGGCAGTATTATAGTAGTTATATTCTTGTTCATAGGGGGCAGTATTATAGTAGTTATATTCCTGTACATAGGGGGCAGTATTATAGCAGTTATATTCTTGTACATAGGGGGCAGTATTATAGTAGTTATATTCTTGTACATAGGAGGCAGTATTATAGTAGTTATATTCTTGTTCATAGGGGGCAGTATTATAGTAGTTATATTCCTGTACATAGGGGGCAGTATTATAGTAGTTATATTCTTGTACATAGGGGGCAGTATTATAGAAGTTATATTCCTGTACATAGGGGGCAGTATTATAGTAGTTATATTCTTGTACATAGGGGGCAGTATTATGGTAGTTATATTCTTGTACATAGGGGGCAGTATTATGGTAGTTATATTCTTGTACATAGGGGGCGGTAATATAGTAGTTATATTCTTGTACATAGGGGGCAGTATTATAGTAGTTGTGTTCTTGTACATAGGAGGCAGTATTATAGTAGTTATATTCTTGTACATAGGGGGCAGTATTATAGTAGTTATATTCTTGTACATAGGGGGCAGTATTATAGTAGTTATATTCCTGTACATAGGGGGCAGTATTATAGTAGTTATATTATAGTACATAGGGGGCAGTATTATAGTAGTTATATTCTTGTACATAGGAGGCAGTATTATAGTAGTTATATTCTTGTACATAGGGGGCAGTATTATAGTAGTTATATTATAGTACATAGGGGGCAGTATTATAGTAGTTATATTCTTGTACATAGGGGGCAGTATTATAGTATTTTTATTTCTACAGCTTATTCTCACATTTTCTGAGCACTGACTTCCCCTTTAATGATATTGATATAGAATAAGGCACTTAATAAGAAAGGAAGAGACGGGAGTTTAGTTCTAACAAAGATCTTGAGAGACAAAATGTTTGTGAAGTTGTGACAAGTCGATTGATTGACTCCTCGTGGGCGATCAATGTGTTTATTCAGTACATGCACTCTCGGCGCGGCCACTCCCCGTGTTTGCAGTGTGTGCCTGGCACTAAGCTCAGCCCCGGCAGCTCCTCTTAATTATTCATGTACGGCTCGACTTCAATAAGCCTCTCTGACCCTCTCTGCTTTCTAATGATCTCTGTGAAAATCAATTTCTCCAGTCAAGAAAAAGCCAGAAAACTGACAGGGCACCGGATCCACTTAAAGGGACCCTGCTTCATGTAACAGTATTTCTGCACTTTATTATACTGTATCAAGCAATGTTCAGCAACTTTTTTTTATACTTTGTTTCCATTAACATTTCCGCACTAATGACATTATATATCCTGATCACTTTAGATCACAAAAGCGGGGGGTCCACCGCTGCCCCATGTAAATGTATGCCCAGCCACGGCTCTACTCAGTTTAATGGGACTTTGAATATTTTTCACCATTAAACTCTTTCTGAGCCTTTTATCCATCCACACCGGCACTCGCCAGGTTTGTCCTCTCTCCCCGCTCCGATGCGTGCTAGTATTAGACACCTCCTGGACACCATCCAATACATCCCGGACCCCAGAGGCATTTGCGTAGCGGGAACTAAGTGCACATGCTCAGATTTGCTGATGACCTATTGGTCTACATTACAGATTCCCGATCCCCCCTTCCTGTCCTGATGACTGAATTGGATAACTTTGGCCACTTATCCAACTTTAAGGTCAACATGATGAAGTCGGAGGCACTTAACATTTCCCTCCCAGCCTCTGAAGTATCCTCCTTGAGATTTGGTTTTCCTTCTCTCTGAACCCCCCAAGCAGCCCGGTGGTATTAGATATCTAGGGATACAAATTTCCAGGGACTTAAACTTGAACATGTCAACCCCCTCCTGTCCAGATTTATGGTAACCTGGGGAAAGAAAGAAATCTCCTGATTCGGGGGGCTCAACATCTTCAACATCCAGCTGCTGATAACTCTTGCCTCTTGGGCTTCCAAGACATGGGTGACCTTGGCACAATGAGTAAGTCCCAGCGTTCCACTCTTCCATGGACATGGTCCACGGCCAAGCGGGACTCCATACCCACCTTCTTCACTACTTAAATACTCTATAGATCCTACAGGAAAGTGAACGGGGTCATTCCCTCATCAAACCTAAGTCACCCCTTCTCCTAAATGTGGACTTCCCTCCTTTTCAACCTGGGATGACTGGCAGCCCATTACTCAATGGTTCTTGTGTCAAACCCTTCAGGTCTTCACACGTGTTAGCTGGTCGGGCTCTCCAACCTCTACAGTTCCTGGTTCCTAATGAGCCTCTCATCTCCAGTATAATCAGCTCAAACACTTCGATAAATCACACTAACCTTTCCCACACTCTGTCAGACTGTGCTGGGCCCCCACTTCCACCCTCTCTCTACACTGTACATAATGCAGTCTGGATCCCTCCCCCTTTTACAGTAAGGATTGGGGTAAATCCTTCTCCCCAGCGCAGTGGTCCAAACGTTTCTCCCTTTGCAGGGGTCTGTAATCGCCACCATTGTATAATTGTGGTGTCTCTTTAAATCTGCACAGAACATTCATCAATGTCACAATGGCTTCCTTCTCTTATCGTGTGACAATCTTACATTAGATACATCCTCTATTCACACTCAGAGCCACATTCACAAGTCCGCTGGTTTCCTGTGGGTTCAGGACCTTTCATCTCATTGCTGCCCTTTTCTGGTTCAGCTCCACTATATTACATGATCTGTATTGTATACAATGTAACACAGCAGTGTGCATGCTCCATAACCCTCTATATTACATGATGTGTATTGTATACAATGTAACACAGCAGTGTGCATGCTTCATAACCCTCTATATTACATGATCTGTACTGTATACAATGTAACACAGCAGTGTGCATGCTCCATAACCCTCTATATTACATGATCTGTACTGTATACAATGTAACACAGCAGTGTGCATGCTCCATAACCCTCTATATTACATGATGTGTATTGTATACAATGTAACACAGCAGTGTGCATGCTTCATAACCCTCTATATTACATGATCTGTACTGTATACAATGTAACACAGCAGTGTGCATGCTCCATAACCCTCTATATTACATGATCTGTACTGTATACAATGTAACGCAGCAGTGTGCATGCTCCATAACCCTCTATATTACATGATCTGTATTGTATACAATGTAACACAGCAGTGTGCATGCTTCATAACCCTCTATATTACATGATCTGTACTGTATACAATGTAACGCAGCAGTGTGCATGCTTCATAACCCTCTATATTACATGATGTGTATTGTATACAATGTAACACAGCAGTGTGCATGCTTCATAACCCTCTATATTACATGATCTGTACTGTATACAATGTAACACAGCAGTGTGCATGCTTCATAACCCTCTATATTACATGATCTGTACTGTATACAATGTAACACAGCAGTGTGCATGCTCCATAACCCTCTATATTACATGATCTGTATTGTATACAGTGTAACACAGCAGTGTGCATGCTTCATAACCCTCTATATTACATGATCTGTATTGTATACAGTGTAACACAGCAGTGTGCATGCTCCATAACCCTCTATATTACATGATCTGTACTGTATACAATGTAACACAGCAGTGTGCATGCTTCATAACCCTCTATATTACATGATCTGTACTGTATACAATGTAACACAGCAGTGTGCATGCTCCATAACCCTCTATATTACATGATCTGTACTGTATACAATGTAACACAGCAGTGTGCATGCTTCATAACCCTCTATATTACATGATCTGTATTGTATACAATGTAACACAGCAGTGTGCATGCTCCATAACCCTCTATATTACATGATCTGTATTGTATACAATGTAACACAGCAGTGTGCATGCTCCATAACCCTCTATATTACATGATCTGTATTATATACAATGTAACACAGCAGTGTGCATGCTCCATAACCCTCTATATTACATGATCTGTACTGTATACAATGTAACACAGCAGTGTGCATGCTTCATAACCCTCTATATTACATGATCTGTACTGTATACAATGTAACACAGCAGTGTGCATGCTTCATAACCCTCTATATTACATGATCTGTACTGTATACAATGTAACACAGCAGTGTGCATGCTTCATAACCCTCTATATTACATGATCTGTACTGTATACAGTGTAACACAGCAGTGTGCATGCTTCATAACCCTCTATATTACATGATCTGTACTGTATACAATGTAACACAGCAGTGTGCATGCTTCATAACCCTCTATATTACATGATCTGTACTGTATACAGTGTAACACAGCAGTGTGCATGCTTCATAACCCTCTATATTACATGATCTGTACTGTATACAATGTAACACAGCAGTGTGCATGCTTCATAACCCTCTATATTACATGATCTGTACTGTATACAATGTAACACAGCAGTGTGCATGCTTCATAACCCTCTATATTACATGATCTGTACTGTATACAATGTAACACAGCAGTGTGCATGCTTCATAACCCCCTATATTACATGATGTGTACTGTATACAGTGTAACACAGCAGTGTGCATGCTTCATAACCCTCTATATTACATGATCTGTACTGTATACAATGTAACACAGCAGTGTGCATGCTCCATAACCCTCTATATTACATGATGTGTACTGTATACAGTGTAACACAGCAGTGTGCATGCTCCATAACCCTCTATATTACATGATCTGTATTGTATACAGTGTAACACAGCAGTGTGCATGCTCCATAACCCTCTATATTACATGATCTGTACTGTATACAATGTAACACAGCAGTGTGCATGCTTCATAACCCTCTATATTACATGATCTGTACTGTATACAGTGTAACACAGCAGTGTGCATGCTCCATAACCCTCTATATTACATGATCTGTACTGTATACAGTGTAACACAGCAGTGTGCATGCTCCATAACCCTCTATATTACATGATCTGTATTGTATACAATGTAACACAGCAGTGTGCATGCTCCATAACCCTCTATATTACATGATGTGTATTGTATACAATGTAACACAGCAGTGTGCATGCTTCATAACCCTCTATATTACATGATCTGTACTGTATACAGTGTAACACAGCAGTGTGCATGCTTCATAACCCTCTATATTACATGATCTGTACTGTATACAGTGTAACACAGCAGTGTGCATGCTTCATAACCCTCAATATTACATGATGTGTACTGTATACAGTGTAACACAGCAGTGTGCATGCTCCATAACCCTCTATATTACATGATCTGTACTGTATACAATGTAACACAGCAGTGTGCATGCTCCATAACCCTCTATATTAAATGATCTGTACTGTATACAGTGTAACACAGCAGTGTGCATGCTTCATAACCCTCTATATTACATGATCTGTACTGTATACAGTGTAACACAGCAGTGTGCATGCTCCATAACCCTCTATATTACATGATCTGTACTGTATACAGTGTAACACAGCAGTGTGCATGCTCCATAACCCTCTATATTACATGATCTGTACTGTATACAGTGTAACACAGCAGTGTGCATGCTCCATAACCCTCTATATTACATGATCTGTATTGTATACAATGTAACACAGCAGTGTGCATGCTTCATAACCCTCTATATTACATGATCTGTACTGTATACAATGTAACACAGCAGTGTGCATGCTCCATAACCCTCTATATTACATGATCTGTACTGTATACAATGTAACACAGCAGTGTGCATGCTCCATAACCCTCTATATTACATGATCTGTACTGTATACAGTGTAACACAGCAGTGTGCATGCTTCATAACCCTCTATATTACATGATCTGTACTGTATACAGTGTAACACAGCAGTGTGCATGCTCCATAACCCTCTATATTACATGATCTGTACTGTATACAATGTAACACAGCAGTGTGCATGCTCCATAACCCTCTATATTACATGATCTGTACTGTATACAATGTAACACAGCAGTGTGCATGCTCCATAACCCTCTATATTACATGATCTGTACTGTATACAGTGTAACACAGCAGTGTGCATGCTCCATAACCCTCTATATTACATGATCTGTACTGTATACAATGTAACACAGCAGTGTGCATGCTTCATAACCCTCTATATTACATGATCTGTACTGTATACAATGTAACACAGCAGTGTGCATGCTTCATAACCCTCTATATTACATGATCTGTACTGTATACAGTGTAACACAGCAGTGTGCATGCTTCATAACCCTCTATATTACATGATGTGTACTGTATACAATGTAACACAGCAGTGTGCATGCTTCATAACCCTCTATATTACATGATCTGTATTGTATACAGTGTAACACAGCAGTGTGCATGCTTCATAACCCTCTATATTACATGATCTGTATTGTATACAGTGTAACACAGCAGTGTGCATGCTCCATAACCCTCTATATTACATGATCTGTACTGTATACAGTGTAACACAGCAGTGTGCATGCTTCATAACCCTCTATATTACATGATCTGTACTGTATACAATGTAACACAGCAGTGTGCATGCTTCATAACCCCCTATATTACATGATGTGTACTGTATACAGTGTAACACAGCAGTGTGCATGCTTCATAACCCTCTATATTACATGATCTGTACTGTATACAATGTAACACAGCAGTGTGCATGCTCCATAACCCTCTATATTACATGATGTGTACTGTATACAATGTAACACAGCAGTGTGCATGCTCCATAACCCTCTATATTACATGATGTGTACTGTATACAATGTAACACAGCAGTGTGCATGCTTCATAACCCTCTATATTACATGATCTGTACTGTATACAATGTAACACAGCAGTGTGCATGCTCCATAACCCTCTATATTACATGATGTGTACTGTATATAATGTAACACAGCAGTGTGCATGCTCCATAACCCTCTATATTACATGATGTGTACTGTATACAATGTAACACAGCAGTGTGCATGCTTCATAACCCTCTATATTACATGATCTGTACTGTATACAGTGTAACACAGCAGTGTGCATGCTCCATAACCCTCTATATTACATGATCTGTACTGTATACAATGTAACACAGCAGTGTGCATGCTCCATAACCCTCTATATTACATGATCTGTACTGTATACAATGTAACACAGCAGTGTGCATGCTCCATAACCCTCTATATTACATGATCTGTACTGTATACAGTGTAACACAGCAGTGTGCATGCTTCATAACCCTCTATATTACATGATCTGTACTGTATACAATGTAACACAGCAGTGTGCATGCTCCATAACCCTCTATATTACATGATCTGTACTGTATACAATGTAACACAGCAGTGTGCATGCTTCATAACCCTCTATATTACATGATCTGTACTGTATACAATGTAACACAGCAGTGTGCATGCTCCATAACCCTCTATATTACATGATCTGTACTGTATACAGTGTAACACAGCAGTGTGCATGCTCCATAACCCTCTATATTACATGATCTGTACTGTATACAATGTAACACAGCAGTGTGCATGCTTCATAACCCTCTATATTACATGATCTGTACTGTATACAGTGTAACACAGCAGTGTGCATGCTTCATAACCCTCTATATTACATGATGTGTACTGTATACAATGTAACACAGCAGTGTGCATGCTCCATAACCCTCTATATTACATGATGTGTACTGTATACAATGTAACACAGCAGTGTGCATGCTTCATAACCCTCTATATTACATGATCTGTACTGTATACAGTGTAACACAGCAGTGTGCATGCTCCATAACCCTCTATATTACATGATCTGTACTGTATACAATGTAACACAGCAGTGTGCATGCTCCATAACCCTCTATATTACATGATCTGTACTGTATACAATGTAACACAGCAGTGTGCATGCTTCATAACCCTCTATATTACATGAGCTGTATTGTATACAATGTAACACAGCAGTGTGCATGCTCCATAACCCTCTATATTACATGATCTGTACTGTATACAGTGTAACACAGCAGTGTGCATGCTCCATAACCCTCTATATTACATGATCTGTACTGTATACAGTGTAACACAGCAGTGTGCATGCTCCATAACCCTCTATATTACATGATCTGTACTGTATACAATGTAACACAGCAGTGTGCATGCTCCATAACCCTCTATATTACATGATCTGTACTGTATACAATGTAACACAGCAGTGTGCATGCTTCATAACCCTCTATATTACATGAGCTGTATTGTATACAATGCGGTTGTGTTCACATTAGTTTAGGTTCTTTGTTCCATCATAAATGATAGACAAAACTTAAAAGACTTCAATCATAAGTCTCATCAAAATCAAGATATTTAGACAAATTTCACCCAATTTTCATGTAATATGGTGATGATCCCTGTACAATTGTCATGTAGGACAAGTGATACTTCTACAGCCGTGCGGTCTACAGTCCTCAGCTCTAGAAGCTCGACCTTCCCGCAGTAGGAATCCCCTGACACTTCATCTAGGATGAGGCTACACAGATGCACTCGCTGCACGGCTCTGCACCAGGGGCTGACGTGCATCAACATTCATCTATAGGACTTTAAGGTAAGAGAAGTGGGAAAACGTAGGGAATGCAGAGGAGGAGGAATGTGCAGAGGAATTTATGGGATACAGAGGAACGTGCGCAATGTTTATGTGGAATTTATGGTGGACAAGGCATAGTAGGTAATTATTTCTGTTATTAAAGGGGTTTTTTCGAGAAAAATAAACAGGAAAACTGAAAAAATGATACTTCCCTTTGTTGGGCACCTGGTCCCACGTCATGGGACCACCTGGTCAGCACATGGTCACCACGTGGTCACCTGTTCTTCTGCACTGCCAACAGGAACCCAAAGAACCAGGATTCACGGGACCTACACTGTCCTCTTGTGGCATAGGGGAAGTGGCATCCCTGTCACATTTTTGCCCACTGATTGGCAGAGTCTTGTCCATTGACCCCCTGGCACTTCTAGCCCCAATGGCATCATCTCAGGAAGCTCCCAACTGAAGACCAATAAGGCGTCTATGTCTCAGACTACAGACTATACCCCGATGCTATAAATACTTCTGCCGCTCAACATCTGAACCTTTCACTTCTTCTATCCATACGTGCGGTTAGATCATGTCTCCCTACAACCTCAAAGTGTGCCACAAAGGTCTATGGGGCTTTAGAAGGTGGGGTGCTGTATGGAGGCACTGGAGGACCTATAGCTCCATAGCATATGTGCTACACGTGGGCTAAGATCTATACTTGTACCACTAATACCACCATACAGCAACCCACAATTTTCTGCCACGAAAATCCATCATGATAAGCCAGAGACACTTACTAATAGATCCAGGCCCCGGGACTGTGGTATCTTCTTATATTTGTTATCCATGGCCTCCTTCCTTCTAATATCAACTTTTAATTATGCTAATGAGCCAGAAGGGATCTGGTAGCTTCACATGCTGTTACACTGTGCAGGACACTACCCCCTTCCCACTCTGTGAGATTATAGCAGGTTGAGGGAGAGGGTAGTCCTGAGGAAAGGGAAAGGGAAGGGTGCTCGTGCACAGTGTAAAAGCCTATGAAGCTAAAGCACAAAGGAGCACTGGTGATATCCACTAGAACAATACAGACTCATTAGCATAAGTTTGATTTTAGAGGGAAGGAGGCCTTTTTTTTAACTATGCTGAGAAAGCTAGACTTAAAGGGGTATTCCAGGAATATAAACGTCTGATACAAAAACCCATAATGATATAATTAAATGAATATAACAAAACTCAATGTCATTAGTCACAAAATGGAACTAAAATAGTTTGATTTTATGATTCACAAAAGTTTATGGCCTGATCACCGTGATGGCCGTCACTGGAAACTACAAGTCCCATGATTGCTTAGTTCTCAATAACTCCTCCTCCTTCTTATGTAATGATGTAACAGACTGTCCTGTTCTGTTACCATAGTAATGATGTGTAACTGCCAGTGGCGTAACTAGAAGCTGATGGGCCCCAGTGCAAAGTCTGTGCCAGGCCCCCCGACTATAATGTATGGTTTATAGTAATAGTCTTCTCATATGGGAAAGTGACACCATAAGAGCCCCCTAAACATTTTGGGCCCGGGTGCGACCTCAACCTCTGCACCCCCTCAAGTTACGCCCCTGGTAACTGCCATAACCTCACTGAGATGACGTCTCAACCCCAACACTGGCCATACTGGATGCACTGCAACCAACCGACTACAGCCAAACACAGTGCTGATCACATGACCTGCCCTGGACACTTGGAAGGCAGGAACATTTGGCTCAGGCAATCAAGTAGGAAATTGCCTGAGCCAACGGTTCCTTGTTTCATCGAAACCTGAGGATTAGAAGGAGTTCAATATAAGCCACAGAACTGGGATTTGCTTCATACTAAATACTAGACAGGAGCGTAACTACATTGGTAGCAGCCATAGCAGCCGCTATGGGGCCTGCAGTATCAGGGGGCCCCGTCATCCGACCTGACACAATAAAGAATGGAGGGTGTGCACCATTATATACATATTGTACTGCACATGTCCAGCATAATATGTATATAACATATACTGTGATGTATATATGCAGTATCTGTGATGTGTATATGGTGTCTGTATACCCTGTATGTGAGTATGTTGCATATGGCACTGTATATATGTGTATATGCACATGAGTGTATTTATATGTGTGAGTATACTAATATGTATATTTTTTTAAGTGGGTAGGGGGGCCCCATGGAGTAGCCTGATAGGGGGCCCTGTCTCTCCTAGTTACTCCACTGATACCAGAACATACTTAATTACCACCTATAGCCGATCACCCGTAGACCCAAAACAAGGCAAGGAGCACCCTGCAGATACAAGTGCATTGTATATTTTCCGCACATTCTTAACCAGCTGAATAATGTAATATTCTCATAGACTCGCTGAGAAGCCGTTGTGTCTGCTGCGGCTCTTCTCACATTAACATAATATTACATCCGACAGAGTGACCTGGATTCCAGGACAAGTATCAAGTTCTCTGCTAGGATTCAAGACCGTGTTCACACTGAGTTCTCACCTCACCGAAACATGAGTGGGAGTTATGGGGAAAGCTAATGATGAAAAATCCTTAAAGGGAACCTACCACCACAAATCTACCTATAAAGGTAGATTGGGTGGTAGGTGGATCAATGGGACGTGAGGATAGCCCTTTTAAGGACTAATCCTCACGTCCCTGCACTTTTTTGATAACTTTTATTAGATATATATTCAAATTTACTTATGCGGCTACTGGGGCGTGGAGTAGCCACATCTGAGGTTACACGAGGCGGCTACTCCACGCCCCGGTAGCCTCTTTTCCCCTCCTACTCACCCATCTTCGGCGTGCAGCTGCTCGTAGCTGCGCGCCCTCGTCCGGCGATCCTGACGTCTGCGCATGCGCAGAAGAGCAGGCCCGCGCCTGCGCGTCACTGCTCCGAAACAGGCGCGGGGGCAGGATCGCTGGACGTAGCTGCGCGCCGAAGATGGGTGAGTAGGAGGGGAAAAGAGGCTACCGGGGCGTGGAGTAGCCGCCTCGTGTAACCTCAGATGCGGCTACTCCACGCCCCAGTAGCCGCATAAGTAAATTTGAATATATATCTAATAAAAGTTATCAAAAAAGTGCAGGGACGTGAGGATTAGCCCTTAAAAGGGCTATCCTCACATCCCATTGATCCACCTACCACCCAATCTACCTTTATAGGTAGATTTGTGGTGGTAGGTTCCCTTTAAATCAAAGTTTACCAAGAAAGTTTAACTCTGGAGGATCTATCCAGTCATTAGGTCCCTGCAGGGTTATTACACCATAGTGAAGGTGTTACAAGCAGTGCTGTCTAAGTGTCCTCCCTGGATATCACCCTCTAACCCTAATAAAGGGATCTGAGCTTTGCCGCAGGGAGGCCACCAGGTTGCTACCTCTTGAAGTGGTCTTAATGTAGGTAACAGCTGGTTCAGGGCCGATAGACACCAGTGCAGAGCACCAATAGACTAACAAAAGAGTAGTCAGGAATAAGGTGAGGTCAGGGCAATGGGTGATAAGAACACAGATGAAAATCAAGTCACAGGTCAGGGCACACATCACAGATAGGAAGTCGTAACTCTCCATGCTGTCGCTTCACTGGCAGTTACACTGCGCACGAGCACTGCCCCCTCCCACTGTGTGAGATAAGAGCAGAAGAAGGGAGGGGGAAGTGCTCATGCACAGTGTAACAGCATGTGAAGCTGCAGCAGGGAGGAGCTCTGGTAACACCCCCGTCAGAACACTTCTGGCTTATTAGCATAATTATAAAAGTTGATTTAAGAAAGAAGGAGGCCATGGATAACAAATATAAGAAGATTACCACAGGATGGATTTTACTGGTAGATTTTTTTTAAGTTTATTCAACAGGTATGAGCACCCCCTTGCCCCTGCTGCAGAGGGCACTATCATGGCTCAGTGTTTGACAATCCCATGGTCTTATACTACAGAGTGCTCATTGGTTTACATATGGAGCTGTTGCTGGGTCGCTGTATGTTGGTATTATTGGTATATGACGGTATATGTATTGCATACGTGGCAGCTTATGGAGCTGTTATTTAGGCAACTGTAAGCAGTTGTCACCTGTCCAACCCATGGCACTATACTGTATTATTAGCCGCAGGATGGAGGTCCGGTGCCAACGTAGGGTCAGCCCTGGGGATAATATACGAAGATTGCGCCAATCCTATAGAGAAGGAAGGTCATTCCACAAACGCAGCACAAGATGAAGACGAGTTCATAGGAGACATGAAGATCCTGCGGCTACAGACGTATTGTATACATTGTATTCTGTTACATGATGCATCACAGATCTCGCCTCTCCCTGTATCTCCGCTCTACATCTTGTTCTTCCTCCTCTGGGCTCCAGCTAAAATACATCCCTATTGTTCCCATATACCGAGCAAGAACAAAAAGTACAAGATGAAAGGCAGCAGAAGCTTGTGGAGAGACGTGGCATAGATCCGGCGGGGATGGATTCATACGGGATGAAAGCTTCTCCGTCACAATGCACAACAATACGGGGAATAGTGGGAACGGGTTTGTTTCAGGGCATAGAGGGGGTTATAGAGGTGACTGGAGCGGAAGAAGTACCGTATTTTTCGGACTATAAGGCGCACAAAAAAATTCTTTGATTTTCTCAGAAATAAAAGGTGCGCCTTATAGTCCAGTGCACCTTATATATGAACCGTACTTACAGACTACAGCTGCCTTGAGCTGTGCACAGGTCTGCCACCTGCTGGTCATTCATCCTAATAATCAGGTGCGCCTTATATATGACCCGTACTTACAAACAGCTGCCTTGAACTGTGCACAGGTCTGCCACCTGCTGGTCATTCATCCTTATAATCCGGTGCGCCTTATATATGACCCGTACTTACAGACTACAGCTGCCTTCAACTGTGCACAGGTCTGCCACCTGCTGGTCATTCATCCTAATAATCAGGTGCGCCTTATATATGACCCGTACTTACAAACAGCTGCCTTGAGCTGTGCACAGGTCTGCCACCTGCTGGTCATTCATCCTTATAATCCGGTGCGCCTTATATATGACCCGTACTTACAGACTACAGCTGCCTTTAACTGTGCACTGGTCTGCCACCTGCTGGTCATTCATCCTTATAATCAGGTGCGCCTTATATATGACCCGTACTTACAGAGTACAGCTGCCTTCAACTGTGCACAGGTCTGCCACCTGCTGGTCATTCATCCTTATAATCAGGTGCGCCTTATAATCCAGTGCGCCTTATATATGAACCGTACTTACAGACAACAGCTACCTTGAACTGTTCACAGGTCTGCCACCTGCTGGTCATTCATCCTTATAATCCGGTGCGCCTTATAGTCTAGTGTGCCTTATATATGAACCCAGACGTTTTAGCAGGCATTTATTGATGGTGCGCCTTATAATCCGAAAAATACGGTATACATAATGCAGCAGTCACCCAGAGCAGCGCTCAGCGCCCCGAGAGCCGTTTCTACTACAGATCTTATTCACTTATCATCTGCAGTCTAAAAGTATTTTTGGGAACGTGTTTGGGGACAAGTGCTTGGCCGGGCCCCACCTCCACTGGTCCAAAGAAGTGGAGAACCAAAACAGCAACCAAACTGTGGAACTTGCACATGCAGAAAAGATCCTTTAAAGGGCACCTATCACCAGGATTTACCCCTCTGTTAGCCCCTTCGGGTACGGGATGAAATGTTCTTTATAGAATTCACTATTTTATGTGAAATCTCATCCGTCTATAGAGATTCTCCTCCGAACTCAGGCAAAAATGACTCTTCTCACCTCATTTTCACATGAGATGATTCAAGTGTGTCACTTATGAAGCCCCTCTCTTCTCTTCTATAACAACTAGAAACATATTACAGATAAGAATCTCATCTTTCAGATCCCATCAGGCTTATGGTACTATGAGCTAAAGAACTGGACCGTTAAAAAATAGGCAGGAACTGGATCTTTATTTGCAGCTTCATTTCCAACTGTGTATTTGGCTGCCTATCCAGTTCTGTAGCTCACAAAGCCATAAGCCTGATGTGTTCCATAAGATAAGATCTGTATCTTTACTATAATGTGTTTCTAGGTGCTATGGAACAGAAGATAGTGGCTTTTGAAGTGACACTCCCCCTTGACTCATTTCATGTGAAAATGAGGTGAGAAGAGTCATATTTGCCCAACTTGAGGGGAAATTTGCCCCTTCTCTCCCCTCCATGCCCCCTGACATGGAGCTTTTGGAAAAAGGGAAAAATAATGGAATAATTGAAGATACGCCAGCATTTGCAATTATGTGGCAAGTCACCTCAGGCTCCCTAAACCCTAAAAGTCCTACAGATGTCAAGGGATCAAAGGTCGAGCTCACAAACCTGTTCTTCCTTGTTCCTTAAAGGGGAACCTTTAACCTTAAACTGAATCTAATCTTTCAGAAAACATTGGTGGCTCTGAGAGCTACAGAGAAACAGAAATTTGATAAACTTAGTTGAAGATAGGGGTGTCTGAATTGAGACCCCCCTGCAGTCTCTAAACTTGACTGTTGAGATTTTGGAGGAGATTTCTTTATAAGTAAACATGCAAGTTATTTTGGGAGTTTAATGGGGTCAAATTTGGTGACAGGTTTAAAGGAGTTTCAATTAAAGGGGTTTTTTCTACAAAGCAAAGTTTGGCCTTATCCACGGGATAGGGCCTAACTTGCTGATGAGTGGGGGGGTCTCAGTGCTGAGACCCCCGCAGATCGCAAGAAGGAGGGGTCTCTAATGGAGCAGACGGCCGTGAATGACCACCAGGAGTCAGACCCCCTGTGATCAGTCACTTATATCCTATTATTGGACCCATGAGATTAGTGCAAGGTCCAGCTTTAGCATGTAGTGTGTAGATGTCAGTCTGTTAGCCATATGTGTGTATCCGTGTTCATGTTTCATGTTTCCTCCTCTGCTTATTTGCATGCCGCACTATAAAAGCCGCTACGGAGATGATATAATGAGATTATATGATGTTCTGCTCGGTATTAATTCCCTTCCTAGACTGGTGGACGGGATCCAGGAGACGAGCCCTTATCTTCCCATCATCTGCATGTATCTGCTGCTGCTCACTACCCATTAGGGCAATTACATAAGAACATTACACGCGGCTCAGTAACATTGTATACGGGAAGGATACAAAGCCCATTATACACATGGAGGTTCTAGAAGATAATATCACACGGGCAGAACATCTCACATAGTCACAAAAACAAAAATATGAACTAGGCTGCCGTCTTCTTAAAGGGAAGGTGTCAGATGGTGTGACCATACAGTACTGAAGCCAGTGTTATGTACTGACCCTGTAATTAGACCTTTGTGTATATTGTTAGTAGCAGCAGAACTGTGAAATATGGATTTATGTTCCACGATTGTAGCTTCTCCATGTGCACTGGGAGGTGTACTCACACTGCTGTGCTCTGTGCTCTCTTCTGTCACTGCCACTGCCCATGAAGAGATATGTAGCTCTGTGCCTGGAGAGATGTGTGATTAGACCTTTGTGTATGTTGTTAGTAGCAGCAGGACTGTGATACATGGATTTATATTCCAAGATTATAGCTTCTCCATGTGCACTAGGGGTGTCCTTACACTGCAGTGCTCTGTGAGCTCTTCTGTCAGTGTTAGCCACTGTCCCTGTAGAGATGTGTAGGTATTGCCCCAGGAGAGATGTGTGATCACACCTTTGTGTATGTTGTTTGTAGCAGCAGGACTGTAAAATAAGGATTTGTATTCCAGGAACATAGCTATTCCAAGTGCCCTCGGGGCATATCCTCACACTGCTTTACTCTGTACTCTCTGCAGCCACTGTTTGTCACTGTGAGATGTATAGGTATTGTCCTTGAAGATATCTGTAATCAGACCTCTGTCTATGCTATTAGTAGCAGCAGGACCGTGAAATAAAAATTTATATTCTAGGATTGTAGCTTCTCCAAGTGCACGTGGGTGTATCCTCACACTGCTGTGCTCTGTACTCTCTGCAGTCAGCCACTGTCCCTCAAGAGATGTGTAGGTATTGTCCCTAAAGAGATATGTAATCAGACCTTTGTGTATGTTGTTAGTAGCAGCAGGACTGTGCTGTGATCTATGGATTTGGGGTGGGTGTCCTCACACTGCTGTGCTTTCACCTCTTTGCATACAACTGCTCCTTACCATTCCCTGATTAAATCTGCAATATTTGTGAATCATATTTGATTGCTCCTGTCATCCTCATATTGGGTGTCAGAGCCAATGTAACCCTCCAGGGTCCCAGAACCAGAACTTCCACTGTTTGTGATATGATGAATGTTTTTTTGTTAAAAAAAACATGTAATTCTGCAAGTCCTGACAAATTGACAACCTCCACTGTTCTGGCACTTCTCTCTTAGGGACTACTTTGCCAAGACTTTGGGGATATAAAAGGATGTAGAAGGTTCTGGATGTACACGGAGAAGGATCCAGATACATTCTCAGATGTCTCGCAGGAGAAGGAGACATTTCTTTACTATTCAGCCAAAAACAGGGACCGCTAATTCCGCCGCTTGGTAATAAAAGCACAAGTGCTGTGTGTAGCGCGGCCAGCCCAGCTGCTGATCAGCGTGATATATGGAACACGGAGCAGAGAAATATCTAGCACAGGACATAGAAAAAAACTCCATTGTGTTCCTGAGCAACGTCTGGCGGCAGCGTCCTCACGGGAGGGGAAACTTTATGAAAAATAGACATTTATAACAAAACTATATTTAGTCACAAGGGGAACTGTAAATAAATTAATAAGGGGCACTGTCTTTAATTAATGAGGGGGCACTGACTAACAAGGGGGACCTGTATAGAAATTAATTGAAGGAACTGCATAGTGGGTGGTGGGGCTGTACATAAATTAATGATTAGGCAATGTATATAAATTAATGAGAGGGCATAGCGTAGTGGAGGGGCTGTATATACCTGTAAATTAATTAGGGGGGGGACTGTAAATAAATTAACAAGGGGGCACTGTATAGAAGGGGCTGTATATAAAGTAATGAGGCTGCACTGTGTAGCGAAGGGGATGTATACAAAGAACTTAGGGGCCACTGTATAGAAAGGCTGTATATAAATCAATGAGGGGTCACTTTATAGTAAAGGGGCTGTGCATGAGTAAATTAAGTGGTACTCTATTGTGTGGGCTGTATATAAAATAATAGAGCAGCGGGGGAGAATATAAATTAATGAGGGGGCACTGTATAGCCGAGGGGTTGTATATAAATTAATAAGGGGGCACTGTATAGCTGAGGGGATGTATATAAATTAATAAGGGGGCACTGTATAGCTGAGGGGTTGTATATAAATTAATAAGGGGGCACTGTATAGCGGAGGGGTTGTATATAAATTATTAAGGGGGCACTGTATAGCGGAGGGGTTGTTTATAAATTAATAAGGGGGCACTGTATAGAAGGGGTTGTATATAAAATAATAAAGCAGCGGGGGAGAATATAAATTAATAAGGGGGCACTGTATAGCGCAGGGGTTGTATATAAATTAATAAGGGGGCACTGTGTGGCTGAGGGGTTGTATATAAATTAATAAGGGGGCACAGTATAGAAGAGGGGTTGTATATAAATTAATAAGGGGGCACTGTATAGCGGAGGGGTTGTATATAAATTAATAAGGGGGCACTGTATAGCGGAGGGGTTGTATATAAATTAATAAGGGTGCACTGTATAGAAGGGGTTGTATATAAAATAATAAAGCAGCGGGGGAGAATATAAATTAATAAGGGAGCACTGTATAGCGGAGGGGTTGCATATAAATTAATAAGGGGGCACTGTATAGCGGAGGGGTTGTATATAAATTAATAAGGGGGCACTGTATAGCGGAGGGGTTGTATATAAATTAATAAGGGGGCACTGTATAGCTGAGGGCTTCTATATAAATAATAAGGGGGCACTGTATAGCTGAGGGGTTGTATATAAATTAATAAGGGGGCACTGTATAGCGGAGGGCTTCTATATAAATTAATAAGGGGGCACTGTATAGAAGGGGTTGTATATAAATTAATAAGGGGGCACTGTATAGCTGAGGGGTTGTATATAAATTAATAAGGGGGCACTGTATAGCGGAGGGGTTGTATATAAATTAATAAGGGGGCACTGTATAGAAGAGGGGTTGTATAATAAATTAAATGAAGCTGCAACTGTATAGCGGGGGAGTGTATAAATAAATAAGGGGGAATTTTATAGCAGAGGGGGTGTATATAGATTAATGAGGGGCACTGTATAGCAGGGGGTCCGGTATATAAATTGAGGGGGCGCTGTATAAAGTGGGGGCAATGCATATTGACGCAGTGAAAGTGTGGGGGGGACTGAATATAGTCACACTCCTGACTTCTTATGGGGGTCTATGATTCCTATGTACACCCCCACTCCTCACCGCTGCATAAAGGTAATCAATGAGGCATCGGCTGATGCACCCCCTTGTCTGAGGGCATTAGTAATAAAGTAGCCCCCAAAACCCCTTTAGGAACAGAAGTGGCCTGAAGTCCTGCAAAGAAGATTGTGATTTCTCGTATTTCTGGCCATTCCTGGTCGGTCAATCACTAAATCGTCGCGTTATGACTGCGCTTCCTGGCGTTGAGTAAGAAGGATGCAAAATGCCTTCCATATGCGGCCAGCGTCTCGTCTATCGGCCTGAAAGACTTCACCTCCACTTCAGCAAAGTCTCGGCGCAGATTGAGAACAACAACAACGTCTGGAGCCGCCGCTACGTGCGCTGCCAGAAGAGCGGATTATAAATATTCATGAGCGGCTTCTCCAGCAAATCCATAAAGCCGGCGAGGAGTCATGTATAAATCATGCGGCTGCTATCCTGCGCCCAGCGTCAGTGCGACCCAAAGCCATCAGCCAGGCCAGAACACGGGAGAGAAAAACGCAACTGCCAGGAGATTATCCGAATTATAAATACCCCTCAGCGTTTGGGTCCTGATGAGCGTTCTCTGTAATAAAAATTCCCAAAAATAAAAAAATTACAATATAATAAGATGAATAGGATATATTGATTTCTGTCAAATTCCTTCACTGAAGGATCAGACGGTTCTGTTCACACCTTAGATTAAAGTGATCCTGTCAGCCAGTGTTATATATTGTCCCTGGAGAGATGTGTAATCATACATTTATTGTTAGTAGCAGCAGGACTGTGATATGTGGATTTATATATTCCAGGATTGTAGCTTCTCAAAGTGAACTGGGAGCATGTCCTCACACTGCTGTGCTCTGTGCTCTCTGCAGCCAGTGTTTTGTATTGTCACTGGAGAGATGTGTACCATCATATACCACAGATGCCCAAATACAGAATTGCAGAAACAGATCACAAAGATTTCATGGGTTAAGGTCCTTCTCAGTATAAAATTTGGTGGGTAGTTTGGGCCCCCTCAAAGGCTTGGCCTGCGGGCTACCCCCCAAACCGGCTGGTGATAAGTATTCGGCCCCCGGTGATAAGTATTCAGCCCCTGGTGATGAGTATTCAGCCCCCGGTGATGAGTATTCAGCCCACGGTGATAAGTATTCAGCCCCCGGTGATGAGTATTCAGCCCCCGGTGATGAGTATTCAGCCCCCGGTGATGAGTATTCAGCCCACGGTGATGAGTATTCAGCCCCCTGTGATAAGTATTCAGCCCCTGGTGATAAGTATTCAGCCACCAGTGATAAGTATTCGGCCCCTGGTTATAAGTATTCAGCCCCTGGTGATGAGTATTCAGCCCCTGGTGATAAGTATTCAGCCCCCGGTGATAAGTATTCAACCCCTGGTGATAATTATTCAGCCCCCGGTGATAAGTATTCAGCCCCCGGTGATGAGTATTCGGCCCCCGGTGATGAGTATTCGGCCCCTGGTGATAAGTATTCAGCCCCTGGTGATAAGTATTCGGCCCCTGGTTATAAGTATTCAGCCCCCGGTGATAAGTATTCAGCCCCCGGTGATAAGTATTCAGCCCCTGGTGATGAGTATTCAGCCCCCGGTGATGAGTATTCAGCCCCCGGTGATGAGTATTCAGCCCCCGTTGATGAGTATTCAGCCCCCGTTGATGAGTATTCAACCCCCCTGGTGATAAGTATTCAACCCCCCTGGTGATAAGTATTCAACCCCCGGTGATAATTATTCAGCCCCCGGTGATAAGTATTCAGCCCCCGGTGATGAGTATTCAGCCCCCGGTGATGAGTATTCAGCCCCCGGTGATGAGTATTCAGCCCCCGGTGATGAGTATTCAGCCCCCGGTGATGAGTATTCAGCCCCCGGTGATGAGTATTCAGCCCCCGGTGATGAGTATTCAGCCCCCGGTGATGAGTATTCAGCCCCCGGTGATGAGTATTCAGCCCCCGGTGATGAGTATTCAGCCCCCGGTGATGAGTATTCAGCCCCCGGTGATGAGTATTCAGCCCCCGGTGATGAGTATTCAGCCCCCGGTGATGAGTATTCAGCCCCCGGTGATGAGTATTCAGCCCCCGGTGATGAGTATTCAGCCCCGGTGATAAGTATTCAGCCTCCGGTGATAAGTATTCAGCCTCCGGTGATAAGTATTCGGCCTCCGGTGATAAGTATTCGGCCCCTGGTTATAAGTATTCAGCCCCCGTTGATGAGTATTCAGCCCCCGTTGATAAGTATTCAACCCCCCTGGTGATAAGTATTCAACCCCTGGTGATAATTATTCAGCCCCCGGTGATAAGTATTCAGCCCCCGGTGATAAGTATTCAGCCCCCGGTGATAAGTATTCAGCCCCCGGCAAAAAGTATTTGGCCCCCAGTGATAAGTATTTGGCCCCTGGTATTTCTGTCTCGGAGGTCCTTGGGCAGTTCCTTAGACCTCAAGATTCTCATGTGCTCTGACATGCACTGTGAGGTCTTACATAGACAGGTTTGTGCCTCTCCTAATCAAGTCCAATCAGTTTAAATAAACACATCTGGACTCCAATGAAGGAGTAGATCCATCTCAAGGAGGATCAGATGGAAATGGACAGCATGTTAGTTAAATATGAGCATCACAACAAAGGGTCTGAATACTACGATATTTCAGCTTTTCGTAGTTAATAAATCAGCAAAAATATCTACTATATATACTCAAGTATAAGCCGAATGTGCTATAAAATCCAAACTTGGCTTATACATGAGTTAAAAAAAAATCCCAAACTCACCTTTCCGACAATCCCTGAGCCCCCAGCCCCCCCCCCCTGCAGGTCTTTTGTGCAATCCGTCCGTCACCAGCAGGTCCCTGCGACACACAACTCTGACTTCAACCACTGCCACTGTGATGGTATTGTGTGTGCCGGCACACACTCTGACGTAAGAGCTGTGCGCCACGCGGACCTGCCTCTGACAGACAGATCGCACAAAAGACCCGCGGGGGGCGCCGGAAAGGTGAGTTTGCATGATGGGGCAGGGGGCTGGCCATATACTGGGGGGAAAGGTGCTGACTATATACTATGGGGCAGGGGCTGGCAGGCTATATACTGGGGCACGGGGTTGGCTATATACTGGGGCAGAGGGCTGGCCATATACTGGGGGGGAAGGTGCTGACTATATACTATGGGGCAGGGGCTGGCAGGCTATATACTGGGGCAGGGGGTTGGCTATATACTGGGGGGGAAGGTGCTGACTATATACACTGGGGCAGGGGCTGGCAGGCTATATACTGGGGCAGGGGGTTGGCTATATACTGGGGCAGAGGGCTGGCCATATATTTGGGGGAAGGTGCTGACTATATACTATGGGGGAGGGACTGGCAGACTATATACTGCGGCAGGGGGCTGGCTATATACTGCGACAGGGGGCTGGTTATATACTGGGGCAGATGGCTGGCTATATACTGGGGGGAAGCTGTGACCAATGCATTTTCCACCCTTGGCTTATACCTGAGTCAATAGGTTTTCCGAGTTTTCCCAGTTTTTTGTGTTAAAATTAGGGACTTCGGCTTCTCATTTGCTAAATGGAAATTTTTTGAAATTTTGCAAACTCCTGTCTGTCTCTTTGTTTTGTCCTGCAATACCAGACACAACCTGTAGACTGATGTGGGGCTGTTTAGATCTAAATGCAGCCATTTTTTAACCCTCTATCGACACTACGGCGAGTTATGAAGAAGATACTGTTTAGTCGGCTCGAATCAATAAGTAACAACAGAGGATCCGGAAGGTGAATACGAAACTTGGCAGAGTCAGGATGAAAGAATCAGAGATGTTTTATGTCTAATAATTTCTCTCTCAAAGAAAAGATCAGACTTCTACAAGACTTTCATCTTTTTATCTGACTGCTGCGGTTTTCATACATATTCTCCAAATGCCCAACCAGCAATATTACCCCCATTTATCTCTATATGCCCCACCCCATCCAGCTATGTTACCCCCACTTATCTCTATATGCCCCACCCCATCCAGCTATGTTACCCCCACTTATCTCTATATGCCCCATCCAGCAATGTTACCCCCACTTATCTATATATGCCCCATCCAGCAATATTACCCCCACTTATCTCTATATGCCCCATCCAGCAATATTACCCCCACTTATCTCTATATGCCCCATCCAGCAATATTACCCCCACTTATCTATATATGCCCCATCCAGCAATATTACCCCCACTTATCTCTATATGCCCCATCCAGCAATATTACCCCCACTTATCTATATATGCCCCATCCAGCAATATTACCCCCACTTATCTCTATATGCCCCATCCAGCAATATTACCCCCACTTATCTCTATATGCCCCATCCAGCAATATTACCCCCACTTATCTATATATGCCCCATCCAGCAATACTACCCCCATTTATCTCTATATGCCCCATCCAGCAATATTACCCCCATTTATCTCTATATGCCCCATCCAGCAATATTACCCCCACTTATCTATATATGCCCCATCCAGCAATATTACCCCCACTTATCTATATATGCCCCATCCAGCAATATTACCCCCACTTATCTATATATGCCCCATCCAGCAGTATTACCCCCACTTATCTATATATGCCCCATCCAGCAATACTACCCCCATTTATCTCTATATGCCCCATCCAGCAATATTACCCCCACTTATCTATATATGCCCCATCCAGCAATACTACCCCCATTTATCTCTATATGCCCCATCCAGCAATATTACCCCCACTTATCTATATATGCCCCATCCAGCAATACTACCCCCATTTATCTCTATATGCCCCATCCAGCAATACTACCCCCATTTATCTCTATATGCCCCATCCAGCAATATTACCCCCACTTATCTATATATGCCCCATTCAGCAATACTACCCCCATTTATCTCTATATGCCCCATCCAGCAATATTACCCCCACTTATCTATATATGCCCCATCCAGCAATACTACCCCCATTTATCTCTATATGCCCCATCCAGCAATACTACCCCCATTTATCTCTATATGCCCCATCCAGCAATATTACCCCCATTTATCTCTATATGCCCCATCCAGCAATACTACCCCCATTTATCTCTATATGCCCCATCCAGCAATACTACCCCCATTTATCTCTATATGCCCCATCCAGCAATATTACCCCCATTTATCTCTATATGCCCCATCCAGCAATACTACCCCCATTTATCTCTATATGCCCCATCCAGCAATACTACCCCCATTTATCTCTATATGCCCCATCCAGCAATGTTACCCCCATTTATCTCTATATGCCCCATCCAGCAATATTACCCCCACTTATCTATATATGCCCCATCCAGCAATACTACCCCCATTTATCTCTATATGCCCCATCCAGCAATGTTACCCCCATTTATCTCTATATGCCCTATCTCTCTAAATTCCCCCTATTGTTCTTTATGCCCCCTACTTAATGCTCCCTTCCAGCTCCTACAGGTCGCAGCTAATGTATGTATTCTAATATCTCTGTAGAGCAATGAGCTAAGGGAGGAGCTCTGATGTGAGCTCCACCCACCAAACATCTATGAATAAATTAAAATAATCTTATCACTGGGGTTGATGTCCAATGACAGATCTTCATATAGGCAGTATGGGCGGGCACCCGGGGGCCCTTGGCTTCGGACGGGCCCACTCCCGCCCTTTATGAATATCCGCAATCATTCTTAAAAAAAAAAAAAAATCTATACTCACCTTCCGGCTTCTTCTCCCAGGCCCCACGGCTCCGTCTTCTGCTCTTCAGGCCAGGGCGCATCACTCTCACTATGACACGGCATAGTGTCATAGTGACATATGACACGACATCGCCGTGTCACGGTGTATGTGCCCGGGCCGGGAGCTGAAGTCAGAGCCGCCGGGCAGGGGAGAAGAAGCCGGAAGGTGAGTATAGATTTTTTTTTTTTCTTTCAAGAGGGCCCTGCTGTGGACATTTCATGAAAGGAGGGATCTGGGGTGGACATTCCATTAAAGGGGCATCTGGGGTGGACATTCCATTAAAGGGGCATCTGGGGTGGACATTCCATTAAAGGGGCATCTGGGGTGGACATTCCATTAAAGGGGCATCTGGGGTGGACATTCCATTAAAGGGGCATCTGGGGTGGACATTTCATTAAAGGGGGGCATCAGGGGTGGACATTTCATTAAAGGGGGGCATCAGGGGTGGACATTCCATTAAAGGGGGCATCTGGGGTGGACATTTCATTAAAGGGGGGCATCTGGGGTGGACGTTTCATTAAAGGGGGGCATCTGGGGTGGACATTTCATTAAAGGGGGGCATCTGGGGTGGACGTTTCATTAAAGGGGGGCATGTGTGGTGGACAATTCATTAAAGGGGGATCTTGGGTGGACAATTCGTTAAAGGGGGGATCTGGCAGGAAATTTCATTAAAGGGGGGCATCTGCTGTGGACATTTGATTAATGAGGTGCGGCTGCTGCTGGACATGTTGTTAGAGTAGCATTTGCATTTCCTACCCCAGGGCTTATACTCCAGTCAATCACTTTTTGTGGTAACATTAGGAGCCTCGGTTTATACGTGAGTATGTACATTATGAGGGGGGTACAGCTGCAGAGCATAGAGCCCGGGCCAGGGGCAGCATCCACATCTCCTACACTGTCTGGGAGATCTGGTTTGGATGGTAGTCGGGATGTAGGGATTCCTGTAGGTAGGGAATATGATTGGACTCCTAAATAGATGGGATATAAGAACATGATTGTAGTTCATCATTAAATTATTTTATAATAATATAGAAGATATGGAGGATATAGAGTCGCACTTAATTCCTAACATCCGGGCACATGTTTGTTTGGATGCTGGGGGGGGGCCTAGTCGTGTGCACAGCCCGGGGCCCACTGGTGATGTCTATATGGTCCACACATGAAATAATTACCAACTACAACAAAACATCAACTTCTGACCTACTGTAGGTAGAAGTGACTTCAATTAAATCCATAGTCTTAAGAAGCAAAGCATAAAAAAAATCAAAAAGAAAAGATTATTAACCCTTCCAGACAGTCCTGCAGGACGAGATAGTTTACCAAAAATGAATATACTATTCGGCCCTGCAGCCATAGACACATCGATCCATAATAATCCCCTGTGCATTAATATGATAATCCTCCGCACTGGCAGAAAGTAACTTCACTTCTAAAATGGAAAAGAGTCTAAAAAATACAATTCTAAAAATAATGAAACTACAATTAAAGTGAAAAGGGATCAGGGGGGAAATAATCTCGAAATGCTGGAAAAGCAAAGTTGGGTTTTCTCACAGTTTTATAAAGACATCAGATGACACAGCTGCTCCCTCCCCCAGCAGGAAATCCCAGCAAAGCCTGATCTGCATATATTTATAAGCAGTAACATGGCTATATAGAAATGAAACATAAGATACTACCACAAAAATATTTATCATTACTCACATCACAATACAGTCCCTGAGATTTAAATATATAGTTGTCAGAAACATCTGTTCGCAGACAGGAAGTTGTAGAACAACTAGGGCACAAGAAAGGCCTTATATGTCCTGTACTATTACAATATACAGTTTTTACTGCCCCCTATGTAAAAAAATATAACTACTATAATACTGCCCCCTATGTACAAGAATATAACTACTATAATACTGCCCCCTATGTACAAGAATATAACTACTATAATACTGCTCCCTATGTACAAGAATATAACTACTATAATACTGCCCCCTATGTACAGGAATATAACTACTATAATACTGCTCCCTATGTACAAGAATATAACTCCTATAATACTGCTCCCTATGTACAAGAATATAACTACTATAATACTGCCCCCTATGTACAAGAATATAACTACTATAATACTGCCCCCTATGTACAGGAATATAACTACTATAATACTGCCCCCTATGTACAAGAATATAACTACTAGAATACTGCCCCCTATGTACAGGAATATAACTACTATAATACTGCCCCCTATGTACAAGAATATAACTACTATAATACTGCCTCCTATGTACAGGAATATAACTACTATAATACTGCCCCTATGTACAAGAATATAACTACTATAATACTGCCCCCTATGTACAAGAATATAACTACTATAATACTGCCCCCTATGTACAAGAATATAACTACTATAATACTGCCCCCTATGTACAGGAATATAACTACTATAATACTGTCCCCTATGTACAAGAATATAACTACTATAATACTGACCCCTATGTACAAGAATATAACTACTATAATACTGTCCCCTATGTACAAGAATATACCTACTATAATACTGCCCCCTATGTACAAGAATATAACTGCTATAATAGTGCTGATAGGAAATTACCCAGCATTGCTTGCAGTCTCCTTTAGCAAAAGTTAAAATTTGGATCTTCTATTTGGCAGATATTACAGTACAAATATGGCTGGTGGGTAACTGAACCTTCTATATCTGGTATAACTTGCCAAAATCAGTGGATAAAGCAGCACATCTTCTTGACAAATGAATCCTATGACAGTTCTGGCATATAGCGGATCTGGATGGGTGCAGGGTGTTTATAAGTAGAAGAAGTTCTGTACCTTGTGTGTTTGCTGGTGCCTTGTGTCTGGCGCTGGTCGGGTCTCATCTGTCTTCATATGGAGTTGACCTCTGACCTTCCTCCTGCCCTGTGCCAGCCCTGATCATGTCTGCAGTATCGATCATCTATGTGCAGGTTTCAGGCGGAGTCGTCACACTGACATATAAAAGGGGAAGTGAATGACTTCCTCTTCTGGTTTCCCCCCCGGCTCCACAATTACCAGTTATGACATTTTGGAGAAGCTGTCGTAAAAAAAAAGTTCATCCTGGTCTCAAAGGTTAAGAACTAAATTCTCATCTCTATTTCCCACCATCGTGGTGCAATGGTGTCATCACCTGCTCTTCCTCGCTCTACTCATCATGTAACACAATGGTGTCATCAGTTACCAGCCCATCAGAGATGGAAACAATGTCACCAGTTTTAGGAAATAGCACCAAAAACTGCAATACATTGCTAGGATTATACCGCCATACCCCAATAATACCAATATACAGCGACCCAGCAACAGCTCCATATGTAAACCAATGAGTGTTCTGTAGTACAAGACCATGGGATTGTCAAACCTGTAGTCATTATAGTGCCCCCTACAGCGGGGGTAAGGGGGTGGTCACACCTGTTGAAGAAACTAAAAGGAAATCTGCCACGAAAATCCATCCTGATAAACCAGGGACATTACTCATAGATCCAGGCACCGGGACTGTGGTAATCTTCTTATATGTGTTAACCATGGCCACCTTCCTTCTAAAATCAAGGGCTCTGGGGGTGTTACCGGAGCCCCCCATACTGTAGCTTCACAGACTGTTACACTGTTTCCCCCGCTTCCCCTTCCTCCTTCAGCACTTGCCCATCCCTCTACCTGATGTAATCTCACACAGTGAGAGGGGGAAGTTCACCTGCACAGTGTAACAGCCTGTGAAGGTACAGCATAAAGAGGCTTTGGTAACACTCCCAAGAGACCTTCAGGCTCATTAGCATTATTATAAAAATTTATATTCGAAGGAGGGAGGCAATAGATAACAACTATAAGAAGATACCACAGTCACGGTGACTGGATCGGTGAATAAGTGTCCCTAGTTTATCAGGATGGATTTTGATGGAAGATTTCCTTTAAATTGAGAAAATAAAATTTATGCTCAAACTGACTTTTCGAGCCTCCTCCGTCCCCCCCACCCCCCAAATACAAAATTAAATATTATATATAAACCAAGAAGAACTAAAGGATGTCTGGAAAAATCAATCACACAGCTCTGTAGATGGAAATGTTAGTAAAAATTAAAGGGGCTGCATAAAAGATATAACTAGTACTTACCTCATCCGGTGCTCCCGGTGTCCCATGCGGTGCTCCCTACGTGCCACGCCCCCTATTTCTCTACCTTGCACCTTATGGACAAGCACGCCCACCCGAAACCATTCCCAGTGCTTTATAGGTGCAAGAGTGGAATTTCCCTGCCCCTGTAAACAGACGGTGGCTTGGAGGGAGCAGTGCGACGCCGGACACCTCCCCAGCCACCCAGTCTCGGACAACCCCTTTAAGCATCAGAAAGAAGCTAAATTTTGTAACTTATAAAACAACTATATAAATTAAGCGCCTCTCAAAATGTAGTTATCAGTCAACAAAGAAATGTTATAGATTCAAAAAAATTACCAGGAGTCAATAAGAGATGCAACACGTCCTGCAAAAACCAAGTCTTCATAAAACTAAACACCATGAACACTAAACTAGTTATGGTCCCTGTGAGACTCCATGCGGTCGGCTCGTGTTATCAGTGCACTGGATGCTCTGCACATGTGATAATTGTATCCCCGCTATCACTACACATAGCAGCGTGTAATATCTACTACATGGGGTATGGCCGAGACAAGCACAAAGTCACCCGTCATCCTGGGCACCTTCATACAACACATCCTGCCCTCCAGACCACCCGCACCTCTGATGTGTGCACCAAAGTATTACATCTCACCATGTATGGAGGAAGTTACTATATAACTACATATACCTCACCTAATGAGGAAGAATGACTGCTTAACCCTTTACCTCCTGCAGAGGCCATAGCTGTGTACATACATGACATTACTTATCCTGTAGATCTTTTATTTTATATAAAAGTAAAAAAACATAACACAAACAAAACATAATATACAATATATACAATATCTTACCTGCTGGTCCAGCCACATTCACACCTAGCAAAAACAATAACTTAAAATACACCGAAATGAATAAATACCAAATACCACAACCCCCACCCAACCGATTATCACATCCTAAACCAAACCAATAAACAATGACAAGCCACACCCACAAATAAACAAAAATGACCATAAATATACATAAACCCACCCCACACCCTCTAATAACAAACCACCCCACACAGATCACATCCCACACCCGTTTTTTTTTTCTAAATATATAATAACAAATACACATAACACTACACTAAACTAGATCCCTCGCCCGCACCCTCCCCTTCCCCCCAGACACTGGTCTAACGTCCAAAGTTTGCGTTAAGTAGTCCAGACCAGTGCCCAGGGTCATAGAGTCCAAGGTCAGTTCATAAGTCCCACCACCATCACCCCCCTCCCAACCTAACACTGTGTCCCAAACCCCACTATATACAATATATACAATATATACAGTATTTACAACATAACAAAGAAAAACAGAATACAAATAAAATCTGAACAACATCAATCCAAACCACATAAAGCCCAGGTTCGGCGCCTGCAAGCCCCTACATCACCACATGCCCAGAACACAAAACAAAAATCTACAGTGCAGCATCAGCCCAACACCAGGAGAGGAGATGACAGACTAAGGGACACTAAAGGAGAACCCCCTCCAAAGGAGAGAGGCCCTCCCCGTGCCCAGCCTCTCATACTCCAGAGAGCGCACCTTCACCAGGTCACCCAGAATGTTCCTAACCACCTCATCCACCGGGAGGATTTTACGCTGCGTCGATACTAAACACCGTGCGTTCCACGTGTGGTACCTGACCACTAGACTGACTAGAAATAACGTGCATCAGTCCCGGCCACCCAGGCCTCTGAATGCTCCATAGGCCCACTCCGCATAGGAGAGACCGGCCAACCCGGGCCAATGGATGGAAGCGCCCACCCGGTTGTACACCTCTGTGTTAAAGGGGCACTGAAGCAGGAAGTGGTCCATGCTCTCCAGCAGGCCACCGCACTCCTCCCGGGGACAACCCCTTTCCTCAGAGCTCCTACACTTCAGATTGTCCCTCACACACAGCTTTCCATGGAAGCAGCGCCAAGTCACGTCCCAAAACTTCAAGGGGATCCGGATAGAATTCAATAAACTGAAACCCACCCCAAGATCCCGACTTGGGCAATCCCTGAGGGCCAGAGGCTTCTGGAAACGGGCAAACAGAACCCTTTTGTCAAGGAGTTTCCTCGACTTGGTCCTGATCTCCCACATTCCCAGACCCCACCGGCGAATCACCTTCAGAACCGGGGTAGCGTAAGCCGGAAGATGCCCATGCGGTGTACGAAGATCCTTCACTTACCCTCCTGTCTCCCATTCCTGGAAGAAAGGTCGAAACCATCCCCTGCAGGAGTATACCCACGGAGGAGCCCTCTCTTTCCAGAGGTTTGCTACATTGATCTTAAGAAAGGTATTCACTAGGAACACCACAGGGTTGACCATACACAACCCTCCTTGTCTCCTCGTGCGGTAAGTAACCTCCCTCTTGATTAGGTTCAGCCTATTCCCCCATAACAGCTGGAAGAACAGACTGTAGACCCGAGTCCAGAGGGGTTCTGGCAACATGCACACACTGCCCAGGTAAATCAGCAACGGGAGCAGGTAAGTTTTGATCAGATTAACCCTTTCTCTGTGGGTCAAAGACCAACCCTTCCACTGGTCCACCTTCTGAGCGGCGATCTTAAGCCTGCCATCCCAGTTTTGCATGGGGTAATCCCCCTGGCCAAATTCGATGCCGAGAACTTTGGCAGAGTCTTGGGGCCCTGGAAGAGTGTCCGGGAGATCAAAGCCTGGACCTCCCTCTCCCAGCCAGAGACTCTCACACTTATCCCAGTTGATCTTGGACCCAGAAGCCTCTAAGTAGCGGTCGACCTCTGACATCACCCATTGCGCCTCCCCTCTCGAGGACACAAAAACAGTGACGTCATCGGCGTACGCTACCACCCTTAGAGTGGCTTCCGGTGCCACCTGGTCCATCCCGACTCCCACCAACGGCCCACGATCAACCCTCCTAAGGAATGGGTCGATCGCGAACACGTATAAAAGTGGGCTCAGAGGACAACCCTGGCGAACACCAGACCCGACCTCAAAAGAGCGGCCAATCCAACCGTTCACAAGCGGGAAACTCTCTGCCCCTGCATACAAAACATACAAAGCCAATTGACAAACTCCCCCGGCAGGCCATACCTCAGAAGGACAGACCAGAGGCACTCGTGGCTAACCCGATCAAACGCTTTTGCCTGATCCAAGGACAGCAAGTATCCCTTCAAGTTACCAGCCCTGTCCTGCTCCACTGCCTCCCGAACACAAAGCACAGCACTAAATGTACTGCGGCCTGGGACAGAGCAGTGCTGGGTTGCCGAAAGGAGCCGGGGCGCAAACTGCACCAGCCGATTAAACAGCACCTTTGCCAAAACCTTTCTGTCGGTATTGAGAAGCTTTATGGGACGCCAGTTCTCAATACGAGATCGGTCCATACCCTTTGACAGGATGATCAGGGCAGACCTCCTCATTGACTTCGGGAGAGCGCCCGAGGAAAGACACTCATTGAATACCTCAGTCAAGAGGGGAACCAAGGCGTCCTTAAAGGTCTTATAAAATTTGGATGTTAAGCCATCCGGACCCGGCGATTTCTTGAGGGCAAGCCCTTCAATCGCCCGGCTGACTTCCTCTTCCCTGATCATCTCTGTCAAAACATCAAGAGAGGGGTCTACTCCTGGCTCAGGGACAGTTTCAGCCAGGAAAGCCGACATCACATCCCGATCTAGATCCTTCCTGCCCAAGAGGTGCGAGTAGAAGGATCTGATGACCTCCAGAATCCCTGATCTGGACCTTTTCAGGGATCCCGTACTGTCAACCAGTCCTGTGACAACTTTACCATTCACTGACATCTTGCAGTTTCTGTAAGGATCGGGCGAGCGGTATTTCCCGTAATCCCTCTCAAAAAACAAAGATGCGTGTCTATCGTACTGACACCTCTTCAGCAAGGATTTCACTCTGGAGATGTCCTCACGACTACCTCCAGTCGAGACGAGATGCTCGAGTTTCCTCCTTAGGCCCTGATAGAGGCGGTACCTGTCCAGGCTCCTGAGGCTCGAGAGCTGGCGGAAGAATCTCGCCACCCTTTTCTTGAGCATCTCCCACCACTCTGACTTACTGCTACAAAGGCCCAGCAATGGTACCTGGCTCTGAAGAAAGTCCTCAAAGGATTGTCTGATCTCCGCTTCTTCCAGGAGAGACGAATTGAGCTTCCAGTAGCCTCTTCCCATCCGGGGGGTCTCTGTAACATTCAGAGAAAACAAAATTAAACAGTGGTCGGAGAACTCCACCTCAACAACGGACACTGCTGAAGAGATGGCTTCCTCCTTTAAATAAAACCTGTCTATTCTAGACCTGCAGCTACCCCTATAATAGGTGAACCCCGCGTGGCCTGGGGTGTGCCGGATGTGGACATCCACCAGGCGAGCCTCACTGGCTATGCTATTAAGAGCGACGCTACCATAAGTCAGCTTGTCACTGGAACCTCCCCTATCCTGGGACCTCGTGACAGCATTGAAGTCCCCTCCAAAGACCACCTGCCGACTTGTAAAAAGGTAGGGCTTGATCCTCATAAAGAGACACTTCCTGTCCCACTTGGACTGGGGACCATAGATGTTAATAAGACGAAGTTCTTGTCCCTTCATGAGGACATCCAGGATCAGGCACCTCCCCATTTCTAACTCAATAACTCGTCGGCATTCTACCGGTGCGGTAAAAAGGACCGCCACTCCGCTATACGGCTCGGCCACAAGAGACTAATACGAAGGTGTCTCCATTCCCTCTTAGCTTTAAACACGGCCGCCAAATCTGGCAGCCTGGTCTCCTGCAAAAATAAAATGTCGGCTTCAACACGGCCGAGAAAATCAGAGGCCGCAAATCTAGCCGCATTAGACTTAATGCTGGCGACATTAATGGATGCCAGCGTCAACCTAGTGGGTGCCGCCATCATGAGTGCTTTCTTTTTACCCATCTTACCACCACCCTCGGGAAATGAACCCCCCCTTTTTAGACATATTGTGGTGTCCATCTCCCGCACCTCTGATGCTTCAGGGGCAGATCCAGGACCTGCCTCCTCATCCTCGTCTCCAGACTCTGGGCCAGTCTCCCCTCCTGAGGACCCCGACTCCCCAGGGGGAGACTCGGCACATCCTGCAGGCTCCGCCACCTCTGGCCCTTCACCCTCAGCCCCTCCATCGGCAGGAGAGGCTCCGTCCAGGGCCAGGAATCGATTTGAAAGTTCGACCACCGGGGGGGGGGGGGGGGCGTTTGGTTGCACCTTCCTTGGGTACCTTAGTCAGGGTGGGAGAAGATCTTACATCTCCTCCCTTCTTTTTACCCTTTTTCTTCTTTTTGGCGCCACGCTTACGCTTTACGCTTTTCCTCTAGCCTACACGCCCTATTATCCTCGTGTGGGGTCACCGCACCTGTGACACAGCTTAGGCTGCCCCCGGTAGAAGATCAGGATCCGATCCCTCCCCAGGAAGGCTGATGAAGGGATGTGGGCGTCTGAGTTACCTTAACGCCTTAACTTCACCATGAAGGTCCAGGCCCCTGACCAGATACCATACTCATCACAGTTTTTTTCTGGTAATCCCAGTACCTCTCCATAACGATTCATCCAGGTCATGATGTCAAAGCAAGATAGTGATTTGTTACGGGTAAGAACGGTCACTTTCTTGAGTTCGCTCTGGCGGGACACTGCTTGCACAGCAAAGTCCCGCCACTCGGGCTCGTTGTATCTCAGCTCATAGTTGGACCAGAAGAGCTCAAGCCCCTCCGGCCGAACAAAGCTGACATCAAACTCAGATGTACCATAGGGATGGATCAAGGCAAAGATGTCAGCCGCCTTGAAGTCCATCCTCAGCAGCAGCTCAACTACCCGTGCCCGCGGGGGACACACATCACTGCCACGCCACCGAAGACGGACCACATTCCTACGGTTAGCACCCGGCCCGGTTGTCGGGAGCGACCATGATATCTCCCTGCGTCTTTGCTCTCGGAAGGCAGACAGGCCGTGCCTCTCTATCCAAAACGACAAATCAACCTCCTGCCCCGCTACATTGATCGTCCTTTCTCCCTTCTGTAAGGCCTGCAGGAGGCGCCGCTGCAAAAAGCCGTCTCCAGAGCCCAGAGACTAGGATGATGGAACCCTACTTCCCCCAGCAGCGACACTGGCATAGCTCTTAATAGGGGCCGCCACTGGGGGAGCAACCGGACCAACCCCTGCACCCACCACATTAACACAACCCACCTGCATGTTACACTCAGCCATGCCACTCACACCACCAGTCACTCCATCACTCACCCCCAAAGCTGGAAAAGATTCTGCACCACTCACACCATTCACATTATCCACCACAACATTACTGACACCACTTACACTGGCTGGACCAGCAACAACATCAGGGGACATGACCACCTCGGCATCTTCAGGCACAAGGGACGAGGGTCCCCCCGCAGAGCATCGCCCAGAGGGGACCCCGACTTGTGTCACACTTGTGCCCTCCGCATCATCGGTAGCAGATGTTATTTTACTTTTCTTAGGGGAAGGTAAGAGTCGCCGCTGATCTTTGGCTGGTATGTGGCACCGCTGATCCCCACCTTCCTCAGCACTCCTCTGCAGACTATCCCCAACACCAACACAAAATAGGACTTTAGGCTTCGGAGGTCCGGAGCCCTCAGCCTCAGCGACCCCTCCACACTGCCGCCGCTCCATAACCAAGTGATCAGCGGCAACAGCATGAAGAGGCGCCGAGGCACCGGAAGCTGCCACCAGTGCCGGGCTGTCCCCTCTCCCACCGGGGGACGCACCACAGCACTGGATTTTGATGTTATTGCCACTGCCGAGCCGCCCTTACTGTCCGGCCTTGCGGCCGATGCCTCCCCTGCTCCCCCACTGTTACCACAAACAGAGACGGAGCCCATCATACATGACATTACTTGTTGTGACGGACTCTGTTAGAAGAAGATATCACATAAAATTATAGAGATAAGTTATCACTAGACTTGGGGTCTTTCAGCAGGAATAAACATGTGTAACTAACTTAGACCATCATGGACATTGCAATTAATACCTTCTCTCCTTTAGACCACCAGGAATGTGTACGTGTATTAGTCTTCCTGAAAGTCGTGCTTTTGGCAGCTGCCTTATAAGATCGCTAAGAGGCAATGTTTGGCAGAACCCATCCTGAAAAACTTATTTGCATATTTCCCAGTATCCCCCAGTGGAGCATCAATGGCATTTTATTCTCCACATGCCTCACATTAAAAAAAATTCTCAGATTTCAATCCCCTAGTGATGTTTACACAATAAAGATAATTTTAACCCTTTCATTTGTAATGTTACTCTGTGTTATTGCTGTTTTATCTCCTATCACTCAGTGATGGTCGGTGTAAGACTCCAGAATGTGAGCGGGGACTCTCTAAGCAGACACTTCATGATCCCTCTGTGCTATGAGATGCTGTGTGCTGACAATGTGCTTAGATTATCAGGGTACAGGGTTTATCTACACTTTTATCTAGATTCTGAACATTCACTAGTATCTGACACATAGAAAGAGAGATGAGACAGATCAGAGACATGAGATGGATACATGACACATTTAGCTCTGCTGCCTCTCCTAATCAATACAACCCACAGTCACTTCTACTTTTGTCCTCTGTAGCTTGTAGACTAAGTCTCTGCACACTGCTGCTTCCTGTCAGGAAGTGCCTGTTTCTGAGCTAGTCTTGTAATGCAGGGGGGAGGGGCAGAAGACATACAGCACTGCAGTGTGCAGAGAAGAGAAGCTATTCATGAAAAGAATCCGACAAAAGTCAGAAGATTTATAGTCGTTTCCATGGACAACCAAATTGTGTACACCAGGACTGATAGAGACAGGTTGGAATTATATCTGTGAAATTCTGTATTTTTGCTAAAAACAGTGAGAAAACTAGCACAATATTGCTCTTACTTTACCTTTCCTTCTTCCTATATACTGCTGACACAGTTTACATAACTGCACAGAGATCATCTACAGTCTACAGACAGGGCTAATATACCGTATACACACCATACACCGTCTATTATACCGTATACACACCCTACACCGTCTATTATACCGTATACACACCATACACCGTCTATTATACCGTATACACACCATACACCGTCTATTATACCGTATACACACCCTACACCGTCTATTATACCGTATACACACCATACACGGTACATTATACCGTATACACACCCTACACCGTCTATTATACCGTATACACACCATACACGTCTATTATACCGTATACACACCATACACCGTCTATTATACCGTATACACACCCTACACCGTCTATTATACCGTATACACACCATACACCGTATATTATACCGTATACACAACATACACCGTCTATTATACCGTATACACAACATACACCGTATATTATACCGTATACACAACATACACCGTCTATTATACCGTATACACACCATACACCGTTTATTATACCGTATACACACCATACACCGTATATTATACCGTATACACACCATACACCGTATATTATACAGTATACACACCATACACCGTATATTATACCGTATACACAACATACACCGTCTATTATACCGTATATACACCATACACAGTCTATTATACCGTATACACACCATACACCGTCTATTATACCGTATACACACCATACACCGTATATTATACCGTATACACAACATACACCGTCTATTATACCGTATACACACCATACACCGTCTATTATACCGTATACACACCATACACCGTCTATTATACCGTATACACACCATACACCGTCTATTATACCGTATACACACCATACACCGTCTATTATACCGTATACACACCATACACCGTCTATTATACCGTATACACAACATACACCGTCTATTATACCGTATACACACCATACACCGTCTAATATACCGTATACACACCATACACCGTCTATTATACCGTATACACACCATACACCGTCTATTATACCGTATACACACCATACACCGTCTAATATACCGTATACACACCATACACCGTCTATTATACTGTATATACACCATCCATTATACCGTATACACACCATACACCGTCTATTATTTCCACTATCTATTATACTGTATATACACCATCCATTATACCGTATATACACTGTCTACTATACCATATACTCACTATTATACTGTATATACACCATCCATTATACCGTATATACACGATCGCAGTCATCGGTACATCATAACAGGGGGATTGCGGTATGGTTTGAGCTGGGGCTCAGGAGCTCGGAGCGAGGCCTCTGGCTACAGATATTTCCATATCAAAGACATTTTCCCTTTTACGTTGAAAAAGACGATGGAGGAAATCCAGATGTATGAGAGCAGGAGAGAGCGGATCTGTTCAGTGAGGATCCACCTGATGTGGGGGAGGTCTGGACAATCTGGGAGATCGGGGGCCCCTCCAGGGCCCTGACCATGGGGTGGGGGGGGGGGGGGGTTCTCTGCTTGGGTCAGACTTCAGCACATGTGGAGGTCTATGGACTACAAACAAGAGACCAGGGGGCATTGATGATCCCGGTAACACAACGGTCACATAATATCAGATCACCAGATCATCCCAGTATCTACAGGAATATAAGCAGATCACATCCACTACACGGCGTAGAAATAAACGCAGCCAGGAAATATTCATAGCGGCAGCGAGGGCGCAGGGACAGGAATGAACCCGCGCCGGCCCACTCCCCACCAGCCCCGCCCATCCCCGGGCGGCCACGCCCCCCCCCTTTCATGTCCCCCTGGTTTGGTGGTTGCGGAAAGGGGAAAAAAATCAAAAGTTCTCGCATTTTCAATTATCATGGTGCAGAAGCCCTGATTAGTACCCCCTATAGAGAGAATCATTTGCTGGCATGCTTCTCTGTTAGACAGAGTAAAGGGAACCTGTCAGCACACGTGACCACACAGACTACAGCCAATGATAGAGACGTGTAATCAGACCTTTGTGTATGTTTTTAGTAGCAGCAGGAGTGTGAAATATGGATTTACATTCCAGAACTGTAGCTTTTCCAAGTGCCCTGGGGGATGTGCCCTCACACTGCAGCGCTCTGTGTTCTCTGCAGCCAGTCTTAGGTACTGTCCCTGGAGAAATGTGTAATCAGACCTTTGTTGTTAGTAGCAGCATTACTGTGAAATTTGGATTTATATTCCAGGATTGTAGCTTCTCCAGGTGCAATGGTGCTTGGTGCTTGCACTGCTGTGCTCTGTGCTCTCTGCTTGAGCCTCTCCACTGCACCCCCTCCCCTCCCCTCACTGCTCTGAACAACTTGTGTAGTATTCAATTAGAGGCCTGAACTGATTCACTCAGAGCTGAACTGATGGGTTATGGAGCAGTTCAAGGCACCGACACAACAGTGAGGGCATACCCCCAGTGCACTTGGAGAAGACACAATCCTATCATTACAAATCTCAGAGCAAAGCAGTGTGAGGAGAAGCTACAATCCTGAAATATAAATCCATATATCACAGTCCTGCTGCTACTGTGTAGCAACCTACACAAAGGTCTTGTTACAAAACTCTCCAGGGACAATACAGTCTGGATGGTCACACCTGCTGACACATTGGGGCTTATTTACTAAGGGTCCGCGGAGCACATTTCCGGGATTTGCGCCGCTGTGACATGGATTTAGCAGGGGACTGTGCTGCACACGATCGGATTTTGGCGCAGCTGCGCTGCTTTCATGCGATAGGAATCGGGGGACATGCTGTCGGACGGTCCGGCTGATTCAGACTGAGCGCGGGATTTAAGATCCAAATTGTGTCACATCCAATGTACCTACATGCACCAGGAAGAAGAAGGTGAACTCCTGCGGACCTGAGCGGGGAAGCGACACATGGGTGAATCGCGGCACAGTGCAATGCACTTTCGGGGACTCCGAGGGACCGGGTAAGTAAATGTGCCCCATTCCCTTTAAGAATCCAAAGCAAAGAGCTTTTTCCTCTCTGGAGGGCTTAATGCACCCATGTATGACCTCTCTATCACATCACTCTAGAATACTGTATTTTTTCTCAGGATCCAGCAGAAAGTCATCTATTACAGTAACACTTCAATACAAGCGAATGTCACATTAGTACAGGCGGTCCCCTGACTTACAGACGACCCCTAGTTACAGACAGACCCCTCTGCCCACTGTGACCTCTGGGGACCTCTCTGGATGTTACTATAGTCCCAGGCTGCAATGATCAGCTGTAAGGTGTCTGTAATGAAGCTTTATTCATAATCCTTGGTCCCATTACAGCAAAAAATTTTGAAACTACAATTGTCATTGGGGAAAAAATAAATTTTGTCTGGATCTACAATTATAAAATATACAGTTTTGACTTACATACAGATTCAACCGAAGAACAAACCTGTGGAACCTATCTGGTATGTAATCTGGGGACTGCCTGTATAGTGATGTAATAAGCCGAGACAAAGTGGCAGCTAAACAGTTAATAATCAGGACACTGAACAACTAATGACAATGACAAAGGACAATCGAGTGATTATTTCCAATTGCAGAGACCGTGTCACTTCCAAACAGGAAACAATCATCACGTTCAATGTCACCGAGGTCACGGAGATAGACGTCTGCCTAATACATCCCCGTAACAGAAACCGCTACAACGTGTCACAGGCTGGAACAGGGGCAGCGGGACTAACACTATACACACAGGACAATACGAGGCAGCAACAGGTTAGGGAAGTGAGAGAGGTTACCTCCCCCCCCCCCCCCCACACACACACAATGGGTACATGACAACTCAGGAAGGATTTCCAGGTGATCCGATAAATATAGAGCCATAATAATCATATAATAACATTCATAATAATCATATAATAACATTCATAATAATCATATAATAACATTCATAATAATCATATAATAACATTCATAATTATCATATAATAACATTCATAATTATCATATAATAATATTCATAATTATCATATAACACTAGAAGTAATGGGAATCGCAACATTGTATCACAGGCTGAGGATGGAATATTCCATGTGTCATTACAGGAGGGGTCTATACACAGCAGAGAAATGTTACAATGTATCCCTCACCCCCCCACATAATCCCTGTGTACCGCACTGCCCTCCCTGCTCTACAGTATCACAGGTACATCCCCGATTCCTCTTATTATTACATGGCCTCCATGGCCGGCACCAGGGGGAGAGGAGGGAGGAGGAGGAGGGGAGCAGCAGTATCATAGAGAAGAAGAAACTGTGCAAGGGAAGTCATTCATGACTGCACATACACAACAATACTACACACTATACATAATAATCCTCCTCATACATACATACTACACACTATACATAATAATCCTCCTCATACATACATACTACACACTATACATAATAATCCTCCTCATACAAAACCATACTACACACTATACATAATAATCCTCCTCATACATACATACTACACACTATACATAATAATCCTCCTCATACAAAACCATACTACACACTATACATAATAATCCTCCTCATACATACATACTACACACTATACATAATAATCCTCCTCATACAAAACCATACTACACACTATACATAATAATCATCCTCATACATACATACTACACACTATACATAATAATCCTCCTCATACATACATACTACACACTATACATAATAATCCTCCTCATACATACATACTACACACTATACATAATAATCATCCTCATACATACTACACAGTATACATAATAATCCTTCTCATACATACATACTACACACTATACATAATAATCCTCCTCATACATACATACTACACACTATACATAATAATCCTCCTCATACATACATACTACACACTATACATAATAATCATCCTCATACATACTACACACTATACATAATAATCCTCCTCATACATACATACTACACACTATACATAATAATCCTCCTCATACATACATACTACACACTATACATAATAATCCTCCTCATACATACATACTACACACTATACATAATAATCCTCCTCATACATACATACTACACACTATACATAATAATCCTCCTCATACATACATACTACACACTATACATAATAATCATCCTCATACATACTATACACTATACATAATAATCCTCCTCATACATACATACTACACACTATACATAATAATCCTCCTCATACATACATACTACACACTATACATAATAATCATCCTCATACATACATACTACACACTATACATAATAATCCTCCTCATACATACTACACACTATACATAATAATCCTCCTCATACATACTACACACTATACATAATAATCCTCCTCATACAAAACCATACTACACACTATACATAATAATCCTCCTCATACATACATACTACACACTATACATAATAATCATCCTCATACATACATACTACACACTATACATAATAATCCTCCTCATACAAACCATACTACACACTATACATAATAATCCTCCTTATACATACATACTACACACTATACATAATAATCCTCCTCATACATACATACTACACACTATACATAATAATCCTCCTCATACATACATACTACACACTATACATAATAATCATCCTCATACATACATACTACACACTATACATAATAATCCTCCTCATACAAAACCATACTACACACTATACATAATAATCCTCCTCATACATACATACTACACACTATACATAATAATCCTCCTCATACATACATACTACACACTATACATAATAATCCTCCTCATACATACATACTACACACTATACATAATAATCCTCCTCATACATACATACTACACACTATACATAATAATCCTCCTCATACATACATACTACACACTATACATAATAATCCTCCTCATACATACATACTACACACTATACATAATAATCCTCCTCATACATACATACTACACACTATACATAATAATCCTCCTCATACATACATACATACTACACACTATACATAATAATCCTCCTTATACATACATACTACACACTATACATAATAATCCTCCTCATACATACATACTACACACTATACATAATAATCCTCCTCATACATACATACTACACACTATACATAATAATCATCCTCATACATACATACTACACACTATACATAATAATGATCCTCATACATACATACTACACACTATACATAATAATGATCCTCATACATACATACTACACACTATACATACTAATCCTCCTCATACAAAACCATACTACACACTATACATAATAATCCTCCTCATACATACATACTACACACTATACATAATAATCCTCCTCATACATACATACTACACACTATACATAATAATCCTCCTCATACATACATACTACACACTATACATAATAATCCTCCTCATATATACATACTACACACTATACATAATAATAATCCTCATCATACATACATACTACACACTATACATAATAATCATCCTCATACATACATACTACACACTATACATAATAATCCTCCTCATACAAAACCATACTACACACTATACATAATAATCCTCCTCATACATACATACTACACACTATACATAATAATCCTCCTCATACATACATACTACACACTATACATAATAATCCTCCTCATACATACATACTACACACTATACATAATAATCCTCCTCATACAAAACATACTACACACTATACATAATAATCCTCCTCATACATACATACTACACACTATACATAATAATCCTCCTTATACATACATACTACACACTATACATAATAATCATCCTCATACATACATACTACACAGTATACATAATGATCCTCCTCATACATACATACTACACACTATACATAATAATCCTCCTCATACATACATACTACACACTATACATAATAATCCTCCTCATACATACATACATACTACACACTATACATAATAATCCTCCTCATACATACATACATACTACACACTATACATAATAATCCTCCTCATACATACATACTACACACTATACATAATAATCCTCCTCATACATACATACTACACACTATACATAATAATCCTCCTCATACATACATACTACACACTATACATAATAATCCTCCTCATACATACATACTACACACTATACATAATAATCCTCCTCATACATACATACTACACACTATACATAATAATCCTCCTCATACATACATACTACACACTATACATAATAATCCTCCTCATACATACATACTACACACTATACATAATAATCCTCCTCATACATACATACATACTACACACTATACATAATAATCCTCCTTATACATACATACTACACACTATACATAATAATCCTCCTCATACATACATACTACACACTATACATAATAATCCTCCTCATACATACATACTACACACTATACATAATAATCATCCTCATACATACATACTACACACTATACATAATAATGATCCTCATACATACATACTACACACTATACATAATAATGATCCTCATACATACATACTACACACTATACATAATAATCCTCCTCATACAAAACCATACTACACACTATACATAATAATCCTCCTCATACATACATACTACACACTATACATAATAATCCTCCTCATACATACATACTACACACTATACATAATAATCCTCCTCATACATACATACTACACACTATACATAATAATCCTCCTCATATATACATACTACACACTATACATAATAATCATCCTCATACATACATACTACACACTATACATAATAATCATCCTCATACATACATACTACACACTATACATAATAATCCTCCTCATACAAAACCATACTACACACTATACATAATAATCCTCCTCATACATACATACTACACACTATACATAATAATCCTCCTCATACATACATACTACACACTATACATAATAATCCTCCTCATACATACATACTACACACTATACATAATAATCCTCCTCATACAAAACCATACTACACACTATACATAATAATCCTCCTCATACATACATACTACACACTATACATAATAATCCTCCTTATACATACATACTACACACTATACATAATAATCATCCTCATACATACTACACAGTATACATAATGATCCTCCTCATACATACATACTACACACTATACATAATAATCCTCCTCATACATACATACTACACACTATACATAATAATCCTCCTCATACATACATACATACTACACACTATACATAATAATCCTCCTCATACATACATACATACTACACACTATACATAATAATCCTCCTCATACATACATACTACACACTATACATAATAATCCTCCTTATACATACATACTACACACTATACATAATAATCATCCTCATACATACATACTACACACTATACATAATAATCCTCCTCATACATACATACTACACACTATACATAATAATCCTCCTCATACATACATACTACACACTATACATAATAATCCTCCTCATACATACATACTACACACTATACATAATAATCCTCCTCATACATACATACTACACACTATACATAATAATCCTCCTCATATATACATACTACACACTATACATAATAATCCTCCTCATACATACATACTACACACTATACATAATAATCCTCCTTATACATACATACTACACACTGTACATAATAATCATCCTCATACATACATACTACACACTATACATAATAATCCTCCTCATACATACTACACACTATACATAATAATCCTCCTCATACATACCATACTACACACTATACATAATAATCCTCCTCATACATACAAACTACACACTATACATAATAATCATCCTCATACATACATACTACACACTATACATAATAATCATCCTCATACATACATACTACACACTATACATAATAATCCTCCTCATACATACATACTACACACTATACATAATAATCCTCCTCATACATACATACTACACACTATACATAATAATCCTCCTTATACATACATACTACACACTGTACATAATAATCATCCTCATACATACATACTACACACTATACATAATAATCCTCCTCATACATACTACACACTATACATAATAATCATCCTCATACATACATACTACACACTATACATAATAATCATCCTCATACATACATACTACACACTATACATAATAATCATCCTCATACATACATACTACACACTATACATAATAATCATCCTCATACATACATACTACACACTATACATAATAATCATCCTCATACATACATACTACACACTATACATAATAATCCTCCTCATACATACATACTACACACTATACATAATAATCCTCCTCATACATACATACTACACACTATACATAATAATCCTCCTCATACATACATACTACACACTATACATAATAATCCTCCTCATACAAAACCATACTACACACTATACATCATAATAATCCTCCTCATACATACATACTACACACTATACATAATAATCCTCCTTATACATACATACTACACACTATACATAATAATCCTCCTCATACATACATACTACACACTATACATAATAATCATCCTCATACACACATACTACACACTATACATAATAATCATCCTCATACATACATACTACACACTATACATAATAATCCTCCTCATACATACATACTACACACTATACATAATAATCCTCCTCATACATACATACTACACACTATACATAATAATCCTCCTCATACATACATACTACACACTATACATAATAATCCTCCTCATACATACATACTACACACTATACATAATAATCCTCCTCATACATACATACTACACACTATACATAATAATCCTCCTCATACATACATACTACACACTATACATAATAATCCTCCTCATACATACATACTACACACTATACATAATAATCCTCCTCATACATACATACATACTACACACTATACATAATAATCCTCCTCATACATACATACTACACACTATATATAATAATCCTCCTCATACATACATACTACACACTATACATAATAATCCTCCTCATACACAACCATACTACACACTATACATAATAATCCTCCTCATACATACATACTACACACTATACATAATAATCCTCCTCATACATACATACTACACACTATACATAATAATCCTCCTCATACATACATACTACACACTATACATAATAATCCTCCTCATACATACATACTACACACTATACATAATAATCCTCCTCATACATACATACTACACACCATACATAATAATCCTCCTCATACATACATACTACACACTATACATAATAATCCTCCTCATACATACATACTACACACTATACATAATAATCCTCCTCATACATACATACTACACACTATACATAATAATCCTCCTCATACATACATACTACACACTATACATAATAATCCTCCTCATACATACATACTACACACTATATATAATAATCCTCCTCATACATACATACTACACACTATACATAATAATCCTCCTCATACACAACCATACTACACACTATACATAATAATCCTCCTCATACATACATACTACACACTATACATAATAATCCTCCTCATACATACATACTACACACTATACATAATAATCCTCCTCATACATACATACTACACACTATACATAATAATCCTCCTCATACATACATACTACACACTATACATAATAATCCTCCTCATACATACATACTACACACTATACATAATAATCCTCCTCATACATACATACTACACACTATACATAATAATCCTCCTCATACATACATACTACACACTATACATAATAATCCTCCTCATACATACATACTACACACCATACATAATAATCCTCCTCATACATACATACTACACACTATACATAATAATCCTCCTCATACATACATGGGTGCCATGGTCTGTGCGTGCATCATTGTGTATGAACAAATCAGTAAGTGTTAGGGGACCAGTGTATCTGGCTGTGCATGAGATCTACCTGTGGATGTAGTTGTATTCATTGTGTGTGTATGACAGGTGTATAAACAGATATATGTGCACAATCTCATTTAATGTAGGCAATAAAGCCTGAGGGCGCATTCACATGATGCGTCGCACACAACCACATACACCTCTATATATACATGCACACACCTGCACACTATCACATACACCTCTATATATACATGCACACACCTGCACACTACCACATACACCTCTATATATACATGCACACACCTGCACACTATCACATACACCTCTATATATACATGCACACACCTGTACACTACCACATACACCTCTATATATACATGCACACACCTGCACACTATCACATACACCTCTATATATACATGCACACACCTGCACACTACCACATACACCTCTATATATACATGCACACACCTGCACACTATCACATACACCTCTATATATACATGCACACACCTGCACACTACCACATACACCTCTATATATACATGCACACACCTGCACACTACCACATACACCTCTATATATACATGCACACACCTGTACACTACCACATACACCTCTATATATACATGTACACACCTGCACACTACCACATACACCTCTATATATACATGCACACACCTGCACACTATCACATACACCTCTATATATACATGCACACACCTGCACACTACCACATACACCTCTATATATACATGCACACACCTGTACACTACCACATACACCTCTATATATACATGCACACACCTGCACACTATCACATACACCTCTATATATACATGCACACACCTGCACACTACCACATACACCTCTATATATACATGCACACACCTGCACACTACCACATACACCTCTATATATACATGCACACACCTGCACACTACCACATACACCTCTATATATACATGCACACACCTGCACACTATCACATACACCTCTATATATACATGCACACACCTGCACACTACCACATACACATCTATATATACATGCACACACCTGTACACTATCACATACACCTCTATATATACATGTACACACCTGCACACTACCACATACACCTCTATATATACATGCACACACCTGCACACTACCACATACACCTCTATATATACATGCACACACCTGTACACTACCACATACACCTCTATATATACATGCACACACCTGCACACTATCACATACACCTCTATATATACATGCACACACCTGCACACTATCACATACACCTCTATATATACATGCACACACCTGCACACTACCACATACACCTCTATATATACATGCACACACCTGCACACTATCACATACACCTCTATATATACATGCACACACCTGCACACTACCACATACACCTCTATATATACATGCACACACCTGCACACTACCACATACACCTCTATATATACATGCACACACCTGCACACTATCACATACACCTCTATATATACATGCACACACCTGCACACTACCACATACACCTCTATATATACATGCACACACCTGCACACTATCACATACACCTCTATATATACATGCACACACCTGTACACTACCACATACACCTCTATATATACATGCACACACCTGCACACTACCACATACACCTCTATATATACATGCACACACCTGTACACTACCACATACACCTCTATATATACATGTACACACCTGCACACTACCACATACACCTCTATATATACATGCACACACCTGCACACTATCACATACACCTCTATATATACATGCACACACCTGCCCACTACCACATACACCTCTATATATACATGCACACACCTGCACACTATCACATACACCTCTATATACACATGCACACACCTGCACACTATCACATACACCTCTATATATAAATGCACACACCTGCACACTATCACATACACCTCTATATATACATGCACACACCTGCACACTACCACATACACCTCTATATATACATGCACACACCTGCACACTATCACATACACCTCTATATATACATGTACACACCTGCACACTACCACATACACCTCTATATATACATGCACACACCTGTATACAACCACATACACCTCTATATATACATGCACACACCTGCACACTATCACATACACCTCTATATATACATGCACACACCTGCACACTACCACATACACCTCTATATATACATGCACACACCTGTATACAACCACATACACCTCTATATATACATGCACACACCTGCACACTATCACATACACCTCTATATGTACATGCACACACCTGCACACTATCACATACACCTCTATATATACATGCACACACCTGCACACTATCACATACACTTCTATATATACATGCACACACCTGCACACTATCACATACACCTCTATATATACATGCACACATCTGTACACTATCACATACACCTCTATGTATACATGCACACACCTGCACACAACCACATACACCTCTATGTATACATGCACACACCTGCACACAACCACATACACCTCTATATATACATGCACACACCTGCACACTATCACATACACCTCTATATATACATGCACACACCTGCACACAACCACATACACCTCTATATATACATGCACACACCTGCACACTATCACATACACCTCTATATATACATGCACACACCTGCACACCTCCCCATGTACCTGTGCTGGACCCTCTCCTCAGTGCTGGGGGGCTGCCCTCTCCCCATGTACCTGTGCTGGACCCCCTCCTCAGTGCTGGGGGGCTGCCCTCTCCCCATGTACCTGTGCTGGGCGCCCTCCTCAGTGCTGGGGGGCTGCCCCCTCCCCATGTACTTGTGCTGGATCCCCTCCTCAGTGCTGGGGGGCTGCCCTTTCCCCATGTACCTGTGCTGGAGTCCCTCCTCAGTGCTGGGGGGCTGCCTCTCCCCATGTACCTGTGCTGGACCCCCTCCTCAGTGCTGGGGGGCTGCCCTCTCCCCATGTACCTGTGCTGGACCCCCTCCTCAGTGCTGGGGGGCTGCCCCCTCCCCATGTACCTGTGCTGGACCCCCTCCTCAGTGCTGGGGGGCTGCCCTCTCCCCATGTACCTGTGCTGGACCCCTTCCTCAGTGCTGGGGGGCTGCCCCCTCCCCATGTACCTGTGCTGGACCCCCTCCTCAGTGCTGGGGGTCTGCCCTCTCCCCATGTACCTGTGCTGGACCCCCTCCTCAGTGCTGGGGGGCTGCCCCCTCCCCATGTACCTGTGCTGGAGTCCCTCCTCAGTGCTGGGGGCTGCCCCCTCCCCATGTACCTGTGCTGGGTCCCCTCCTCAGTGCTGGGGGGCTGCCCCCTCCCCATGTACCTGTGCTGGACCCCCTCCTCAGTGCTGGGGGGCTGTCCTCTCCCCATGTACCTGTGCTGGACCCCCTCCTCAGTGCTGGGGGGCTGCCCCCTCCCCATGTACCTGTGCTGGACCCCCTCCTCAGTGCTGGGGGGCTGCCCTTTCCCCATGTACCTGTGCTGGAGTCCCTCCTCAGTGCTGGGGGGCTGCCTCTCCCCATGTACCTGTGCTGGACCCCCTCCTCAGTGCTGGGGGGCTGCCCCCTCCCCATGTACCTGTGCTGGGCCCCCTCCTCAGTGCTGGGGGCTGCCTCTCCCCATGTACTTGTGCTTGACCCCCTCCTCAGAGCTGGGGGCTGCCCCCTCCCCATGTACCTGTGCTGGACCCCCTCCTCAGTGCTGGGGGGCTGCCCTCTCCCCATGTACCTGTGCTGGACCCCCTCCTCAGTGCTGGGGGGCTGCCCCCTCCCCATGTACCTGTGCTGGACCCCCTCCTCAGTGCTGGGGGGCTGCCCTCTCCCCATGTACCTGTGCTGGACCCCTTCCTCAGTGCTGGGGGGCTGCCCCCTCCCCATGTACCTGTGCTGGACCCCCTCCTCAGTGCTGGGGGTCTGCCCTCTCCCCATGTACCTGTGCTGGACCCCCTCCTCAGTGCTGGGGGGCTGCCCCCTCCCCATGTACCTGTGCTGGAGTCCCTCCTCAGTGCTGGGGGCTGCCCCCTCCCCATGTACCTGTGCTGGGCCCCCTCCTCAGTGCTGGGGGGCTGCCCCCTCCCCATGTACCTGTGCTGGACCCCCTCCTCAGTGCTGGGGGGCTGTCCTCTCCCCATGTACCTGTGCTGGACCCCCTCCTCAGTGCTGGGGGGCTGCCTCTCCCCATGTACCTGTGCTGGACCCCCTCCTCAGTGCTGGGGGGCTGCCTCTCCCCATGTACCTGTGCTGGACCCCCTCCTCAGTGCTGGGGGGCTGCCCTCTCCCCATGTACCTGTGCTGGACCCCCTCCTCAGTGCTGGGGGGCTGCCCTCTCCCCATGTACCTGTGCTGGACCCCCTCCTCAGTGCTGGGGGGCTGCCCTCTCCCCATGTACCTGTGCTGGACCCCCTCCTCAGTGCTGGGGGGCTGCCCCCTCCCCATGTACCTGTGCTGGACCCCCTCCTCAGTGCTGGGGGGCTGCCTCTCCCCATGTACCTGTGCTGGACCCCCTCCTCAGTGCTGGGGGGCTGCCCTCTCCCCATGTACCTGTGCTGGACCCCCTCCTCAGTGCTGGGGGGCTGCCCTCTCCCCATGTACCTGTGCTGGACCCCCTCCTCAGTGCTGGGGGGCTGCCCTCTCCCCATGTACCTGTGCTGGACCCCCTCCTCAGTGCTGGGGGGCTGCCCCCTCCCCATGTACCTGTGCTGGAGTCCCTCCTCAGTGCTGGGGGGCTGCCCCTCCCCATGTACCTGTGCTGGGCCCCCTCCTCAGTGCTGGGGGCTGCCCTCTCCCCATGTACCTGTGCTGGACCCCCTCCTCAGTGCTGGGGGGCTGCCCTCTCCCCATGTACCTGTGCTGGACCCCCTCCTCAGTGCTGGGGGGCTGCCCTCTCCCCATGTACCTGTGCTGGACCCCCTCCTCAGTGCTGGGGGGCTGCCCCCTCCCCATGTACCTGTGCTGGACCCCCTCCTCAGTGCTGGGGGGCTGCCCTCTCCCCATGTACCTGTGCTGGACCCCCTCCTCAGTGCTGGGGGGCTGCCCTCTCCCCATGTACCTGTGCTGGACCCCCTCCTCAGTGCTGGGGGCTGCCTCCTCCCCATGTACCTGTGCTGGACCCCCTCCTCAGTGCTGGGGGCTGCCCTCTCCCCATGTACCTGTGCTGGACCCCCTCCTCAGTGCTGGGGGGCTGCCCTCTCCCCATGTACCTGTGCTGGACCCCCTCCTCAGTGCTGGGGGGCTGCCCCCTCCCCATGTACCTGTGCTGGACCCCCTCCTCAGTGCTGGGGGGCTGCCCTCTCCCCATGTACCTGTGCTGGACCCCCTCCTCAGTGCTGGGGGGCTGCCCCCTCCCCATGTACCTGTGCTGGACCCGCTCCTCAGTGCTGGGGGGCTGCCCTCTCCCCATGTACCTGTGCTGGACCCCCTCCTCAGTGCTGGGGGGCTGCCCTCTCCCCATGTACCTGTGCTGGACCCCCTCCTCAGTGCTGGGGGGCTGCCCCTCCCCATGTACCTGTGCTGGGCCCCCTCCTCAGTGCTGGGGGCTGCCCTCTCCCCATGTACCTGTGCTGGACCCCCTCCTCAGTGCTGGGGGGCTGCCCTCTCCCCATGTACCTGTGCTGGACCCCCTCCTCAGTGCTGGGGGGCTGCCCCCTCCCCATGTACCTGTGCTGGACCCCTTCCTCAGTGCTTGGGGCTGCCCTCTCCCCATGTACCTGTGCTGGACCCCCTCCTCAGTGCTGGGGGGCTGCCCCCTCCCCATGTACCTGTGCTGGACCCCCTCCTCAGTGCTGGGGGGCTGCCCTCTCCCCATGTACCTGTGCTGGACCCCCTCCTCAGTGCTGGGGGCTGCCCCCTCCCCATGTACCTGTGCTGGACCCCCTCCTCAGTGCTGGGGGGCTGCCCTCTCCCCATGTACCTGTGCTGGGCGCCCTCCTCAGTGCTGGGGGGCTGCCCTCTCCCCATGTACCTGTGCTGGACCCCCTCCTCAGTGCTGGGGGGCTGCCCCCTCCCCATGTACCTGTGCTGGACCCCCTCCTCAGTGCTGGGGGGCTGCCCCCTCCCCATGTACCTGTGCTGGACCCGCTCCTCAGTGCTGGGGGGCTGCCCTCTCCCCATGTACCTGTGCTGGACCCCCTCCTCAGTGCTGGGGGGCTGCCCTCTCCCCATGTACCTGTGCTGGACCCCCTCCTCAGTGCTGGGGGCTGCCTCCTCCCCATGTACCTGTGCTGGACCCCCTCCTCAGTGCTGGGGGCTGCCCTCTCCCCATGTACCTGTGCTGGGCCCCCTCCTCAGTGCTGGGGGCTGCCCTCTCCCCATGTACCTGTGCTGGACCCCCTCCTCAGTGCTGGGGGGCTGCCCTCTCCCCATGTACCTGTGCTGGACCCCCTCCTCAGTGCTGGGGGGCTGCCCCCTCCCCATGTACCTGTGCTGGACCCCTTCCTCAGTGCTTGGGGCTGCCCTCTCCCCATGTACCTGTGCTGGACCCCCTCCTCAGTGCTGGGGGGCTGCCCCCTCCCCATGTACCTGTGCTGGACCCCCTCCTCAGTGCTGGGGGGCTGCCCCCTCCCCATGTTCCTGTGCTGGACCCCCTCCTCAGTGCTGGGGAGCTGCCCTCTCCCCATGTACCTGTGCTGGACCCCCTCCTCAGTGCTGGGGGGCTGCCCCCTCCCCATGTACCTGTGCTGGACCCCCCTCCTCAGTGCTGGGGGGCTGCCCTCTCCCCATGTACCTGTGCTGGACCCCCTCCTCAGTGCTGGGGGGCTGCCCCCTCCCCATGTACCTGTGCTGGACCCCCTCCTCAGTGCTGGGGGGCTGCCCTCTCCCCATGTACCTGTGCTGGACCCCCTCCTCAGTGCTGGGGGGCTGCAGGCTGCTCTCAGCTCCTGACTCTTCTCTGTGAGGAGCTTCCGGGTTGGTGAATCTGAGCGTCAGAGGCTGCGATGTGCAGAGAGGCAGCTACTGGAAATATCTCTATAAAAGGAAGAGACACATGATGGAGGAAGAGGAAGCTCACCTCCACTGCTGGGGGCAGGGGGCAGCCCAGACAGGTGGGCAGCACAGGAGGGGGCACTGCCCACACAGCAGCCCCTCATGTGAGACAAAGCCCCCAGCCAGGTGTGCAAGTGGCAGCAGAGACTGCATGAATGTATCACACTACACAGAATGGATAAAGACCCCAGACCAGACCCCATAGACAATACAGACCCCAGACCAGACCCCATAGCCAATACAGACCCCTGACCAGGCCCTATAGACAATACAGACCCCAGACCAGACCCTATATACAATACAGACCCCAGACCAGACCCTATATACAATACAGACCCCATACCCTATAGACAATACAAACCCCTGACCAGGCCCTATAGACAATACAAACCCCAGACCAGACCCCATAGACAATACAGACCCCAGACCAGAGACCCCATAGCCAATACAGACCCCTGACCAGACCCTATAGACAATACAGACCCCAGACCAGACCCTATATACAATACAGACCCCAGACCAGACCCTATATACAATACAGATCCCAGACCAGACCCTATATACAATACAGATCGCAGACCAGACCCTATAGACAATACAGACCCCAGACCAGACCCTATATACAATACAGATCCCAGACCACACCCCATAGACAATACAGACCCCAGACCAGACCCTATAGACAATACAGACCCCAGACCACACCCCATAGACAATACAGACCCCAGACCAGACCCTATATACAATACAGACCCCATACCCTTTAGACAATACAGACCCCAGACAAGACCCCATAGACAATACAGACCCCAATGTATCATACTACACACAGAATGGATAAAGACCCCAGACTAGAACCCATAGACAATTTAGACCCCAATGTATCATACTACACACAGAATGGATACGGACCCCAGACCACATAGACAATACAGACCCAGATAAATACAGAGCCTGTAGACAATACAGACTCCAATGTATCATACCGCACACAGAATGGATAAAGACCCCAGACCAGAGCCCAAAGACAATACAGACCCCAGACCTGACCCCACAGACAATACAGACCCCAGACCTGGCCCCACAGACAATACAGACCCCAGACCAAACTCCCTTCATGAAATACAGACCTCAGACAAATACAGAGCCCTTAGATAGACTGCAGACCCATCAAAACCCATAGACAATACCCTTTAGACCAGTGATGGCGAACCTTTTAGAGACTGGGTACCCAAACTACAACAGAATCCTACTTATTTACCTTGAAGTGCCAACATAACAATTTAAACAGTAACTTATTGCTCCATGTTCTTCCACAACATTCAATCATATTGGCCCCCTGAGGCCACCAATATAGTTGAAAGCAGGAGGATAAATTCACGAGCTTCTCTCCAGGGTCTCTCTGTACAAGAAGAATCATGGGGCCAGCAAGGGGACCTCAAAAGATAATCTGGACCTTCTCACTCTTCCTGCATTTCCAATCAGTCAAGGATGTGTCACCTTAAAATAGCATTGAGAACAGCAGGAGAACTGAGAACTGCAGGAATAATCTAGTCCAGTCTGATGAATCTATCCAGGTGCGACAGCCTGGGTGCCAACAGAAAGGGTTCAGAGTGCCGCCTCTGGCACCCGTGCCATAGGTTCGCCATCACTGCTTTAGACAAATACAGACCCCAGACAGGATCCCAGAACACCTAAACCCGACCCCATAAACAAATACAAAATAAACATTAGGTCCTCCAAACAAATTCAGGACACCATTAAACAAACAGATCAGATCTCTTAGGCCGCGGTCACACCTACCGCTAGGCGTCCGTCATAACGCGGCCTTAAAGGGATTTTCTGTGCTTTATAATTACTAATGAACCAGGGCCTTATATTAGGTCATCAGTAGATGGGTGTGGGGGGGTTCAGCAACCATTACCCTCTCCAAAAAGCGGATTGCTGAGGTGCCATCCCTCTGCTACATAAGCAGACAGCGCCATCTGTTGAGTATTGGCCAGATGGCAGAACTGCAAGGAGCTGGCAGTGTGGAGTCCAGGATGAAGCTCTGGAGACCTTGTCCTTTTGTCTCCTGGATATTGTAATGAGATTGTGATAGATCACGGATGATGTATTCCCAATCAGTTACTCGCCCTACAATGTTTTCGGAAGGCGACTAGTGAGAAACTGAAATGGAAAAGCTTAAGGCCCCTTCCACACTTGCGTTGCAGATCACGTCAGAGTCTGATCAGGGTGCGATCAGGGTTTGGTCAGTGAAAAACTGACATTTTTCATCAGAGTGCAATCAGTTTTCAGTCAGAGTTTGTTCAGTATCTCAGTTTTTCGTGCGATTTCAATGCAATTGCAATGCGTTTTTCATGCGCAGGTAATGCGCGTGAAAGGACTCAGGGCTGAGCTCTATCTTTTCTATGGCAATTGATGCGTGAAAAAAGCATTGCACTTGCATGTGCCTCAGAGTGCGATGCGTTTTTGATGCTTCTCCATAGACTTGTATGGTGCGTTTTTCACGCGCGTGACTTGCAAAAGTAGAGCATGCCGAGATTTAACCGCGCGTTAAAAAAAACGTGCGTGTGTGCGTGAAAAAAAATGCAATTGATTACAATGGGTCAGGGTGCAATGCAAGTTCTGCATGTCAAAAGCATGCGCAAAACACGCGCATGAAAAACGGAAGTGTGAAAGGGGCCTATGAGAATAAAGTTAAAAAAGTATTTCTTTTGAATGCCCTTTCTTGTGCTTCCTGTAGAGTATCTGCAGCACATCTCATCCTTTACATTATACAGGACGGGTGGTGGGTCTGGAAATACTCCGCAAATCCTTCCGACCTACAGTGAACACATTGCAAAAAAATTTTTCTTCAATGCATGGAGAAGAGCTCCAGAGAAAAAGAGGAAAAAAATTACTAAAAAATACTCCTAGAGATGGACGAGCAGCCGGGAGCACGTGCTGCCAGCTTCGCTTTTCATTTGGTTGTACATTGACTCCTCTTTCCTGTGATCTCACTGATCAGCAAATTATCCCCAAGGATGCGGTCACACATACCGCTAGGCGTCTGTTCATAACACGACGCTAGTGCACAGGGGGAGGTAACCCTAAAAACGGCCCAAAAATGCCATGTGTGACATCAAACTTACAGGTCTCGACCCTTTTGGCGCAGTCACACAGTGCGTTTTTGTTGCGTTTTGAAATGCATTAAAACAGCTGAGGAGAGATTAAATTGCCTTAACATTTGCGTATTAATGCGTTAACAATGTGTTTACATTAGCGTTTTGTTAACATGCGCATTAACATCGCGTTTACACTGGGTTTTGTTAATAGTATTAATAGTATTGTAATTAGGCAAATCACCTCTCCACAGATGTTGTAATGCGTTTCAAAAATGCTATGAAAACGCGACCAAAACGCACCGTGTGACCGCGCCCTCAGTAAGGCCGCGTGCACACGTTCTGCTAGCGTTGCATTCATAAACCAACACTAGCGCACAGGGGATGGGCCTCAGCCCAATCGCATATGCGTTACCAGGGAAACGCATGTGTTACATAGCCCGTCCCCTGTGCACCAGCGTCGCGTTATGAAGAACGCTAGCGGAATGTGTCACCGCGACCTAACCCCCATAATGGCTAATTGGACCTTAATATCTTTAAAATTAGGCACAAAATTTGGGACATTTCGGAATAACCCAATGAAAACCAGAACTGTTGACGGCTTCACTAAAACTTATTGAAGGTCATGGAGTTTGCTTGCAAAATAAATTGTAAATATGTTGTAAAAATGACATTCACCCCTGCAGGAGCCTGACCTCAACTCTCCTGAAAATCCACAAGACAAGACAAGGGAGAAGTTCCAGAAGAGCCGGGAATCTTCTGAGGAGAATGTAAAATTCCCACATCCTATTGGCTATGATGGACTAGGCCTCAGTAATCAAAAGTAGGCCTCATTTCCCCATAGCAACCAATCAGGGAGCAGCTTTCATTTTTTATCAGCAGTTTCAGAAATGCAAGCTGAGCTCTGATTGGTTGCTATGAGCAATAAAGGCCTTCTCTACTTCTATGGAATAATATGCAGACATAAAGTATGAAGGAATAACCTGTCATCGTCTGTGTGTCGTCTTAAGCCGGCGCCACACAGGGCGCTTTGTCTGCGCTTGCAAACGCAAACGCAGACAAAGTCGCGCCCACCGGGGCGGGCCTCGGCCCGATCGCATCGGCGTTTCTATGGAAACGCCTGTGATCGGGAACGAGACGCCGGTGTTTCGCGTTAAATTAACACGAAACACCGGCGGCTCGTTCCCGATCGCAGGCGTTTCCATAGAAACGCCGATGCGATCGGGCCGAGGCCCGCCCCGGTGGGCGCGACTTTGTCTGCGTTTGCGTTTGCAAGCGCAGACAAAGCGCCCTGTGTGGCGCCGGCCTTACAAATGGAAACTGGGAGCTAAATTGTGGTGTGAACTTAGGTTGATGGCACACGTGGTGTTTTGAACACGTTTTTGGCCCGTTTTTTTTAGCAGTCCGTTAAAAATGCATACGTTTTTGAAAACGCTTTTTTTTTTTTTTTAAACGCATGCGTTTTTTCTGTTTTTCCCAATTATCATAATTATATTTGGGGAAAAACTGACAAAAAAGGAAAAAACTGATGTGTTTTCAAAAAAAATGCCTGCGTTTTTAAACTGCATGTGTTTTTTAACAGACTGCTTAAAAACAGCCCAAAAACTGGTTCAAAACGCCAAGTGTACCACCCCCTTAGGGTGAAGACACACGTGGCGTTTTTAGGCCGTTTTTGGGCCGTTTTTGGTTAGTGCGTTTTCAGATCGTAAAAAACGCATACGTTTTTGACCAGTTTGAATTAAGATAATTGGTCAAACCTGTCAAAAACGCATGCGTTTTTTCCGATCTGAAAACGCCTAAAAAACGGCCTAAAAACGCCACGTGTGTCTTCACCCTTAGGCTGGCGCCACACGTAGCGCTTTGTCTGCGCTTGCAAACGCAGACAAAGTCGCGCCCACCGGGGCGGGCCTCGGCCCGATCGCATCAGCGTTTCTATGGAAATGCCTGCGATCGGGAACGAGCCGCCGGTGTTTCGCGTTAAATTAAATTAATTAACGCAAAACACCGGCGGCTCATAGGGTGAAGACCCACATGGCGTTTTTAGGCCATGCGTTTTTGACAGGTTTGAGCAATTATCTTAATTCAAACTGGTCAAAAACTTTGTGTGAATTCGCCCTCAAAAATGCATCAAAAAAACACCATGCAACACATTGGGGCACATTTACTTACCCGGTCCAGTCGCGATCCAGCGGCCGGTTCTCCGACGCTGATTCGGGTTCTGCCAGGATTCACTAAGGTCCGTGCGCCGATATTCACCATGTTTTGCTGCTGCGCCGAGGTCCACCGAAGTTCACTTGCTTTTTTCTGGTGTATGTGAGTGCTTGATCTTGCGACACAAATGGCTTTTTAAATTCCGCGGTTTTTCCGAATCCTTCGGGTTGTCCGGTGGCCACGCCCCCCGATTCCTGTCGCGCGAAAGTCGGCGCGATTGCGCCAAAAATCGATTGCGTGCGCCACAATCCCGTGAAATACAGAGCAAAACGGAAATATTCGGGAAAAACCCGACGGATTCGCGGCTGCGGACCCTCAGGGCGCGTTCACACGTTGCGTTTTGACCTGCGTTTTCATTGCGTTTGAAACGCATATACAACAGCTGAGGAGAGGTGATTTGCCTAATTTCATCACTGTTAACGCATGCGTTAACAAAACGCATCGTAAACGCGATGTTAACGCATGCGTTAACAACGCGTTAACGCATGCGTTTTGTTAACGCATGCGTTAACATTGCGTTTACAAACGTAAACGGTAATGTAATTAGGCAAATTACCTCACATCAGCTGTTGTATATGCGTTCCAAACGCAATGAAAACGCAACCAAAACGCAACGTGTGAACGCGCCCTTAGTAAATGTGCCCCATTGTGTGAAAGCGCCCTAAATGCAGACCACAAACACATGCATTTTCAAAAATGCCACCGCTCTGAAAACGCTGACAAGAAAAACGCAGGGGAGAAAACGCCAAGTTTAAACACCCTGAGGGCGCGTTCACACGTTGCGCTTTCGTCGCGTTCATAACGCGACGCAAGCGCACAGGGGGCGGAGTTTGGGGCGATCGCATATGCGTTTCCAGAGAAACGCATGCGATCGGGTTATCAATCGCATGCGTTTCCCGGGAAACGCATATGCGATCGCCCCAAACTCCGCCCCCTGTGCGCTTGCGTCGCGTTATGAACGCGACGAAAGCGCAACGTGTGAACGCGCCCTGAGGCTGGCGCCACACGTGGCGCTTTTGTCTGCGTTTGCGAACGCAAACGCAGACAAAGTCGCGCCCACCGGGGAGGGCCTCGGCCCGATCGCATCGGCGTTTCTATGGAAACGCCTGCGATCGGGAACGAGCCGCCGGTGTTTCGTGTTAATTTAACGCGAAACACCGGCGTCTCGTTCCCGATCGCAGGCGTTTCCATAGAAACGCCGATGCGATCGGGCCGAGGCCCGCCCCGGTGGGCGCGACTTTGTCTGCGTTTGCGTTCGCAAACGCAGACAAAAGCGCCACGTGTGGCACCAGCCTGAGGGTGAAGACACACATGGCGTTTTTGGGCCGTTTTTACTAAGTGCGTTTTCAGATAGTTAAAAAACGCATGCGTTTTTTAAAAACGCATGCGTTTTTGACAGGTTTGACCAATTATCTTAATCCAAACTGGTCAAAAACGCATGCGTTTTTAACGATCTGAAAACGCACTTAGTAAAAACGGCCCAAAAACGCCATGTGTGTCTTCACCCTGAGGCTGGTGCCACACGCACCGCTTTGTCCGCGTTTGAAAACGCGGACAAAGCCTTTCCTACCGTTAATGCAAAACACCGGCGGCTTGTTCCCGTTCGCAGGCGTTTCCATAGGCGCGGCTTTGTCTGTGTTTGCATTTTCAAACGCAGACAAAGCGGTGCGTGTGGCACCAGCCTTAGGGCGCGTTCACACGTTCCGCTATCGTCGCGTTCATAACGCGACGCTAGCGCACAGTGGGCGGGGGCTCGGGCCGATCGCATATGCGTTTCCCGGGAAACGCATGCGATTAATAACCCGTTCGCATGCGTTTCTCTGGAAACGCATATGCGATCGCCCCAAACTCCGCCCCCTGTGTGCTAGCGTCGCGTTATGAACGCAGCGCTAGCGGAACGTGTGAACGCGCCCTTATGAATGCGGCCTTTGCGCCTCGGACAGTCCTCATCCGCACGGGGCTCTGAGATCCGCAGCCGTGTGTATGAGCCCATAGAAACAAATGAATGTGCCCTGTGAGTGGTGCAGTGGCTTTTGGCGTTTCGGATACGTCAAAACGCATGCTTAAAAACGTACCAAAAATGCCATGTGTGGCATCACCCAAACAATTCTGGGAGCGTTTTTTTTTCATTGCTGTAAGTGTAAGCAGATGTGAAAATGTTTATCCATTTACTTACACTTACAGCAATGAAGAAAAACGTAGCCAAACGCATTGTAACATACAAAAACGTATGCGTTCTGACGCATCCAAAACGCCACGTGTGAATGCACCATGTGAAAAAAAAACAACTAGCACATGTCCTCATTTTCTCGTCGTGTGCAGGTGGCCTAATTGGGGGCACCTGGACCCCGGGGAGGAGCCAGCAGCAGGACCCAGGTGGGCGGGGTCAGGGGGCTATATAACCTGCCAGGGGGAGTCTTCTATGCTACACAAAGACACAGTCTGGGACTTTGTGGAGTGAGAGAAACAACCATGTCTGACAAGGGTAAAACTCATCTGAATGTGGTCATCATTGGCCATGTGGACTCCGGCAAGTCCACCACCACCGGCCACCTCATCTACAAGTGCGGAGGCTTCGATCCAAGATCTCTGGAGAAACTGGAGGCAGCAGCTGGTCAGGTAAACCCCTACTCATCCTCCCACAATCTCAGCCTGATACTGGGGGTCTCCATTGATACTGGAGATGTCTATATGTGGCTTTCTATTGAGTGTCCTGAGGGCTTCTGACTGTATTCACATGTGGCATTTACATTGTTTTAAAACCCTATGACCGCTGACCAGAGATGTGCCCAATTGTTTCTGTCAATGTTTGTTAACAAAATTATGTTAACAGCAATGTCATTGGGCAAATCTCTGCTCAGCGGTTGTATTGTTTCAAAGTGCATTGTAATGCCGTGTGTGAACTCAGCTTCAAGGGCTTATCCACATGTCAGCTGTGTGTATGGAGTCTTGTTCAGGGAGTGTTCACACTGGGTGCTTGTTGCTGATAACCTTTAGTTTTCCAGTGGACATTTAAGCAGCCTGAGCCCTGCCATTGGGTGTTTCAAATGAATTTGTAAAGGCAATGCAAATGCCATGTGTGAACACAACCTCAAACGCTCCCCTTGTCAATGAGTTGTATTGCAGCTGAGCCCCAATGACTTCAATGGATTCCACCAACAGGTGTGGGGCTGCGGGTGCAGTCACATGTTGTGTTTAATGCATGCGTTTAAAAATGCATTGCAACAGCTGAGATTTGCCTGATTAAACAGCTGTTAACAGATGTGTTTATGCATGCAATCATGGTTTCTTTTTGTAAACACAAGTGTTAACAGCTGTTTAATTAGGCAAATCATCTTCAGCTGTTGCAATGCTTTTTTTAAAAAAATGTATGCATTAAATGTGACATGTGACCGCACCCTGGGGTCTTTCTGGTCCTAGACAATCCCTTTAGAGCCAGTTCCCAATTTTTGCAGTAGTTGAGTTAAGACCCAGGAGTGGTCAGAACAGATGTAAAGCTTTCCATTCTACTTCTTGTCTACACTTGTGGTTTTGGATCACAATAATGGACCTGCATTGTATGAACTAAAACGTCTCCAACGGCTGAATTGTGGACTGGCCCTTTAAAACCATAGGTTAGGCCATCAGCATCAGATTGGTAGAGGTCTAATACTGTAATGGGAGCTGTTGTTCAGCACTGGCGGCCAATAATTGAGAACGCCTTCCAACCTGATTTTGATTTGTCCAGTAAAGTGATCAAACTGCTTTTTGGCTGCGTTCACTTATTGTGCTTTTCACTACAACTTGAATGAGGAGGAGCTTGGCTAGAGCGCATGTGCCCTGGAAGGAGCACCAGGTGTTCTGCATCGCTCACGCACTCGTTTTGCATGTTCTGGCTAAACTCTTCCCTGTTGCATAAAGGCACAACGTGTGATCGCAAACTCTTCTTTCCTGGCAACTGCAATGTGAAGCCATGTGGCCGGTGCTTTTCTTTTTGCTCATGTGTTAAGTTAAGAAATGCAACACTAGTGGAACGTCTGATTTAATTGAAAACGCATGCATTTTTTGTATGTTCACCAAGCGTTTGGCTGGTTTGAAATTTTTTTTTTTTTCTCTTCTGGAAGTTTAAGCAGTGGTGAAAATGTTTCACAACTTATACTTCCAGATGTTATGAAATCGAACCGGACAAATTCATTGTAAATGTGTGAGAATGCATGTTAGAAAAAGTGCCGTTAACACGTTTCAAAACGCACTGCAACAGCTGAAGAGGGAATTGCATCTTCAAAACGACTGTTAATGTGTTAACATTGCAGTAACAATTGTCTTGTAGAAGTAAATGTTAACAGCTGTTTAATTGGGCAATTCCCTCTTCAGCTGTTGCTATTCGTCTTGAAATGCTGCCTGAATCTGTTCAGGTCACGTGATGGACACGCATCCACGTCTCTTCTTGGTTCTCTAAGCTTTGTCCATTACCTGAAAAATTGAAGCCTTGTTACAGATCAAAAAGTTGTTCCACTGAATGCTGATGCGGCACCTCCACAGGGCAAGTGCAGTATTGCATTAGGTTAGGTCCTCCTGAGCAGTGGATCCTCTCCAGCAGGTTATCACTATGACCTCTCCATCATATCCAAGGGTCTTGTAAGGAATTCACCATTACTGATGGAGAATCCCAGTTCTGAAGCCTCATGACTAATGGATTGTTCTGTTCTTAGATGGGTAAGAGTTCATTCAAGTTTGCGTGGATCTTGGACAAGTTGAAGGCCGAGAGGGAACGAGGGATAACCATTGACATCTCCCTGTGGAAGTTCCAAACGAACAGGTTCACAATTACAATCATTGATGCTCCGGGGCACCGAGACTTCATCAAGAACATGATCACTGGCACATCCCAGGTAGGTGCTCGTGTCAATCCACAGCACCACATTGATGCACCTGTTAAGACACTTGGTCACAATCTTGGTAGCACTTTGTACATTCAAGCAAATGATGCCCCAATGTTTATTTCAGGCGGATGTGGCTCTTCTAGTGGTCTCTGCAGCCACTGGTGAGTTTGAAGCCGGAGTGTCCAGAAATGGTCAAACCAGAGAACATGCTCTTCTGGCCTACACCATGGGTGTGAAACAACTCATTGTCTGTGTGAACAAGATGGACCTGACCTCACCCCCATACAGTGAGCAGAGATTTAATGAGGTGGTTAGGAATGTGACTATGTACCTCAAGAAGATTGGGTACAACCCAAATACCATCCCATTTGTGCCTGTGTCGGGGTGGACGGGAGAGAACATCGCTTCTCCAAGCCAGAAGGTATGTAGTTATTGATCAAAGATCTTGCAAATCTTAGTTTACCAAAATCTCAAAGCTTTAGCTTTCACTAGGATTCCATTTTTTTGCCCAAAAGCATAGGAGTAAGGTACCTCATACCAAAGTGAGACTTAGAAGATCCACTAGTTGCCCACTGTCTTTGTTGCAAGGTCATGTGTAGACTTTGCAATATTGTCTATTGTTGCCTCGCTAACAAACCTACACTTAATTAACAGATGAACTGGTTTAGAGGATGGAAGGTAAAACGAAAAGATGGCTTTACTAAAGGACAGTCTCTGCTTGAGGTCATGGATAATCTGGTCCCTCCAGTCCGGCCGGCCAACAAGCCATTACGGCTTCCACTACAAGACGTGTACAAGATCGGAGGTAGGTTTCTATGTAAATGTTCACATGGTCCTTATGTCTGAGTTGAAGACGGCTATTACTTGTCCTCTAGTCCACTTGTCTAAAAGGTTCTTTGTATTTTAGGAATTGGCACAGTACCAGTGGGTAAAGTTGAGACTGGGGTCCTTAAGCCTGGTATGACCATATCCTTTGCACCATCAAACTTTACTGCGGAGGTGAAGTCTATAGAGATGCATCATGAGCCGCTCCAGACGGCATTTCCAGGTTATAACATTGGATTCAACGTCAAGAACGTTGCCGTGAAGAACCTTAAACGTGGAAATGTAGCTGGAAACTCCAAGAGTGACCCACCAACAGAGGCCACCAGCTTCACCGCCCAGGTACACAAGGTCCACCACAATCTCGGATAATCCATAATTTGAGTGATTTGGTGAACTAATGGGATTATTTCTGTAGGTCATTATCCTGAACCATCCCGGCTTTATCAAGGCTGGTTACTCTCCAGTCATAGACTGCCATACTGCGCACACCACCTGCCAGTTCTCCGAGCTCCAGGAGAAGATTGACCGGCGGTCAGGCAAAAAGCTGGAGGACAATCCATATCAACTGAAGTCTGGAGATGCTGCGATCGTGACCCTCAAGCCCATAAAGCCGTTCTGTGTAGAGAGATTCTATGACTACCCACCTCTAGGTAAGTTGGGTTATGAAAATATTGACCTATAGCACTCAGTCAACACTTGGTCTTAAAGGGATCCCCAATAGTCCTAACCCTTTAGTGCTGTAGAATTTGTTGGGCAATCGCCGATGTTTAATCCTACCTGGTTACCAGCAGAACTGTCAAATATGGGTTTATAGTCTAGGATTCTAGTGTTTCACTACATTGGGAACATCCTCACACTGCTGTGCTCTTAGCTCTCTACAATGAACTGATGCCCAACTCCCTTGACTACAGTAATTGGCTCATGGTTGAACTTGACAATGGTAACTCACTTGTGCTGCACAACATACATCTTCTACTCTGCAAAGGGCACAGCAGTGTGAGGATACCAACCCCTCCCCATTGCACCTCAAGAGAATTGGTCCTGTTAACATGCGCCATAATGATTGTCTTGAGGTCTAGCTATAGTAATCTCCTCCTTGTGGATTGCAGGACGCTTTGCTGCCCGGGATCTGAAGCAGACTGTCGCAGTGGGTGTGGTAAAATCCGTGGAAAGAAAAATTAACAGCTTGGCCAAGCGGCAAGTCCAGAAGCCGATCCTGGTGAACTGAAGATCCTCCTGCCGGAGATCCGGGCTTTACTTTATTTTCTATACAGTTTTATGTATAATCCTGCAGAGGTTCTGCTGCGGCAGTGAAGTGTAACTGTTGCTTTATGTTAAATTTTGTCTTTAATAAAGATATTGAGCATCAGTGGGTGCGCCATGTACATGGTCTTCCATTAGTCGCTTGACCTGTTTGCTATTCAACTCTATATAATTGTGTTCTGTAAAGAGGGGGTGGTTATATTTCAACATTTCAAAAGGGAGCAGACTTCAGCACATTAAATCAGGGACTTGGCCCTGACCAGTCTGGCATAATCAGTCCTGTCTGCAGGTGGCTTCTGCAGTGAACTGCATTGTTGGCCCATATAGATCTCATCAAAAGGACATGTCTCTAGCATCTACCTCCACCCCTAATATGCATTGCTGGCTACTTACCTAGGTCCCTCATCTGCACTGACATGTAATGTGTATTGGAATCAAGTGGACTCAAAGGATTTGTAACCACTTGGGCAGGCTATTACTCACCCTGCCCAAGTGCAAGGGGAGACCATATAACATCCTATGAAGCTGCAGCATGGAGGGGCACTGGTAACACTGAGTCCTTCTGGCTCAAAAGCATAACTTGAGTTGATTTTAGAAGGACGTTGGCCAGGGATCACAACATTATCGGTCACTTCCTGGTTAAGATGGATTTTGATGGGAGTTTCTTTTAAAGGATTATCCAGATTAAAGAAAGTTGCCCTATGCATGAGTATAGGTTGCAGTGTAAAGACCACCTAGGAATGCAGGTTGTGTTCTCCTTTTCCTGCCATCCCATAGCAGCAGCTACACATTTTGTAAGAGGCCTCAGTGATCTGGACCTAATGTCATTGGTTAGAGGATTCCTCTTATCTAAACCAGTGGCATTTGTTACAAGTATCACGATCTGTGAGCAGAATCTGCCCCCCCATATATGACTGGATGTAAATGGCAGGTTGGGGTGGTGGGAGGTCAGGAATTGTAGCTCTGGCTTGGTTATAAGCCTGGGGGCACAGAGCAGACATTTGGGTGTATGCCGGCATCTTCTAAAATGCTGGCACTGTGGGCAGATCTTGCTCCTGTCTTCATGGATACTTAAAGGGATATTCCCATTTCTGCTAATTTTTGTTTTGGAGTATATTGGAAAATTGTATAATTTATCAATCCCTCAAGGTTTTCTAGATTTCTGCTTTCTGACCTATCAGAAGCTTATTTGTTTAGCTCCAGTGGACAGAAATCTGACTATGGCTCGTTAGTAGCAGAGTAATTAGAGCTGTGGGTTATAAAAGTCCAAGCCCCTGTGTGACCATGGTCAGATTTCTGTCCACCTGAAACAAAGTTTTCTATAGGACAGCAAGCAGAGATCAAGAAAACAGTGAGGAATTGATATAAAGTATATTGGAAAAAGTAACTTAATTATTCAACTTATTTGCTGAAATGGGACATCCCCTTTAAGGATTCCTAGAAAACACCTTTTAAAGATACTGAAAGCCTCTATTTCCCTTTAGGGGTGGGTGGCTGCTGGTTGTGACATTCACCCTCCTGCACAATCCGGTACGATCATATTTCACTACACCAGTCATGGCTGCTCTTGGGGAAACCTTCACACTGGAGTTTTGGCTTTTCTGCAATTGGCTCATTCAATTTATGAGCTTTTCATGTTGGTACAATTCTGGTACCAAATGTCAAGTTTCAATTTTTTTTTTTACCTTTTAAATGGGCCATACCCATTTTATTTTAGTGGGAGAAGTCAGTTTATTCTGATTTAGGGAATATATTTTCTAATTTTTAATCTTTGGAATGTTAAGTGTAATTGTATCAACTAGAATGCCACCTTAATATCAAAGGAGGACCTGGGTGCCTTATGTAATCTTATCTGGCTGCCCAAATATCTTGTGCAAATGTGGCAAATACCTACTGTAAGGGAGAGGGGCATCTAAAATCCTTGGCTGCCTAATTAAACTGAAAATAAAGTAGCAACAAAATTGCAATAACTTTGTTTTGTTGGCAGAGATCGCCCTCTGGTGGTGACATTACACGCTGCACATGAGGTCTAGTGGCCAGATATCTAACACTTAGCAGATGATTTATCACAGTGGTGGCGAACCTATGGCACGGGTGCCAGAGGTGGCACTCAGAGCCCTTTCTATGGGCACCCAGAACTTCATGCAAGCACAGAATTTGCTAGATGTGGCACAAGGCTTCCTCCTGCGGTCCAAGACAGCTATGGACATACTATGCTTAGTGCTATTTTAAAGCGATACCTCCTTGGCTGCCAGAACTACACGAGAAGTGAGAAGGTAAGGACAGAGATGGATTTTTGTTGGAGCTCCTGCTCTGGGTCCCCCGATTCTTCCTCTTCAGGGGACCCTGGAAGGAAGCTATAATCCAAATTTCTCCATCTTCTTTCTATTGTATTGGTATCCTCAGGAAGCCAATATGATTGAAACTTGTGACACAGCTGGGATCAATAGGTTACTGCTGAAATTGTCATGTTGGCACTTTGCGACATAAAAGTGGGTTTTGTTTGTCGGTTGGGCACTCTGTCTCTAAAAGGTTCCCCATCACTGATTTATCATGTCTGTATGCCAAGTCTAAAGTGATGACAATAATATTTAAAAAAAAAAAAAAAGGCCGGATGTTGTTTGTTGCACTTGGTTGTTTTTATCTTCAGGATTGTACACAAAGCTGCATGTTGTAGTAGGAATTTTTTTTTTACTAAGATATTTGCAAGCCTAAAACTTCCATAGAATTAAGAGATGGTAAGGCCCAACAACCACTTCTCCCTGCAGAAGGGCAGGGTTGTAGAGCAGCTGGATGCAGAGAGCACAGCCGTGTGAGGACACACCCCTAGTGCACTTAGAGAACCTACAATTCTCGGATATAAATCCATATTTCACAGTCCTGCTGCTACTAACATACACAAAGGAATGATTAGGCATATTTCCAGGGACAATACCTGAGGGTGGTGCTTTGAACGCATTTTTGTGCTGTTTTTAAGCAGTCTGTTAAACGGATGCGTTTTTTGAAAACGCATCAGTTTTTGACAGGTTTGACTAATTATCTTAATTCAAGATGGTCACACACATGCGTTTTTTTGACGTACTGCTTAAAAACGGGCCAAAAACGCGTTCAAAACGCCACGTGTGCCATCACCCTCACACTGACTGCAGAGAGAACAGAGCACAGCAGTGTGAGGACAAAGCTCCGGTGCACCTGCAGAAGCTACAATCTTGGAAAATAAATCCATATTTTACAATCCTGCTGCTACTAACATACACAAAGGAATGATTAGGTATCTTTCCAGTGACTATACCTAACACTGGCTGCAGAGAGAACAGAGCACAGTAGTGTTAGGACAAACCCCCAGTGCCCTTGGAGAAGCTACACTCCTGGAAAATCCATATTTCACAGCCCTGCTGCTACTAACAACCTACACAAATATCTAATCACACATCTCTACAGGCATACCCAACACTTTCTACAGAAATCAGAGCACCTCAGCGCACTTGGAGCAGCTACAATCCTGGAATATAAATCCATATTTGACAGTTCTGTTTTTTTTTTTAGATCACAATAAATTCTTTTATAAATTAAAAATAAACACCACTTTTAGTTTTTTTTTTTGTCACTTTAAACATTTTTATTAATTTAAAATACGGAATGATTAATAAAATGAGCTTGTGACTTTGCTTTTAAAAACAGAATATACTGTACCATGTGGTCTAACACTCTGCAGGTAGAGAAGCTACGACGGTCCTACAGTCTCATCTCCTCCCGCTACGTCCGTCCATGCCGCGCCTCTTAGAGTATTGCTGAAATACTTGAAGTTTTTAGGTTTTTTTTTTTTAATGTTACATTTTCCACCATGCAAAGTCTGACAGACTTGATTACCGACGGCAAAGTTCTGCAGCCAAATTTATTTTTTTTTTCGTTAACTCTCAAAAAAAAAAAAAAGTTTGAATACTTTTGGCCAGAAAAACAAAAAAAACCTTTATATAAATAAAATATTTCTACATGCAGAAAATATGTGCCTTTAAGATACCCAAAGTAATAGTACATAAAAGTCAAAATTATATCGGAAGTGCACAGGAATGTGAAAATATATATATAAAAAAAGAAAAATTGAAATAAAAAAAGTTCTGTCAACTTTTTTTTTTTAAGGGTAAAGAAAAAAAACATACTAAAATGGAAATACAATATGTACAGGTTTTTAGTTTTTTTTTTTCTTGCGCATCTCTATCTAAACAATCACCATAATGAACAAGTTCCAGTCCGTAACACCATGATCTGGCCGTAGTCGTAGTCAGGAGTAGGGGGTCACTTTTATCTCTTCAACGGCAACTACGGAGACCCCGCCTCCAGCCTCTGAGTTTCACACTTCCTCTTCTACGTCACTAACAATATACAATGAAGTCCATTCCACTTTTCATCTATGAATAATTTATGGTACAGTTTAAATAATAATAATAATAAAAAAAAAATTCTAGCAAAAAAATATAAAAAAAATATTTTTTTTTTACACAGGCATACAGATTTATTTGATCCATTTTTGAGTTTTTTTTTTTTTTATCCATTTTCACGTAATACTGTCTATGTCAAATAGATCTCTCTACTGGAAAAATATTCCCCTCGATCCCCACGGCTACAGAACAACTTGGTCTACAACAAAGTTTAAGGACGACACTTTTTTTTTTGGTTTTTTTTTTTCCTTTTTGTGGTTTTTGTCCCTGTTATTTTTTATTACAGGTTTCAAGTATTCTGGAGTTGTTGTTGTTTTGTTTTTTTAAGTATTTTTATTATATTTATTTTCCTCTCTGGTGGGTTTTCTGGTACACGCATGCATAACGTAAACAGACTAATAATCGCTTCGCAGTCGTTAGGATCCAAGTCCGATGGGTTGAAACGGAAACGCTTTTGTGGTTTTTGTTTTTTAATATATATATTTCTGTATATTATATATCTATATATGTATATCACTTCTGGTAAAAGAAGCCTTTAGATAGAAATATATCTTTGTATCTTTTTTTTTACTACTTGTAGCAAAGTAACAGTTATGGGAGTTGCGAAAGTTCCAAAAACAAAAGAGCACGGAAATACTTGGTTTTTCTTTCAAATTTTTTTTTAACCCCCCCCCCCCAAACTATCTTGAAATGGTTTTATCCGTAATAAATACGCAGGTGATTGCTGTGCCGGTGGGAGTTGGGGGAGGAGCTATCTTGCCCGCCTCCCCCTTTAACCCCCGATACTGTAACTAAAGACAGACATGTGATCAGGGAGCAAGTGCATAATAGATAAGATATATATATTGTATCTATAGGAGACAAGACAGCTCTGGCAGTACAGAGGGGTCAAAGTGCTGATAACCAGGGGGGGCGCCGGAGAGGCGGGGCAGAGGAGGAGGAGGCGGAGCTGGCGGTTTCTCCTCCCGCTGTAGTAATACTGGTGGAGGCAGGATAACATCGTACATTTACAATACACAGAATGTGGAAGTACTGGATGAAGAGAACAGTAGCTTATATACAGACACGAGGGAGGGGACACGGGTACGAGCTGAGGGGGAGGGGCTTGATTCGCAACACTAAAACATCCAGGTTCTATTCTGACAAGATGTGGACGAAAGACACCGGGAAGACGCCTTTTCTTTCTGGATTGCCTTCCACGTGACCGATCTGAGAAGAGACAGACACAGGAAAAAATTTTCGGTTATGATCTAACATGACAATAGACCTCTATTTATCTGTAGAAGGTCCTCAAACAATCAAATAAAGTAAATCACAAGAGAGATACAGAGTATTTCCTTCCTGGACACTCACCCACCACTCATGGTCCTCCTCTCCGGTCACTATGATCACCTCCCCCTCCACGAATGTCAGCTCATCATCGTTGTCCGCTTGGCAATCGTATATCGTCTTCACTCTCTTCAACTTAGTTTTACCCTAAAATAAGAAAGAAGAGAGAGGATCCCATAAGTTGTGTCATACCCACTGCTCCAGCACCTGGCCACGTCCACCGTTATCAGAGACATCTCATCCTTACATGTTTTTCTGGTTTTAAATAAAAGTTATACAAAATACTTTGTTTCAATAACTCCCAATATCTGATTGTTGTCAGTCAATGAGATCATTAGTGACCATGTAGATTGGAGCCAGTATTGTCCCTGGAGAGAAGTGTAATCAGACCTTTGTGTATGTTACTAGTAGCAGCAGGACTAACATGTGCATTCCAGGATTGTAGCTGCTCCAAGTACACTGGAGGTGTGTCCTAACACTGCTTTTCTCTACGTGCCCTGAACTGCTCCACTCTGAGCGACTGTTCTAGTGTTCAGCCAGAAACCTGCTACTGCCTTTAGGGACCAAGGTGGGGCTCAATGCAGAGAGCACAGAGCACAGCAGTGTGAGGACACACCTCCAGTGTACTCAGTGAAGCTACAATTCTGGAATATAAATCCACTTTTTCACAGTCCTGCTGCTAATAACAACTAAATTACTGCATAACTAAATCTGCTGGATCCTTGTTAAAGGAGTCTTTCAAGACTGCTGGACAAGGGTGCCATGAGTGGAATCCCCAAAAGTCCGATATCGATGACCTATTTTAGGGATAGGTCATTGATTTCAAGATGTTCCAATCTTTAGCGGTTGAACTAAAGTATATTGGAATCATCAGATGCAATGATTTTTCTTTGATGTAAAACTAGAAAACCCCATCCAGATTCCTCCTTGGAGACTTACTGTGTTGATTTTCCTAGGAAGTGGCACCGGTGTTTCTGGAAGAGGAGGTGGACCGTCGCTGGAAGCCTCTGAGCCCTGTTTCTGGACCGGTGTATGGTCGGTCGGCTGGGAGTTCTGATGCACCTCGGCCGGCTGAGAATTCTGGTTGGCCTCTGGAGTCTGAGGTTTGGGGGCTGGCTCTGCTACCGGAGCCTTAGGCACCAGGTCCGCCAGGTTGGGTTTGGGTGGAAGATCCTTTAGTTGTGGCTTTGGAGGTAGGTCTCCGAGCTGTGGCTTGGGGGGCAGGTCTCCGAGCTGAGGTTTCGGGGGTAGTTCTCCAGGCTTTGGTGGTAGATCCCCCACGTGTGGCTTCTGCTGGAATTCAGAAGGTTGCGGTTTTGGAGGAAGATCGGCTAGCTGTGGCTTCTGGGGCAGGTCTCCCGCCTGCGGTGACTTCTGGAAGAGGTCTACTGATGGCTGCTGGTTGTATTTGTCCATAGAGAGATGATGAGTGGTGTCAATTTTCCGTAGAGCCACTTAAAAAGAGAGAGAAGGAGCGTTACGCTACAACACGAGGACCCTCCATCCAATACAACAATGGGGAGCTTCAGTCTCCACATATCAACTGCACAGAAATAGGAGAGTGCTATCCCATCAGTCCCATACAGGGGAGGGGGTAGGTTGTGCATGAAAATATTTTTTATTACAGTGCCTTGCAAAAGGATTATACTCAAGTATATTACTAGGAAAAGTAATTTTTCGGATGTTACAATACAACAATCACAACTCTTATGTGATGAAGTCATATGAGGACTTGGTTTTTGTGAGTCACCTTGTACTTTTCAGGGCGCATAAAGTTCTGAAGATATTATATATACACATATATACACAGGAAGTCCCCGGGTTACGTACAAAATAGGTTCCATAGGTTTGTTCTTAAGTTGAATTTGTATGCAAATCGAAACTGTATATTTTATAATTGTAGTTCTAGACAATTTTTTTTTTTTTTGGCCCCAGTGACAATTGGGGTTTCAAAATTTTTTTTGCTGTAATTGGACCAAGGATTATCCATAAATCTTCATTACAGACCCCGTACAGCTGATCACTGCAGTCTGGGACTATAGAAACATTCAGAGAGGGCAGAGGGGGCAGAGGGGTCCGTCTGTAACTATGCAATCAAATACTATTATTTCTAAATAATATAAATATGTTTATGCTATAGTTTAAGGGAAACAAATATAGTGTACAGATTTTTTTTTTCAAATTTATATAGTATTTTTTTTTTCTAGTAACTCCCCCCCCCCCCCACATTTTATTTCATACATTAAGTAACAGCGCAGTCCCACAATGGTACCTGACATGCAGTACTTTAGTTCCTGGGAGCAGCAGGTTATGACTTACCTTTTTGAGGTAGTTTTGGCAAAACTCTGGGCCCTAATGTAGTTTTTGTAGTTCCGGTGCTAAGATAATGGGGGCAAAAAACAAACAAAAAAAATTAGCAAAACAAAAATAATCCATCATCTTAAATTACAATGAAATTATAACAAATAGAGATATAAAGATATCAAATGTAAAGAGATTTGTATCAGTCGCCAGTGATCTTTCAGACAGAGAAATTGAATTTATTATGTTTTTTTATTATTTAAATCTAATTTTTTAAAAAAATTAACAAAAACAAACATTTATAGTGTTGGCTTTTATTCCTTTTTTATAGGAATGGAGCTGCCATATTGGATATACCCGAGTAAATTACTTTGTGGCAGCTGCAAATGTTGGGAGTTACTGTGCAAATAGAGAGGCACAGCACATAACAGCTAGCCTATGGAGCGTCCTCTAGTGGACATACCTGCTAGCCTATGGAGCGCCCTCTAGTGGGCACAACTGCTAGTCTATGGAGCGTCCTCTAGTGGACATAACAGCTAGCCTATGGAGCGCCCTCTAGTGGACATAACAGCTAGCCTATGGAGTGTCCTCTAGTGGATATACCTGCTAGCCTATGGAGCGTCCTCTAGTGGGCACAACTGCTAGTCTATGGAGCGTCCTCTAGTGGACATAACAGCTAGCCTATGGAGCGCCCTCTAGTGGACATAACAGCTAGCCTATGGAGTGTCCTCTAGTATACATACCTGCTAGCCTATGGAGCGTCCTCTAGTGGACATACCTACTAGCCTATGGAGCGTCCTGTAGTGGACATACCAGCTAGCCTATGGAGCACCCTCTAGTGGGCACAACTGCTAGTCTATGGAGCACCCACTAAAGGACATAACTGCTAGCCTATGGAGCGCCCTCTAGTGGACACAACTGCTAGTCTATGGAGCACCCACTAAAGGACATAACTGCTAGCCTATGGAGCGCCCTCTAGTGGACACAACTGCTAGTCTATGGAGCACCCACTAAAGGACATAACTGCTAGCCTATGGAGCGCCCTCTAGTGGACACAACTGCTAGTCTATGGAGCACCCACTAAAGGACATAACTGCTAGCCTATGGAGCGCCCTCTAGTGGACACAACTGCTAGTCTATGGAGCACCCACTAAAGGACATAACGGCTAGCCTATGGAGCACCCTCTAGTGGACATACCTGCTAGCCTATGGAGCACCCACTAGAGGACATAACGGCTAGCCTATCGAGCGTCCTCTAGTGGACAATGTGAAAGTAATGATAAATCTCCATCAGGTCCTTCCTTACCTGGCGGAGTGAGTCAGTCTCTCAAACTTGTTCAGAGATCTCTCCCCTGGGCTGTGGCCTGTATCATTCCCTGGAGGGAGAAATCACAGACACGTGAATAGGACGCGGCGTCCCGGGTCCCATCACTCAGATACTGGGGTCACATCAACACCCAAGAAGAATCGGAGCAGAACACTCAGAGAAGGGAAAACAGTAAGAAGCTAAAGTGAAGCAGAAATCTACGAAGAAGTGACGGCAGATTCTCATATTGAACCCCACAATGGATCTCATACCGTAATATATGACCAAGCTGCAGTTTACAGTATGGCCACTAGGGGTCAATGGTGCCCAAAAGATACATGGTTTATATTGTATCAAAGTCTATTGTATCCAATGTAGCAAACTTCCGGTGGAACACTACAACAGTCACTCAGAGTAGAGGAGGGGGTGTGGAACACATCAGTACAGTGAGCTAAGAGCACAGCAGTGTGAGGACGCTTGGAAAAGCTCAAATCGAAAAATGGAAATCAATATTTCACAGTGCTGCTTCTACTAATAACATACACTGTGATTACACAGCTCTCCAGGGACAATAACTAGTCTGCATTTCATCGCTGAGAGCTAAAAGCACAGCTGTGTGAACACAATATTATCACGTCCCCATCCCTTTAAGGGTCTGGTCACACGTTGCATTTTGGTTAACCCATGCATTAACAAAACAAACGCAAATACATTGTTAACGCATGCATTAACATCACGTTTACATTGAGTGTTTTGTAAACGCAAATGTTAACAGTAATGTAATTAGGCAAATCACCTCTCCTCTGCTGTTGTAATGCGTTTCAAAATGCAACCAAAACGCACCGTGTGACTGCGCCCTAAGTGTTAGTGACTGTGACCTCCGCCGTTCTGGTTCTGTAGCTGATGTCAAACTACAACTCCCAGCATGCTGTGGATAAACTTCTGCTGCAGCAGAAAAAAACATGTGTTATAATGGAGGAATTTCTGGTTTGGAAAGATAATTTGCATATCTAATTTCTCATAATGCACAGCACATTAAACGTCCGCTGGATCTCCCCAATGGACACCCATAACCTCTAGCTAGGTAAAGTTTTTTCCTTTTATTTTAAAGGTAGACCATGTGACTGTTATTGGGAACCTCACAGAGGGGGTCTCACTCAGTGTGGTGGGGGGGCTATGCATGTCTCCCTGATCTACAAGGGTTGCATATTTATCATATAGGTAGGGGCCTATTTGCCCAAAGGACTCTGAGTTGCAGGCCCGGTCTCTTCTATGTATGACGTTGTGAGACCACCATGACAAGACCCCCACGGTCCCCATAGGACTCTAGAAGCAGCAGGTGGATATGCAGGAAAGTAAGAAGTGACAGGTATCCTTAGGAGTTGGAAGTAAAGTTGAGAGCAGAGACACAAGGTCTGGAGAAGAGGACGGTCCATCACCTTCATTTCACAACTCACCCCAGGACACCGAGCCCTTACTGTGAGGTAGCGGGCTTGGCGGATCAGAGAGAGTTCGTTTGTGTCCGGGGGGCGGGGGAGGAGCTTTCTTCTTGGATAAAGTGGAGCTGCCGCTAGGGGACTGGGTGCTTACAGGGAGGGCGAGCGTAGAACCGGGTGCAACTGGAAAAGCACACACAAAAATCTTACTAATAATATTCCATCACATCATTTTTGAGAGCTGCGTGTGACAGCACCACCGTCCTCGTGTCAGTTCCACACAATAAGTAAACTGCAAAAGTTCTATTCACTGAAAGCAATCCTCGACAGTCACAAGGACCAAAAATTTAAATAAATTGTATTCCTCATCAGTTTCAAGGTCTCTGCTTGCTGTCAGTGAAGGCCTGTGGGTTTGTCATCATGTAAAAATCAGTACAGGGAAAAGTGATCATTCTTTTGCTGCTCGATTCTGGCCACGGAATGTTGACAACACTGATACATTGTAGCAAACCAGCAGTTGTTTCCATTTACATAAGTAGATTGGAATTCTCAATCTTTCCATGATATAAGTTATACCCTCTTAGCGTGGAGACTGCCATACATGAACCTACCTTTGCCAGCATTCCTGGGGGGCAGCGGAGGGCCGTCTGTGATTGGGGAGGTGGGGGAGTCCGTGCTGGTGGACATGAAGATCTGGTTGGTGAAGGCTCCATAGGACAACCTCTGTTTATCCCGCGGAGTGCTGAAGCCCGGCAGGGACAGCTTGTCCTGGGGGGAGATACTGGACGAGTGGCAGAAGCTCTGGGGTCTCGGGGAACGCTCCTTCTTGATTGGACTTGGCTTTTTTTTTTTAATTAAAAAAAAAAAGGGAAACAATTTTAACATGGGTTTATAGTCAGGTGCATGGACATGATGGCAGGACTGACTTGAGTGAATGAATCAGAGCTGCAATACCAGCCACAGCCACTATGCAATGTTTGGCACTGTGCGCGGTGACCTGGGAAAAGGTGATAGCACAAAGATATGTGCATCCTGTGCGTCTGTGAAGTTCCAGCAATCAGATATTTTCTAGTCACCTTATCGTCCAAGTCGTCGTCACTCTCGTCAATCTCCTCCAGCCGCAGGTTCCAGTCGTACTCCACGTGGATATGTGGGTTCAGTTTCCCCGCCACGGCTTGAGAAAGCTGGAAACATGAAATTCAGAGGGAAATTAATCTCCCGCAGGACTCTCATATGGATACAACATGCACCCCTAGTAATTAGAGGGAACCTGTCAGCAGATATGACCATGCAGACTGCAGCCGGTGTTATGGATTGTCCCTGGAGAGATGTGTAATCAGACCTTTGTGTAAGTTCAGATGTGCCTCCAGATTCCTGACTGACATGCTTTCTCTTCGGGCGAGTTCTACTCAGCTCAGCTACATCATTCACTGCTCCCACAGGCATTAAACACTGGCTGTGTGTGTCTGGCAGAAAAGACATCAGCTCCCTAATTTACCTCCCTCAGGAATTCTCTTCTCACACATAAAGCTTCTCTCTCACCCCTGAAGGTGGAGGAATGAGGGAGATGATATCTCTTCAGCCAGCCCCACACAGCCCCTGGGTAGAATGATCCGAGTCAATTTTACAAAAGAACTGCTCCTCCCAGGCATGGGGAGGAACAATATAGGGATAGTTGCACTGCTGTTTAATACAAATTTTCAAAGATATGTTTATTTAGTGTGGATTAGTTTATCTGACAGGTTCCCTCTAAGGAGAGACCCTGGTAATGGGGCCACGTTTGCACTCACCAGCTCCTCGCACTGCGCTGCCTTTAACCTCTTCGCCATGTCGTATGCGGTCTCACCGAGCTGATTCACTATGAGAGGAGGTAAAAGGTTATACATCAATCTAGAGTATGAGGTGGGCGATGGGGACACTATGAATGAGTTATTAGGGTAAGTTCATTCTGTGTTGTTATAGGGAGTGCCCTGTCCCCCTATAACACCCCCTATACCCATGTATATGAATAGAGCTGGGGGTGATGCCTTTTGGCTGTGTGAGATCTCAGTGTCCTATCTATACAGCATTACGCACTGTGATTACTGCAGCTTTGGTTGTGAGTGGAGTATAATCCATTTGCTCCCTTCTCACCCAGATCAATAGATGGTTTCCCCCTCAGAAGCAGTTTTAAACATTCAGGCTTGTTATATATACAGCAGTAGTGCAGCGCCGTGTTGCCTTTTCCTGTCGGCTTGTCTAAATTTCCACTGCGGATAGAAAGAAGAGGAGTCAATGGACAACGTATGAAGCCAACACAGGCACGGAATGAGATATCAGTGGTTGTTCCTGCCCCAAAACATTGTAACAAGATTAGCACAGCAAAGACAATTGTGCTGCTGATGTGGATAGTTTATGACAGATTAGATACAACTGTAGCAAACCAGCAGCTGTGAGAAGTAAGAGGACTATAAAGGTTTCTGAGCAACATCAAACTTAGAAATTCACTTGAAAGGAGATCTACCACCAGGATGAAGGACTGCATGCAAATGAGCCCGAGGGGCTCCAGGTTCCATTAACACCTATGGAGCCTGGAGCACCTCAGGCTCATTTGCATACAGTCCTTCATCTTGGTGGTAGATGCCCTTTAAATTCCTATTACTAAAAGGGGTCCAGAACAGCTACAAATAAAAGCCATTATCCTGGAGGACAATGTGGGAAAAAATGCAACGCCACCAGATGGGGAAATGAGGCATTACACATTTCTCATTGCCTTCAAATATCAGTGTAATGCCTCATTTCCCCATGTAGTGGCGCTGTCACGAAAGTGAACACTCATTGACATCTTCCCCCACAGATTAGGGTTTATAGCAAATCAGTAATTAATAAAGATAATGAAATAATTCTCACCAGTTTTGTACTAAGAAGTCAACTAAGGGAAGGGACGTGTGGTCGGCAGTGCGCACTGCAAAGTGAAGGGCGGTTTCACCGGGCTCCTGCAAAGCACAACAAGAGACGTGTACATGATGCACAATATCACCCTTGTAGTTTAAAAATGGAAGTTTTTGAATTTCATTGATCCTCAGGGGAGGGACTAAACAAAGACACACCCCTTCTTGAATTTAATCCACTAATCATATCCCTCATCGTCCATACCTGCCCTGATTCTAACAGTGGTTCCAGGATCTCGACTCCTTCTGCATAGACTTGGATTAGTGCAAGTAAGTCTCTAGACTTCACAGCCTCCAGCAGCTCGCCCTGCTTCTCCGCCCCCGAGGAGCACAACCTGCGGCAGAACTTATGCTCTATGTATTTGGCTGTGATGTATTCCTTACGTGCAGTCCTGTGGGAGGAGGAGGTTGTATATAAATACAGATCACTATTATTAGTTTCCTCTCATCTAGTCGTTCGCTACTTACATATCACTGGAAGGAGAAGGTTTGGGTGATGGGGAAGGTAGGTTCCCTTCCATAATTTCATTGAAGCTATTGTTTCCTACATTCTTGGCCAGCTGTGAGACAGCACAACGTGAGCGACGAGGATAAAAGATACCATAAAGGCACAAGAGATCCCTCCACCAATCACCAAACACTCACCAAGAGTTCAGAAGTTCCTAACTTGTCCAGCTCCAGAGACTGGATCCTAGAGATGTGAACCCCCATCTCCCTATGGATGCCGGAGCACTCTATACAGGTCAGGATTCCTAGGTTGGTGGACAGCCAGGTGGGATCTGTAGGAAGGAATACAAAGGATTGTGTAAAAAAGAAGTCACATGGCATGGATATAATATAGTGACATGATTAAAGGGAATGTGTCCAAATGGAATTCTATTCCAGGATTGTAGCTTCTCCAAGTGTGTGTCCTCACACTGCTGTGCTCTCTACACCCAGTGCTCATTACTGTGCCTGGATTGATGCATAATCATACCTTTGTGTATGTTGTTAGTAGCAGCAGGACTGTGATATATGGATTTATATTCCAGGATTGTAGCTACTCCAAGTGCACTGGGGGAGTGTCCTCACACTGCTGTGCTCTCTACAGTCAGTGTTCATTACTGTCCCTGGATTGATGCATAATCATACCTTCGTGTATGTTGTTAGTAGCAGCAGGACTGTGATATATCGATTTAAATTCCAGGATTGTAGCTACTCCAAGTGCACTGGGGGAGTGTCCTCACACTGCTGTGCTCTCTACAGTCAGTGTTCATTACTGTCCCTGAATTGATGCATAATCATAGCTTTGTGTATGTTGTTAGTAGCAGAGGGAAATATGGATTTATATTCCAGGATCGTAGCTTCTCAATCATGTCTTCACACTTCTGTGCTCTGTGCTCTCTGCAATGAACTACCCCACGGTTCCTACAAATCTGTAGCAGGCTTCTGATTGAGTACTACAGTAGTTGGAAAGCAATGGCGAAGCTGTGAAGAAACTTAATGCACACTGTAAAGAGCACAGCAGTATGAGGACACACCTACAATCCTGGAATATAAATCCATTTTCACAGTCCTGCTGCTACTAACAACATACAAAATACCTAACACTGGCTGCAGAGAATACATACCACAGCAGTGTGAGGACATGCCCCCCATTGCACTTGGAGAAGCTACAATACTGGAACATAAATCCATTTTCACCATACACATACAAAGGTTTGATCACTCTTCTCTCCAGGGACAATACATAAAACTGTCTGCAGAAAGCACAGCAGTGTGAAGACCCAACCTCAGAGAACTGTGAGAAGCTACAATCCTGGGATATAAATCCATATATCACAGTCCTGCTGCTACTACCAATCTACAAGAAAAGTCCGATTACCAAACTCTCCAGGGAAAATACATAACACTGGCTGCAGTTGTCATGGTCACGGCTGCTGACAGATTCTCTTTAAAACATTGTTACATAAAACTTGTTACGGAAAACATAGATTCTATTTCCCCCTATCAGCACCGCACCTGTGCACAGGTTGTGTGTGGTATTGCAGTTGACTCTACAGACTGTAATGAAGCTGCGCTGTATTACCAGAAAGAACGTGTAGCACGCAATACCGTAAACGCCCAATGACTGCGTCTGTGGGTGACGGCTGCATGATAATCCTTCTCTCCTGACTATTCCTTATGCTGGAAGTCTACACAGACTCTCATGTGAACTGGTGCTTATAAACAAATAGCAATGTAAGAAAGCAGAGCTGTAGTGTAAAGCATGGAGGAGAGAATCCTACTAGATTACTACTTTCTCTGCAGTACCACACTGCACACGAGTCAGTCACGTCTCCCCTCCGCCAGTATTTCTGTACTGACCCTCCAACAATTCTTAGAAATCAATAGAAGAGTAGGGGGGGGGGGGGGGGAGGGTCTTCTGCAAATCCCAAAACTCCGCAGACACTGCAGAAAGGTCACACATTTGGTAAATAATAACAGTCACTGACACCTTCATCCAGCAGGTGGCAGCACATACAAAGCTAAAATAATATTGGGAGCTCCACAAATGCAAAAATAGATACAAGAGGAGGGGAACGTCATCATATGTACAGTCATCATATCCGGGATCAGGGGGTCCGACTGCTGTGACCCCATTGATAAGAAACTTAGGACAACTACTGCTGAGTGGCCTGGCCACCCCCATGTATCCCCCCCATAATACCGCCTTTACATCACATTTAGGCTACATTCACACCACAGTATGGGGGACGTATATGCGGCCGATATACATCCCCCATACACTTCTATGGGCTCACGGCGCCCTACGGGACATGTCCTATCTTTTCCCGTATTACGGCGCCGCGGCCATATATCGCTATGGAGAGGGGCGGGGGTGAGCTGTGCTCACCTCCTCCTCCTCTCCCCTTGCTGCCGTGTGACCGCCGTGCTACGGTGCGGCAGGCTCACGGCAGTGTGAATGTAGCCTTTACATCCCATGTAACCCTGCATAATACCGCCTTTACATCCCATGTAACCCTGCATAATACCGCCTTTACATCCCATGTAACCCCGCATAATACCGCCTTTACATCCCATGTAACCCCGCATAATACCGCCTTTACATCCCATGTAACCCTGCATAATACCGCCTTTACATCCCATGTAACCCTGCATAATACCGCCTTTACATCCCATGTAACCCTGCATAATACCGCCTTTACATCCCATGTAACCCTGCATAATACCGCCTTTACATCCCATGTAACCCTGCATAATACCGCCTTTACATCCCATGTAACCCTGCATAATACCGCCTTTACATCCCATGTAACCCTGCATAATACCGCCTTTACATCCCATGTAACCCCGCATAATATCGCCTTTACATCCCATGTAACCCCGCATAATACCGCCTTTACATCCCACGTAACCCTGCATAATACCGCCTTTACATCCCATGTAACCCTGCATAATACCGCCTTTACATCCCATGTAACCCCGCATAATACCGCCTTTACATCCCATGTAACCCCGCATAATACCGCCTTTACATCCCATGTAACCCCGCATAATACCGCCTTTACATCCCATGTAACCCCGCATAATACCGCCTTTACATCCCATGTAACCCTGCATAATACCGCCTTTACATCCCATGTAACCCTGCATAATACCGCCTTTACATCCCATGTAACCCTGCATAATACCGCCTTTACATCCCATGTAACCCCGCATAATACCGCCTTTACATCCCATGTAACCCCGCATAATACCACCTTTACATCCCATGTAACCCCGCATAATACCGCCTTTACATCCCATGTAACCCTGCATAATACCGCCTTTACATGCCATGTAACCCTGCATAATACCGCCTTTACATCCCATGTAACCCTGCATAATACCGCCTTTACACCCCATGTAACCCTGCATAGTACCGCCTTTACACCCAATGTAACCCCGCATAATACCGCCTTTACATCCCATGTATCCCCTCCATAATACCGCCTTTACATCCCATGTATCCCCTCCATAATACCGCCTTTACATCCCATGTATCCCCCCCATAATACCGCCTTTACATCCCATGTATCCCCCCCATAATACCGCCTTTACATCCCATGTATCCCCTCCATAATACCGCCTTTACATCCCATGTATCCCCCCCATAATACCGCCTTTACATTCTATCTAATCCCACATAATTTCGCCTTTATAAAAGACTGGACTCCCCTTTTAACCCGCTATAATACTGCCTCCACATAATCTCCCCATTACTTTGCCCGTATAACTATTTGCTAGGTGGAAGCAGTGATGTGTCTGTTTCCATGGTCTATGGCTTCCATAGGGATAGCTCTGCCCGTAGTATATTTTAAGCTGGGATAATTACATTCATTATGGTTATTATAGTACTAAGCGGTAGAAAATTACACCGCCACGGAAAAGAATGAACGCTATGGTTACATATTTATGTAACACTCTAATTATCTTCAAACAACATCCTTTCATATAGAGGAGAACGTGATAATAATACGGGGGCTCAGACGCTATAGGGTGACCACCGGGTCACACGGGCAGATCCCAAAGTAAACAGGGAAAGGGATACAGGGAAGCTGTCCTGCTCATGCACAGTGATTGATAGTGAATCCTGATTACTCCGACCACAAAGTGATTGACAGTGAGAGTCCTGATTATTTCGCCCACAGTGATTGACAGTGAGAGTCCTGATTACTCCGCCCACACACAGTGATTGGCAGTGAGAGTCCTGATTATTTCGCCCACACACAGTGATTGACAGTGAGAGTCCTGATTACTCCACTCACACAGTGATTGACAGTGAGAGTCCTGATTACTCTGCCCACACACAGTGATTGACAGTGAGAGTCCTGATTACTCTGCCCACACACAGTGATTGACAGTGAGAGTACTGATTACTCCACTCACACAGTGATTGACAGTGAGAGTCCTGATTACTCCGCCCACATACAGTGATTGATAGTGAATCCTGATTACTCCACCCACACAGTGATTGACAGTGAGAGTCCTGATTACTCTGCCCACACACAGTGATTGACAGTGAGAGTCCTGATTACTACGCCCACACACAGTGACTGACAGTGAGAGTCCTGATTACTCCGCCCACACACAGTGATTGCCAGTGAGAGTCCAGATTACCCCGCCCACACACAGTGATTGACAGTGAGAGTCCTGATTACTCTGCCCACACACAGTGATTGCCAGTGAGAGTCCAGATTACCCCGCCCACACACATTGATTGACAGTGAGAGTCCTGATTACTCTGCCCACACACAGTGATTGCCAGTGAGAGTCCAGATTACCCCGCCCACACACATTGATTGACAGTGAGAGTCCTGATTACTCCGCTCACACACAGTGATTGACAGTGAGAGTCCTGATTACTCTGCCAACACACAGTGATAGACAGTGAGAGTCCTGATTACTCCTCCCACACACAGTGATTGACAGTGAGAATCCTGATTACTCTGCCCACACACAGTGATTGACAGTGAGAGTCCTGATTACTCCACCCACCCACAGTAATTGGCATACAGTGATTGTCATTTAAAGAATTCATTTCTTGCTTCCCTGTGCCACCACTAGAGGGTGCTCACAGTATGTATATGATTCCTGGTCTAATACTATGTGTATTATAGGGGTATTACAGGTACCTGATGATCCGCAGTCACAGCAGGCCTCGTTCCCCGGTGTCTTCTGGACGTCCTCTATGATTGCTTTCGTCAGGTCCTCCAGGCTGCTCTCTCCAGTGCTCTGACCATCGTGGAAGGCCATGTTCAGCGCTTCTTCTTTGCTGTTTGTTAAAACCGATATCCATCTGTAAAGAGAGAGGAAAAAAGTGTGCAGAACTTCTCACAGCTACAGACTCTCTTCATTTACCTCCTTTACAAATGCTGCAGATGCAGATATCTTTCTCCTGCTGTAATCATTTGTTACAATGTATCAGCGCAGTGCAAGCATTGGCTACATTGTTCACAACTGAGTTTTTTTTTTGAGGATTTTTCTTTTTGTTTCCATCTCTGCAGTCACAGTAGATTTCAGAAAATGTGTCCAGAGACTTACGCTATGTAATCCTGCTCATCTTCAGCCTGAAAGTGGTAAGTTCTGTTATCTGAAAGATAAAGGAATATTATTTACTGACCTATCCAGATATCCAGAGTCAGACAATACTAGTCTACCATTACACCCTGCACGGGTATGTACATGTACCTATACATGCAACACTGTGAATAGATAACCAGAAATGCATATACTGTAAGCTCTTGTGTCACCCCTCATCCTCATAGACTGTAAGCTCTTGTGTCACCCCCTCATCCTCATAGACTGTAAGCTCTTGTGTCACCCCCTCATCCTCATAGACTGTAAGCTCTTGTGTCACCCCCTCATCCTCATAGACTGTAAGCTCTTGTGTCACCCCCTCATCCTCATAGACTGTAAGCTCTTGTGTCACCCCCTCATCCTCATAGACTGTAAGCTCTTGTGTCACCCCCTCATCCTCATAGACTGTAAGCTCTTGTGTCACCCCCTCATCCTCATAGACTGTAAGCTCTTGTGTCACCCCCTCATCCTCATAGACTGTAAGCTCTTGTGTCATCCCTCATCCTCATAGACTGTAAGCTCTTGTGTCTTCCCCTCATCCTCATAGACTGTAAGCTCTTGTGTCACCCCTCATCCTTATAGACTGTAAGCTCTTGTGTCACCCCCTCATCCTTATAGACTGTAAGTTCTTGTGTCTCCCTTCATCCTCATAGACTGTAAGCTATTGTGTCACTCCTTATCCTCATAGACTGTAAGCTCTTGTGTCTCCCCCTCATCCTCATAGGCTGTAAGCTCTTGTGTCCCACCCTCATCCTCATACACTGTTAGCTCTTGTGTCACCCCCTCATCCTCATAGACTGTAAGCTCTTGTGTCATCCCTCATCCTCATAGACTGTAAGCTCTTGTGTCTTCCCCTCATCCTCATAGACTGTAAGCTCTTGTGTCTTCCCCTCATCCTCAAAGACTGTAAGCTCTTGTGTCACCCCCTCATCCTTATAGACTGTAAGTTCTTGTGTCTCCCTTCATCCTCATAGACTGTAAGCTATTGTGTCACTCCTCATCCTCATAGACTGTAAGCTCTTGTGTCTCCCCCTCATCCTCATAGGCTGTAAGCTCTTGTGTCACCTCCTCATCCTCATAGGCTGTAAGCTCTTGTGTCACCCCTTCATCCTCATAGACTGTAAGCTCTTGTGTCACCTCTTCATCCTCATAGACTGTAAGCTCTTGTGTCACCTCCTCATCCTCATAGACTGTAAGCTCTTGTGTCACCTCTTCATCCTCATAGACTGTAAGCTCTTGTGTCACCTCTTCATCCTCATAGACTGTAAGCTCTTGTGTCACCTCTTCATCCTCATAGACTGTAAGCTCTTGTGTCACCTCCTCATCCTCATAGGCTGTAAGCTCTTGTGTCACCCCCTCATCCTCATAGACTGTAAGCTCTTGTGTCACCCCCATCATCCTCATAGACTGTAAGCTCTTGTGTCACCTCCTCATCCTCATAGACTGTAAGCTCTTGTGTCACCCCCTCATCCTCATAGACTGTAAGCTCTTGTGTCACCTCCTCATCCTCATAGACTGTAAGCTCTTGTGTCACCCCTCCTCCTCATAGACTGTAAGCTCTTGTGTCACCTCCTCATAAACTGTAAGCTCTTGTGTCACCTCTTCATTCTCATAGACTGTAAGCTCTTGTGTCACCCCCTCATCCTCATAGACTGTAAGCTCTTGTGTCACCCCCTCATCCTCATAGACTGTAAGCTCTTGTGTTACCCCCTCATCCTCATAGACTGTAAGCTCTTGTGTCACTCCCTCATCCTCATAGACTGTAAGCTCTTGTGTCACCCCCTCATCCTCATAGACTGTAAGCTCTTGTGTTACCCCCTCATCCTCATAGACTGTAAGCTCTTGTGTCACCCCCTCATCCTCATAGACTGTAAGCTCTTGTGTCACCTCTTCATTCTCATAGACTGTAAGCTCTTGTGTCACCCCCTCATCCTCATAGACTGTAAGCTCTTGTGTCACCCCCTCATCCTCATAGACTGTAGCAGAATAGTGAGTGCAGCTCTGGGGTATAATACAGGATGTAACTCAGGCATTTATAAAGTTCCTTAACTTTTTCGGTCTAGTCTGATGCAGTCCATTCAGATATAACACAATGTGCTCTTTTTATGCGTCTATTCTATGGGATAATTGGAACGAACCCAAAAAGTTTAACCAGCACATTTACAGGACAATAATGAGGAGCGTCCACATACGTGATATCAGGTCGAAGCATTTCTTCTCATCAGCGTTGGGTTTCACTTGGCAGGTGAGCAGGTTCAGCTTTGCAGGTGGCCTATTGGACTGGAAGAATGAACAGGTATCAGAAACCCTGCGCCAACATCAGAGACACTGAAGCCGTGCAGAGATGTAATGATCCGGGCTAACAAGGTGTCTATGGCGCTCCGAGGCCCGGCTGTGCCCAATCACAATCCACAAGACATAATGAGGAGAGAACGAGGTTACCTGGACCAGACAAGGGCGTCCTAATTGCCTGCAGAGGGCTCTCAGAGGCGACTTCTGACTACTGTGCCGCTCGGTAAGGGTGATGGCACACGGTCAGGTTTTCAGATGCAGTTTTTGAAGCCAAAAGCCGGTGTGGATCATAATGGGTGAGACAAATAATTGAAAGGTGCTGCTCCTCCTCCTACTTCTACTCCATTCCTGGTTTGAGCATCAAAAACTGCATCTGAAAAACAGACCATCACCCTGTGCCATCACCCTAAGGCCAGCAGCACACGTGGCATTTTGAACCCTTTTTTGGCCGTTTTTAAGCAGCCTGTTAAAAACCGCATGTGGTTTTCCCGTTTTGTCTGTTTTTTCCCAATTACCATAATTATCTTAATTGGGGAAAAACTGACAAAAAAACAGAAAAAACACATGCGTTTTTTACAGACTGCTTTTGTCTGTTTTTCAATTCTCTTAACAAGAAAATTGGAAAAATGATCAAAAACGCATGCGTTTTTTTAACTGAATGCTTACAAACCACCTAAAAACGGGCTCAAAACGCTGCGGTGCCACCACCCTTAGGGTGAAGACACACATGGCGTTTTTGGGCCGTTTTTACTAAGTGCGTTTTCAGATCGTAAAAAACGTGTGCGTTAAAAAACGCATCAGTTTTTTGAAAACGCATGCGTTTTTGTCCGGTTTTCCGAATTTGTGCAATTAAAAACGGACAAAAACGGATGCGTTTTCAAAAAACGCATGCGTTTTTAAAAAACGGATGCTTTTTTTTAACGCATGCGTTTTTTACGATCTGAAAATGCACTTAAAAACGGCCCAAAAACGCCATTTGTGTCTTCACCCTTAGAGGTAGAGGGATGTCCAGCAGTCACCAAACACTCAATTTCAGAAATTTTCTTGTTTGGGGTCCTGCATCCAGAAAGAGGCACCTACAGGGTCCTGGATCATGATCATGAGCACTGATGCGGAGGGCACAATAGATACAGCAAAGTAGTTACAAAATAACTTCATAGTAGGTCAGGACTGATACATTGTAACAGCACAGCTGTCCTGATAGTTTGCTCCACTATTTACTTGTGGAAAGTGATCCGTGTAGTGACAGCGCTTGCTGCTCTTTCCTGCATCGCTGCCAGAACATGCAACGTAGTGCAGGATTCACCGGTGCAGAACAATGGCAGAGCAAATATTGACACATTGCTGAGAGTCCTGGTATAATAATACCGTAAGTCGCCGATAAACCCTATATCATCGAGGGCGAGATTAAGAATTAAAGGGCAACAAATTGCTTGGGGGTAAAGCAAACAGATGAGAGATAGAGACTGGTGGATGTGTCCGGTACTGCACAAAGGACAGGAGTCGGCACATTTCCAGAAGGAATAACAGAGGAATCGGCATTAGTCCAGGCTCCAACCCTCTGTCAGTTCTCCTTATCGTGCAGGAAACCTGTTACTATGCAGACATGACCTTCTCCTCTACAGTTATTGGTTTTAAATGCTGTAGAACTACAAATCCCAGCATGCTATGACCAAGCACAGCTGTCCCGAATCCTGACAATGATGGAACTTGTAGTTGGAATAATAACTGCAGTCATCATTATACAGTGAAGCCATAAACAAATATATACAAATCCCATAAATAATATATGCGAGAATTGAAAGCTCATGGTAAATAATGTATCAGCAGGCACTGATCGCTCCCCGATGATCTCCCTGGCCGCAAGGTGTTCTGGGAAATGTAGTTCAGTTGAGGTAAAGACAAAGCAGCGATATGTAGGGTATACAGGCTCTGCTACTGATGGGGTCTGTTGGCGATATCCCCTACAAGGGAACCCGTCAGTAGTGGTGACCACGCAGACTGGCTTCAGTATTGTCCCTGGAGATGGATGTAATCATACCCTTGTGTATGTTGTTAGTAGCAGTAGGAAAGTGAAATATGGATTTAAATTCCAGGATTGTAACACCTGGGGAACACCCTCACACTGCTGTGCTCTGTGCACTATGCAGCCACTGGTAGGCATGATCACTGGAGAGACGTGTAATCAGACCTTTGTGTAGGTTGTTAGAAACACAACTGTGACATGTGGATTTATATTCCAGGTTTTTAGCTTCTCCAAGTGCACTGAGAGTTCGTCCTCACACTGCTGTGCTCTTAGCAATTTACACTAAACTGCCCCACAGTCTGTCAACGATGTTCTTAGTGAATGCTATAGTATCCAACTGTAGGCTTGCTACAGCCTTTACTAAAAACTGAAACAAGGAGGGGCTATGGACTGGTTCAAGAGCACAGCAGTGTCAGGACACAACCCCATGCACAATCCTGGAATATAACTACATATCTAACAATACTGCTGCTACTAACAGAATACACGAATGTATGATTACACATCTCTCCAGGAATAATGCATACAACTGGTTGCAGAGAGCACAGAGCACAACAGTGTGAAGACACGTCCCAAGTGGTTCAACAGCACAGTAGTGTGAGGAGATGCCTTCATGCACAATCCTGGAATTTAAATTCATATATCACAGTCCTGCTGCTACTAACAAATAAACAAAGGTCTGATTACACATTTCTCCAGGGATTATACATACAACTGGCTGCAGAGAGCACAGAGCACAACAGTGTGAAGACACGTCCCCATTGGTTCAAAAGCACAGTAAAGAGTTTGTATGTTCTCTCCGTGTTTGCATGGGTTTCCTCCGGGTCCTCCAGTTTCCTCCCACATTCCAAGACATATTGTTAGGATGTTTAGATTGTGAGCTCCATGGGGACAGGAACGGATTTGCCATGCTTTGTGCAGCGCTGCAAAATCTGTAGGCGCTACATAAATAAAGAATTATTATTATTATAGTGTGAGGACATGCCCTCATACACTATCCTGGAATTTAAAGACATATTTCACAGTCCTGCAGCTACTAACGACGTAAACAAAGGTCTGATAATACATGTCTCCAAGGACATTTCCTAACACTGGTTGCTGCCCTTTAAATTGTATATGAATAATAGTAGAAGACCCCTTTATGTCTAAGTCTTCTGTTAGAGAGACTTGCATAGTCTTGGATTATGCCTCCGCCGCTCGCCGGTGACTTGTCGAGTTACAGGTTCACATTTAACCAGTGGAAAAACAAAATCACCTCTTGTTTCTGAGCTCCGGCTGTTCTGGTAATTGTGTAATACGGACTATTATCCCGGCACGGAGTTAATGCATAATTAAAGGCACGTTCCGGACTGCGCCACGTGCGCCAGGAGAAAAACACAACTATAGTGTAAAGACTGAAGGAGTAAAAAAGGAGAGAGAGGGAGTGGAAGAGTCCACCTGTTACCGGGGTAAACCGTTTCGAGGACCCACTACTGCCCCTTTTTGCTCCCTGGGGATAGTTAAATGGACATTAAATTAGTGTAACTGCTGTACATTGTAGAAGTGTGGGAGGAAATCCGTAAAAACATGAGGAACGGCCAGAAAATGTGAGCAGATGTTGACCTTGTAGGAGTCATAGTCACAGCAAAGCAACCTCTGTGCCAATCTAAGGCACGAGTTTCCATAGGTAGGTACTATGTGACACATGGGCTAGGCTGCCCTTCTCACCAACAAAAGATAGGATGTGGTGTAGACAAATATTAGACAGTATGGGGCACATTTTCTTACCTGTCCGGAGGAGTGCGCCCAATATCCTGCATGTGTCACTTCCCCGCTCAGGTCTGACAGAGTTCACCATCTATTTTGTGCTGCATGTAAGTGCTTGATCTTGCGACACAATTTGAATGTTAAATTGCGCACTCAGTCCGAATCAGTTGGATCGTCCGGCGGCACGCCCCCCTCCACTTGTGTCGCATCCCTTGAGGGATGGGATGGAGATATTGGGGCACATTTACTTACCCGTCCGAGTCGCAATCCCCGATCTGGACTCTCCGACAATGATGCACTGTGCCGCGATCCACGTAGATCTTCCTCCCGATGCATGTAAGTGCATTGGATGCGACATAAATTTAAATGTTAAATCCCGTGCTCAGTCTGGCGGCCATGCCCGCTGATTTGTGTCGCGTGAAAGCTGGCACGATTGCGACACTATCCCTGGCGCGATCCCTGAAAAGTCGGGAAGCCCGACGAAAATGTGGGCGCAAGACCCTTAGTAAATAAGCCCCACAGAGATGTCCTGGCCTTAGAAATTCACTGAAAACCATCATTTTTCAGAATTTCTCAGTGAAACTACTTGAGGAAAAACATATTCCATATAGTGTTCCTGTAACATTGGTAAGTAGCCATGAAACGTTAATGTTGCCAGTTGTTTCCTGTCTAGGGTTCTTCAAAAACATCATCTGATGACAAATGGGTTCTCCAACACATGACGAGTCTCCATCACTCTATAGAGGTAACTTTTGGTTTTCGGGACCTTGAATGACAAGGTCCATGTTGAGGCCATGTCGGCATACCTAGCCTTTAAAGGGCTTGTTCACATTCAGCAAATAATGGTAAACTGGTTTGTCTAAGGTAAAGTTATACAATTTTCCAATACATTTTTCCATATCGATTCTTCATGGTTTTCTGGATCTCTGCTTGCTGTCATTCTATAGGAAGCTTCATTGCTATCCACAGGAGGTAAGCGATCTGACCATGGACACACAGGTGCACCCCTCATTATATCACACGGCACAGAATACTCTCTGTGATACTAACGAGCCGCGCACCCTTGTAACATCACATGACCATGGACAGATTTCTATTCAGCGGAAGTAATCATAGACGCTTTCTATAAAAGCACAGCAAGCAGAGATCTAGAAAACTGAAGAATCGATACCAAAATAATATTGTAAGTAAAATTGTACAACTTTTCTTTACACAAACCAATCAATCAATCAAATCAGTTATTTGCCGAAAGTGGACAACCCCTTTAAGGCATCTATGAATCTAAGGTTATCCCACCAAAATGTTTGGAACCTGCAAACCATCTTATGAGTATGTGTGTATCCTTAGACTTCCAACTTAAGATATCCAAATTGTAAAGTTGGACCTTAATGGGGAACCTGTCAGCAGAGTTTACCCAATGAAAATCTAAGCTAATTGATGAAATTTTAATTGTAGAATTCCCTCTTATGTGACAGATCAACCACAATGAGGACACCTCCATACTCATTGCTGTAGATGGTTTGGAAGTCCCAACCATTTTGGAGGGATAATCTGAGATGCTTATATTATTATATTAGGTATGGGGGCAGAGGCCAGCACCAATTTGGTGCCCCTGTACTTCAGTGTTCGTCCACGGATAAGGAAAGAGGAGCCACGAGTCTTACTACCCTCTCGCAGGACAAGCCTCCCATATGAGACTTGTGTAAATCGCATATGTATTTTCCCCCTCCCCAGCGGATCTCACACCTTACCTTCTCCATATGATGATTACAGCAGAAGACAATGACCCCGACGTAACAAGGAGGAGTCAGACCCTGCCGCATGTTATCCACATGAGCAGCTGCTTACTGGTTACGTGTCCACGTCGCGGCTTATGTGAGTGACTGGCTAATTGTTGTCAGCCGCGGCGCCTGCCAGCGCCCGTCAGATGCTCGCCCGCCCGCCATGCCAGGGAGACGCCGGCAGATACATGGGAGACATTCGGAGGAGCAGATTTATTTGGTTCTGCTTTGTAGTATCCGCAGGGACCCGGCCAACACCACAGAAGCTTCTCCCAGGGAAGGAGACATTTATATCCCTGCAGGATGGAATCTCATCTATTCTGCAACTTTTCAGAAAACATGTTGCAATTTTCTTGCGCAACAAAAACTGAGGGTAAAACTAAGCAACTCGAGAAGAACAAGTCTACTGTGATTTCAGGGGGAAAAAATAACCACATCTATATCTCTATTACTTTAAATAGTTGTTTTTATACTTTTTTATGCAACATTATTGTTATTTTTGGTATATATTTGAAGTATTGATATTCTATATAAGAGACTTACTGTGGCATGGGAGATGGTGAGGATCCCATTCTTCACCATACACTTTCTTCTTTGCCAAACTTTTCTCAGGCTGAAAAGGAAACACAATCTGCTGTCACCTGCAGCCGCCACATAACCGCATCCCCCACGTCACTACAAGTCCTGCTCCTTACCCATCGCTCTTCTTTAAGATGTAACCTTTCTTCTCGCTGCCGTATTCCTTGTTCCCCTGGAGCTGGTGCATACTGTACCCCCCCTGCTTACTCTGCGAATCCTAGAAATAAAGATAAATATTGATGCAAAGAAAACAAAAAGGCGACTCATACTACAATATCATCAGAAATAGTGTAACCTATAGAGAATTATATTTTTGTACATAGGGGGCAGTATTATAGTAGTTATATTCTTGTACATAGGGGGCAGTATTATAGTAGTTATATTCTTGTACATAGGGGGCAGTATTATAGTAGTTATATTCTTGCACATAGGGGGCAGTATTATAGTAGTTATATTCTTGTACATAGGGGGCAGTATTATAGTACTTATATTCTTGTACATAGGAGGCAGTATTATAGTAGTTATATTCTTGTACATAGGGGGCAGTATTATAGTAGTTATATTCTTGTACATAGGGGGCAGTATTATAGTAGTTATATTCTTGTACATATGGGGCAGTATTATAGTAGTTATATTCTTGTACATAGGGGGCAGTATGATAGTAGTTATATTCTTGTACATAGGGAGCAGTATTATAGTAGTTATATTCTTGTACATAGGGGGCAGTATTATAGTAGTTATATTCTTGTACATAGGGGGCAGTATTATAGTAGTTATATTCCTGTACATAGGGGGCAGTATTATAGTAGTTATATTCTTGTACATAGGGGCAGTATTATAGTAGTTATATTCTTGTACATAGGGTGCAGTATTATAGTAGTTATATTCTTGTACATAGGAGGCAGTATTATAGTAGTTATATTCTTGTACATAGGGTGCAGTATTATAGTAGTTATATTCCTGTACATAGGGGGCAGTATGATAGTAGTTATATTCTTGTACATAGGGAACAGTATTATAGTAGTTATATTCTTGTACATAGGAGGCAGTATTATAGTAGTTATATTCTTGTACATAGGGTGCAGTATTATAGTAGTTATATTCCTGTACATAGGGGGCAGTATGATAGTAGTTATATTCTTGTACATAGGGGGCAGTATTATAGTAGTTATATTCTTGTACATAGGGGGCAGTATTATAGTAGTTATATTCTTGTACATAGAGGGCAGTATTATAGTAGTTATATTCTTGTACATAGGAGGCAGTATTATAGTAGTTATATTCCTGTACATAGGGGGCAGTATTATAGTAGTTATATTCCTGTACATAGTGGACAGTATTATAGTAGTTATATTCTTGTACATAGGGGGCAGTATTATGGTAGTTATATTCTTGTACATAGGGGACAGTATTATAGTAGTTATATTCCTGTACATAGGGGGCAGTATTATAGTAGTTATATTCCTGTACATAGGGGGCAGTATTATAGTAGTTATATTCTTGTACATAGGGGGCAGTATTATGGTAGTTATATTCTTGTACATAGGGGACAGTATTATAGTAGTTATATTCCTGTACATAGGGGGCAGTATTATAGTAGTTATATTCCTGTATATAGGGGGCAGTATTATAGTAGTTATATTCTTGTACATAGGAGCAGTATTATAGTAGTTATATTCTTGTACATAGGGGCAGTATTATAGTAGTTATATTCTTGTACATAGGATGCAGTATTATAGTAGTTATATTCTTGTACATAGGATGCAGTAATATAGTAGTTATATTCTTGTACATAGGGGGCAGTATTATAGCAGTTATATTCTTGTACATAGGGGGCAGTATTATAGTAGTTATATTCTTGTACATAGGGGGCAGTATTATAGTCGTTATATTCCTGTACATAGGGGGCAGTATTATAGTAGTTATATTCCTGTACATAGGGGGCAGTATTATAGTAGTTATATTCTTGTACATAGGGGGCAGTATTATAGTAGTTATATTCCTGTACATAGGGAGCAGTATTATAGTAGTTATATTCCTGTACATAGGGGGCAGTATTATAGTAGTTATTTTCCTGTACATAGGGGGGTAGTATTATAATAGTTATATTCTTGTACATAGGGGGCAGTATTATAGTAGTTATAGTCTTGTACATAGGGGGCAGTATTATAGTAGTTATATTCTTGCACATAGGGGGCAGTATTATAGTAGTTATATTCCTGTACATAGGGGGCAGTATTATAGTAGTTATATTCTTGTACATAGGGGGCAGTATTATAGTCGTTATATTCCTGTACATAGGGGCAGTATTATAATAGTTATATTCTTGTACATAGGGGGCAGTATTATAGTAGTTATATTCTTGTACATAGGGGCAGTATTATAGTAGTTATATTCTTGCACATAGGGGGCAGTATTATAGTAGTTATATTCTTGTACATAGGGGGCAGTATTATAGTAGTTATATTCTTGTACATAGGGGGCAGCATTATAGTAGTTATATTCTTGTACATAGGGGGCAGTATTATAGTAGTTATATTCCTGTACATAGGGGGCAGTATTATAGTAGTTATATTCTTGTACATAGGGGGCAGTATTATAGTAGTTATATTCTTGTACATAGGGGGCAGTATTATAGTAGTTATATTCTTGTACATAGGGGGCAGTATTATAGTAGTTATATTCTTGTACATAGGGGGCAGTATTATAGTAGTTATATTCTTGTACATAGGGGGCAGTATTATAGTAGTTATATTCTTGTACATAGGGGGCAGTATTATAGTAGTTATATTCTTGTACATAGGGAGCAGTATTATAGTAGTTATATTCTTGCACATAGGGGACAGTATTATAGTAGTTATATTCTTGTACATAGGGGACAGTATTATAGTAGTTATATTCCTGTACATAGGGGGCAGTATTATAGTAGTTATATTCATGTACATAGGGGGCAGTATTATAGTCGTTATATTCCTGTACATAGGACATTATCTCACATACTCTCATGGTGGATGATGTAGGTGCAGTTTTTCACTTTGTACTTAAAACCAAAAACTGAGTAAATATAGAGGAATAAGCTGACATTGATATCACTTACTCTCCTAGACTTCGATCAGGGAAGCAAATAAGAGACGAGGAAGAAAAAAAAAAGAGCAAACCACCAATTAAACTTAACAAGTAAATAATCACAGACATCGCACTTTGTTAATGCTGCAGAGATAAAACATTCAGCAGTTCCTTACAATGTGATGATCCAAAATACTGACGCCAGGAGACATCATTAACATCTCCTTTTATCTGGGAAATCCCATTCATAGACCGGGGCAGACTGCAGCATTATGAATACAGCTCTGAAGTATAAGGCAATGCTTTGCCATTTCCCATTTATGCTTCAGATGAAACCTGTGGTTGCAGGCACAGAATGCGTCTCACATCATGCAGGACGTAGCAGAAACACAACGCACAATGCGCTATAGTTCTTGTCTCTGCTCTATTGTTGCATACAGTACTATAGTAACATCGCAGCGCTGAGGCAGGTAGAAGTAACACAACGTCTTTACAAGATTCTTATATAAAAGTTGATGAAAGTTTTATACACACGATGCGCCTCCTGCCAGGATCCAGGATCAACAATCCCGCGACTTCCACAGCATCTCCCCAGCCCACGCCTCGTCTGGCGCTATCATTCTGTAGTAGCGCATTTTACCCAGCGTGAATACATTACAGCGCGGTACGTGACAAAGCGGCATCTCACATGTTCTACCAGATACTTCAAGCAGGATGGAAATCGCTAAACATTCCCCTTCATGATATCACATTACTTCTCACATCGGCCCCGGCAGAGGGTTCCTTTACCACCCATAAAACTGATTAAGTCAAACCTGTCATTCGGTTGTGGGGGTTCCCAGTCCGGCAGTATACTGGGAAATCTACCATCAAAATCATATTCCAAGGACCAGACACTGTGACTGTAGCAATCTTCTTACCAAGGCCTCCTTCCTTCTAAAATCAACTAAAATTATACGAATATGCCTGAAGTGCTCTACCAGAGCCCCTCTGTGCTGTAGCACCAGTGTCCCTGGCTTACCATGCTTGAGTTCAAGGGTCAATTTCCTTTTCGCCTGTAAATCACAAAAGCTCCTGGTGTATACACTGAACGTGTCCATAGAAATAGTGTCAGGTAGTGGCCTTGCGCAGTGCATGTTGTATCCAGCAGGAAACACTGGATGATAAAGTGCAGCACTAGTGCACTACATCTTTCAGCTGGAGAGGGCAGTATACACTCAGTGGAGAACATAAGCAGCTATGGGGGAACTGATGACACTGTATGGTCTCCATCCCCGGCCTCCGCTGAGCTTATGCACTGGGGTGTCAGTTATGTAATTCGGGAGCCACCTGGGACATTGGCAGCAACAAATCACTGTCTGCTGCTGCTGTTCACATCTTTAACCACACTTAAGGGGGGAAGGAGCAAAAACCCGATGATGTATCCCAATGCATGAGCATACAGTGAGATACAAGAGCCAAACCGGATGATATGTCCCAATGTATGAACATACAGTGCTATACAAGAGCCAAACCACATGATGTATCCCAATGCATGAGCATACAGTGCTATACAAGAGCCAAACCGGATAATGTATCCCAATGCATGAGCATACAGTGCTATACAAGAGCCAAACCGGATGATGTATCCCAATGCATGAGCATACAGTGCTATACAAGAGCCAAACCGGATGATGTATCCCAATGCATGAGCATACAGTGCTATACAAGAGCCAAACCGGATTATATGTCCCAATGTATGAGCATACAGTGCTATACAAGAGCCAAACCGGATGATGTATCCCAATGCATGAGCATACAGTGCTATACAAGAGCCAAACCGGATGATGTATCCCAATGGATGAGCATACAGTGCTATACAAGAGCCAAACCACATGATGTATCCCAATGCATGAGCATACAGTGCTATACAAGAGCCAAACCGGATAATGTATCCCAATGCATGAGCATACAGTGCTATACAAGAGCCAAACCGGATGATGTATCCCAATGCATGAGCATACAGTGCTATACAAGAGCCAAACCGGATGATGTATCCCAATGCATGAGCATACAGTGCTATACAAGAGCCAAACCGGATTATATGTCCCAATGTATGAGCATACAGTGCTATACAAGAGCCAAACCACATGATGTATCCCAATGCATGAGCATACAGTGCTATACAAGAGCCAAACCGGATAATGTATCCCAATGCATGAGCATACAGTGCTATACAAGAGCCAAACCGGATGATGCATCCCAATGCATGAGCATACAGTGCTATACAAGAGCCAAACCGGATGATGCATCCCAATGCATGAGCATACAGTGCTATACAAGAGCCAAACCGGATGATGTATCCCAATGCATGAGCATACAGTGCTATACAAGAGCCAAACCGGATGATGTATCCCAGTGCATGAGCATACAGTGCTATACAAGAGCCAAACCGGATGATGTATCCCAATGGATGAGCATACAGTGCTATACAAGAGCCAAACCACATGATGTATCCTAATGCATGAGCATACAGTGCTATACAAGAGCCAAACCGGATGATGTATCCTAATGCATGAGCATACAGTGCTAAACAAGAGCCAAACCGGATGATGTATCCTAATGCATGAGCATACAGTGCTATACAAGAGCCAAACCGGATGATGTATCCCAGTGCATAAGCATACAGTGCTATACAAGAGCCAAACCGGATGATGTATCCCAGTGCATGAGCATACAGTGCTATACAAGAGCCAAACCGGATGATGTATCCCAATGCATGAGCATACAGTGCTATAAAAGAGCCAAACCACATGATGTATCCCAATGCATGAGCATACAGTGCTAAACAAGAGCCAAACCGGATGATGTATCCTAATGCATGAGCATACAGTGCTATACAAGAGCCAAACCGGATGATGTATCCTAATGCATGAGCATACAGTGCTATAAAAGAGCCAAACCACATGATGTATCCCAATGCATGAGCATACAGTGCTATACAAGAGCCAAACCACATGATGTATCCCAATGCATGAGCATACAGTGCTATACAAGAGCCAAACCGGATGATGTATCCTAATGCATGAGCATACAGTGCTATACAAGAGCCAAACCGGATGATGTATCCCAATGCATGAGCATACAGTGCTATAAAAGAGCCAAACCACATGATGTATCCCAATGCATGAGCATACAGTGCTATACAAGAGCCAAACCACATGATGTATCCCAATGCATGAGCATACAGTGCTATACAAGAGCCAAACCGGATGATGTATCCTAATGCATGAGCATACAGTGCTATACAAGAGCCAAACCGGATGATGTATCCTAATGCATGAGCATACAGTGCTATAAAAGAGCCAAACCGGATGATGTATCCTAATGCATGAGCATACAGTGCTATACAAGAGCCAAACCGGATGATGTATCCTAATGCATGAGCATACAGTGCTATACAAGAGCCAAACCGGATGATGTATCCTAATGCATGAGCATACAGTGCTATACAAGAGCCAAACCGGATGATGTATCCTAATGCATGAGCATACAGTGCTATAAAAGAGCCAAACCACATGATGTATCCCAATGCATGAGCATACAGTGCTATACAAGAGCCAAACCGGATGATGTATCCCAATGCATGAGCATACAGTGCTATACAAGAGCCAAACCGGATGATGTATCCCAGTGCATGAGCATACAGTGCTATACAAGAGCCAAACCGGATGATGTATCCCAATGCATGAGCATACAGTGCTATACAAGAGCCAAACCGGATGATGTATCCCAATGCATGAGCATACAGTGCTATAAAAGAGCCAAACCACATGATGTATCCCAATGCATGAGCATACAGTGCTAAACAAGAGCCAAACCGGATGATGTATCCTAATGCATGAGCATACAGTGCTATACAAGAGCCAAACCGGATGATGTATCCTAATGCATGAGCATACAGTGCTATACAAGAGCCAAACCGGATGATGTATCCCAATGCATGAGCATACAGTGCTATAAAAGAGCCAAACCACATGATGTATCCCAATGCATGAGCATACAGTGCTAAACAAGAGCCAAACCGGATGATGTATCCTAATGCATGAGCATACAGTGCTATACAAGAGCCAAACCGGATGATGTATCCTAATGCATGAGCATACAGTGCTATACAAGAGCCAAACCGGATGATGTATCCTAATGCATGAGCATACAGTGCTATACAAGAGCCAAACCGGATGATGTATCCTAATGCATGAGCATACAGTGCTATACAAGAGCCAAACCGGATGATGTATCCCAATGCATGAGCATACAGTGCTATACAAGAGCCAAACCGGATGATGTATCCTAATGCATGAGCATACAGTGCTATACAAGAGCCAAACCGGATGATGTATCCCAATGCATGAGCATACAGTGCTATACAAGAGCCAAACCGGATGATGTATCCTAATGCATGAGCATACAGTGCTATAAAAGAGCCAAACCACATGATGTATCCCAATGCATGAGCATACAGTGCTATACAAGAGCCAAACCGGATGATGTATCCCAATGCATGAGCATACAGTGCTATACAAGAGCCAAACCGGATGATGTATCCCAATGCATGAGCATACAGTGCTATACAAGAGCCAAACCGGATGATGTATCCCAGTGCATGAGCATACAGTGCTATACAAGAGCCAAACCGGATGATGTATCCCAATGCATGAGCATACAGTGCTATACAAGAGCCAAACCGGATGATGTATCCCAATGCATGAGCATACAGTGCTATAAAAGAGCCAAACCACATGATGTATCCCAATGCATGAGCATACAGTGCTAAACAAGAGCCAAACCGGATGATGTATCCTAATGCATGAGCATACAGTGCTATACAAGAGCCAAACCGGATGATGTATCCTAATGCATGAGCATACAGTGCTATACAAGAGCCAAACCGGATGATGTATCCCAATGCATGAGCATACAGTGCTATAAAAGAGCCAAACCACATGATGTATCCCAATGCATGAGCATACAGTGCTAAACAAGAGCCAAACCGGATGATGTATCCTAATGCATGAGCATACAGTGCTATACAAGAGCCAAACCGGATGATGTATCCTAATGCATGAGCATACAGTGCTATACAAGAGCCAAACCGGATGATGTATCCCAATGCATGAGCATACAGTGCTATACAAGAGCCAAACCGGATGATGTATCCTAATGCATGAGCATACAGTGGAATACAATGTATCTCTCTGTTTTAAAGATACATCAGAAATCCACATCCTCACAACGGGTGGCTACAAACGACATGTGAATCCATCCTGAGCAGGAGGTGCGGACCCTGGTGTGTGACATCACCAGACTCATGCTGGGCTTTGCCTTCAATTAACTATTGAACCTGCGATATAAACATGATGGTGGATTTAGGGCCCCCAAACCTACTCACAGATTATTTTTACAGGTTTCCCAACACATACACTAAACTTCTATCCATATGTGATTTATGGAATCAGGTGCCAGGAAGTTAAAATAACTAGGACCCACAGGGGAATGAGGCTCTTGTGCTCCTGCTTGACCAGGGCCCCATTCACTTCTCTGGAAAGGGTTTAAGTGGAAGTTCCCTTGAAGTGAAAAGTGCACCAGTCAGGCACCATGGCTCCAATTATATAGAGCCCTGCATCCCCCCCATTCTCGTGATCTCAGGGGGACCCATAGGTTGGATCCCTATCTGATAAGGCACCATCTAATAGGAAATAAGTATTATCACTTATTGGTGATATTGTACTCACCATGGTCTTACCAACCTGAGATTATTTTTTTTTTATTTCAGGCTTTTTTTTAAAAATCTTGGCAACTCCTATAGATCATGTGACCTAGATATTGGATTCCTCTAGCTGCACTGTATTAATCGCACATTAACAAGTCTAAGTAGTTGCAAAGGGCAAGTCTCATCCCTAAACCTCTTAATCACAACACAACCAATATCTGGGCTCCTGTCTGGTGCGATTAGTGATGTCTTGTGATTCCCCGTTATAAAGTGATGTTAGTTTTGCAGGTGGAGTTCCCCTTTAATGCCCACTCCTGTAATAATACATCTCTGCCCGGATTATAAGACACAAAATATCTGGTTCTGAAGTGTCCGATGACACTGACATTCCGATCTTACGGGTGTCGCATTTTTCCCACAAAAGGGACGGGAATTTCCTTGACATTTGACATTCTTTGAGAAATCCCAATGCAATGAGAAATATTTGTGGGAAGCGGCAGTCCCATAGGATGTATCTGCATGTGCTATGGTCTCTCATATGTACTACTGGTTTGCCCTACTTATGGCCATCCGGGCATAATGAGAGTGGTAGTTGAGAACTGGATACAATGACAACACAAGGTTCTGAGATGTGACTGCGATGGCATCCCTAGTATGACACTGTCTACACAAGGATCTATGCGGCATATAGACTGAGCAGCCAGGGTGGCACAACACTGGTTGCCAGGAAGGAGTGTAATCACACTGGCTACCAGCATGGTACAGCACTGACCACTCCACCAGGGGAGGAGGACTGACACATACAAGGAGATGGAGACACAGGAGAATGAGAAAAACCCTAAATATGTTCTATTCCTCCACCCTACAAACCCATAGCAATCTAGAAGATACATGCCGTAATACTCCAAATTCTTTACATTTTTTTAATTGTTATTACACATGTAGCAGATCTGACCCCGGGTAATAACATGTTCTTATGCAACATCTTAGCTGGGCATTAGTGTGTTTGCTTGTCACAAAGGTAGGACTGCTCAGCTCCTCCTGCTCTATAACATGCTGCCTGCAGATAGGACACTATGTACATTCTGCTCAGCTCCTCCTGATCTATAACACGCTGCCTGCATATAGGACACTATGTACAATCTGCTCAGCTCCTCCTGCTCTATAACATGCTGCCTGCAGATAGGACACTATGTACAATCTGCTCAGCTCCTCCTGCTCTATAACATGCTGCCTGCAGATAGGACACTATGTACAATCTGCTCAGCTCCTCCTGCTCTATAACATGCTGCCTGCAGATAGGACACTATGTACAAATCGCTCAGCTCCTCCTGCTCTATAACATGATGCCTGCAGATAGGACACTATATACAATCTGCTCAGCTTCTCCTGCTCTATAACATGCTGCCTGCAGATAGGACACTATGTACAATCTGCTCAGCTCCTCCTGCTCTATAACATGCTGCCTGCAGATAGGACACTATGTACAACCTGCTCAGCTCCTCCTGCTCTATAACATGCTGCCTGCAGATAGGACCCTATGTACAATCTGCTCAGCTCCTCCTGATCTATAACATGCTGCCTGCAGATAGGACACTATGTACAAACCGCTCAGCTCCTCCTGCTCTATAACATGCTGCCTGCAGATAGGACACTATGTACAACCTGTTACAATCTGCCTGCTCTATAGCAAAAAACAAAACCTGTTAAAAAACACAAATAAATAGGAGATTGCAGAATCATCTGTTCCTTGCCCAATAGTATAGATAGATGATCTAAATAGTGAGTGTAGTCTCCCTATGTACACCTACCTCCTTCTGATCCAACTGCAGAGAAGACTTGATAAGGTCCCGGAGGGCAGTGAGCTGCTTCTTCTCCTCATCCTGTGTCTGTTTGATCTACAGAATAATATGTTATACATTACAAGATATTATACCCATGTAACTCATAAAAAAGTGACAGATTTAAAAAAAAAAATTCTATTGCTTTAGGCCCATCACCTTGTATACAGGGGGCAGTATTATAGTAGTTATATTCCTGTACATAGGAGGCAGTATTATAGTAGTTATATTCTTGTACATAGGGGGCAGTATTATAGTAGTTATATTCTTGTACATAGGGGGCAGTATTATAGTAGTTATATTCTTGTACATAGGGGGCAGTATTATAGTAGTTATATTCTTGTACATAGGGGCAGTATTATAGTAGTTATATTCTTGTACATAGGGGGCAGTATTATAGTAGTTATATTCTTGTACATAAGGGGCAGTATTATAGTAGTTATATTCTTGTACATAGGGGGCAGTATTATAGTAGTTATATTCTTGTATATAGGGGGCAGTATTATAGTAGTTATAATCCTGTACATAGGGGGCAGTATTATAGTAGTTATATTCTTGTACATAGGGGGCAGTATTATAGTAGTTATATTCTTGTACATAGGGGGCAGTATTATAGTAGTTATATTCCTGTACATAGGAGGCAGTATTATAGTAGTTATATTCTTGTACATAGGGAGCAGTATTATAGTAGTTATATTCTTGTACATAGGGGGCAGTATTATAGTAGTTATATTCTTGTACATAGGGGGCAGTATTATAGTAGTTATATTCTTGTACATAGGAGGCAGTATTATAGTAGTTATATTCTTGTACATAGGGGGGCAGTATTATAGTAGTTATATTCCTGTACATAGGAGGCAGTATTATAGTAGTTATATTCTTGTACATAGGGGACAGTATTATAGTAGTTATATTCTTGTACATAGGGGCAGTATTATAGTAGTTATATTCCTGTACATAGGGGGCAGTATTATAGTAGTTATATTCTTGTACATAGGGAGCAGTATTATAGTAGTTATATTCTTGTACATAGGGGGAAGTATTATAGTAGTTATATTCTTGTACATAGGGGACAGTATTATAGTAGTTATATTCTTGTACATAGGGAGCAGTATTATAGTAGTTATATTCCTGTACATAGGGGGCAGTATTATAGTAGTCATATTCTTGTACATAGGGGGTAGTATTATAGTAGTCATATTCTTGTACATAGGGGGTAGTATTATAGTAGTTATATTCTTGTACATAGGGAGCAGTATTATAGTAGTTATATTCCTGTACACAGGGGGCAGTATTATAGTAGTTATATTCTTGTACATAGGGGGAAGTATTATAGTAGTTATATTCCTGTACATAGGGGGCAGTATTATAGTAGTTATATTCTTGTACATAGGGGGAAGTATTATAGTAGTTATATTCCTGTACATAGGGGGCAGTATTATAGTAGTCATATTCTTGTACATAGGGGGTAGTATTATAGTAGTTATATTCTTGTACATAGGGGCAGTATTATAGTAGTTATATTCCTGTACATAGGGGGCAGTATTATAGTAGTTACATTCCTGTACATAGGGGGCAGTATTATAGTAGTTATATTCCTGTACATAGGGGGCAGTATTATAGTAGTCATATTCTTGTACATAGGGGGTAGTATTATAGTAGTTATATTCTTGTACATAGGGGCAGTATTATAGTAGTTATATTCCTGTACATAGGGGGCAGTATTATAGTAGTTACATTCCTGTACATAGGGGACAGTATTATAGTAGTTATATTCCTGTACATAGGGGGCAGTATTATAGTAGTTATATTCCTGTACATAGGGGGCAGTATTATAGTAGTTATATTCCTGTACATAGGGGGCAGTATTATAGTAGTTATATTCTTGTACATAGGGGGCAGTATTATAGTAGTTATATTCCTGTACATAGGGGGGCAGTATTATAGTAGTTATATTCCTGTACATAGGGGGCAGTATTATAGTAGTTATATTCCTGTACATAGGGGGCAGTATTACAGTAGTTATATTCTTGTACATAGGGGCAGTATTATAGTAGTTATATTCTTGTACATAGGGGGCAGTATTATAGTAGTTATATTCCTGTACATAGGGGGCAGTATTATAGTAGTTATATTCTTGTACATAGGGGCAGTATTATAGTAGTTATATTCTTGTACATAGGGGGCAGTATTATAGTAGTTATATTCCTGTACATAGGGGGCAGTATTATAGTAGTTACATTCCTGTACATAGGGGGCAGTATTATAGTAGTTATATTCCTGTACATAGGGGGCAGTATTACAGTAGTTATATTCCTGTACATAGGGGGCAGTATTATAGTAGTTATATTCTTGAACATAGGGGGCAGTATTATAGTAGTTATATTCCTGTACATAGAGGGCAGTATTATAGTAGTTATATTCTTGTACATAGGGGGCAGTATTATAGTAGGTATATTCCTGTACATAGGGGGCAGTATTATAGTAGTTATATTCCTGTACATAGGGGGCAGTATTATAGTAGTTATATTCTTGTACATAGGGGGCAGTATTATAGTAGTTATATTCCTGTACATAGGGGGCAGTATTATAGTAGTTATATTCTTGTACATAGGGGCAGTATTATAGTAGTTATATTCATATACATAGGGGGCAGTATTATAGTAGTTATATTCCTGTACATAGGGGGCAGTATTATAGTAGTTATATTCTTGTACATAGGGGCAGTATTATAGTAGTTATATTCTTGTACATAGGGGGCAGTATTATAGTAGTTATATTCCTGTACATAGGGGGCAGTATTATAGTAGTTACATTCCTGTACATAGGGGGCAGTATTATAGTAGTTATATTCCTGTACATAGGGGGCAGTATTATAGTAGTTATATTCTTGTACATAGGGGGCAGTATTATAGTAGTTATATTCTTGTACATAGGGGGCAGTATTATAGTAGTTATATTCTTGTACATAGGGGACAGTATTATAGTAGTTATATTCCTGTACATAGGGGGCAGTATTATAGTAGTTATATTCTTGTACATAGGGGGCAGTATTACAGTAGTTATATTCCTGTACATAGGGGGCAGTATTATAGTAGTTATATTCTTGTACATAGGGGGCAGTATTATAGTAGTTATATTCTTGTACATAGGGGGCAGTATTATAGTAGTTATATTCAGATGATGTCACAGCGGCTCCACAATTATAAAAAAACCTGTCTTACTTCTACAAGCAGCACCAACTTCTGTCCGTGTTTGGGTCTGTTATTGCCATTGTGTTGTATTGAAAAGAATGTATCTGAGCTACAATACCAGATGCAACCTGCAGACAGGAGTGGCGCTGTATATTTGGAATAAACCAGTCATGTATCCGGTGCTGGACATGGTCCTTACATTGTACAGATCTGCGGCCAGTTTTTCGATATACTGCTTCAGTTTATCTGCGGTTTTCAGTCCGTCCTGGAAGAAACTGAAAGAAACACGTTTTATTTTTTATTCTAAGTTGCCATATGGGCCCCACATGCACACCGTGCCTTTGCATTACTGTCACACTAGTGGGTAGTGCTCCCCCTAGAGGGTACTCACTTGCACTGCGCGTGGTAATACTTGATCAGATTCTGCAGCAGGTCCACGCCCTTCTTTGTCTTGATTTCATTTACTTTAATAAGATACTGTCAGAAGAGTAATACAGCGGTTAGTAGATAATTGCAGGTTGTATGAGCTGGGTATTCAGCGCTGTGTATCAGTGCCGGGGGGCGAGATGCTAATTAAATAATTGCATCTATGTTATGCTAATATTTGGTTTTCAGAGTGTGGGCTGCAGTATGGGGAGGCGGAAAATTCTTCAATATTTCATGACATATTATTTGGGTTTTATTCACGTGGGTCTATACTGTACTCAATACGCTGCAAGTAGACTTAAAGGAAATCTACCACCAGGATGAAGGATTGTAAACCAAGCACACTGACAAACCGGTGTGCGCCCCCTTTGGCAGGATCCACTATTCTTTTAGCCTCTTATGTCCGTGTTTTTACTAATAAAAGCTTTTAACATTATGCCTCAATTAACAGCTATGGAGCCCAGGGCCCTTTAGGCTTATTAGCATACTTCTTAAACCTGATTTTTTCTTAAAAACAAGGGCATTAACATCTAAAAGCAGAGCAGATCCTACCAGAGGGGCCAAAGGCCTGCATGTAAGTGTGCTTGGTTTGAAAACCCTGATCCTGGTGGTATATTTCCTTTAAAAACTAACCCACACTGATATTACACAGCAAAACAACTATCCTTATATTGTTCCTCTCCATGCTTGTAAAGATTAACAGTCTGTGTATAAAGTTGAACCAAGCAAATGAACCATTGTGAGTCTGATCATCATCTTTTCTATGACCTCAGTCCGCCATATTCATGTTCTCAGCTCAGCCGCATTTCCAGCTTCCTGATTGACATCTCATTCCCCCCTCCCTCAGGAAGACAGCCAGCGTCTTTCTCATTCCTGAGAGATGAGTGGCTCAGCTGAAAAGAAAACATTCCCTATGTCAGGAATCTCGAGGTGCGGCTGAGCTGGATGTACATGAATATACAGGAAAGATGATGATTGGACTCATTTGCATAGATAGCGAATCAATTAGTGAATGGACTGTGGAACTTTACAGGTATGGGGAGTAACAATATAGGGATACTTATTCTTTTGTAAAATAGCAGTTTTCAAAGATAGGTTTAGTTAGTAAATTCATTTTTTTTCCTCCAATGTGCCCTCTGCATGGATGGTCATGCTGCAGCTACTTTTTGATGCTGAAGGCAAATCAGTCTACTTTCCCCTCTGGCAGTAAAGAATATATAGCCTTTTATAATTTATACCGAGGAGGAGTCTACTCAGCTGTGCTGCCATGTACTGCAGAGGCCCTGCTCTTGTCTTACATGCAGGACAGAGTCGGTCTCCTTCCCCTCCAGCAGTTGATAATAAGATCACTTATTATTTCGTCTGCAGACAGAATTTTATCAGCTATAGTGTCATGTACTGCAGAGGTTCTTTGCCTTCTCCTATATATAAGACAGAATAAGTCTACTTCCCCTTCTGGCAGCCAATAATAAAATTCCTTCTTACTCTTGATACAGAAAGAATCTCTTCAACTATACTGCCTTATACTCGAGAGGTTCTTCTCCTTCAATAACATGGACAACAGAATTAGTCTCCTTCCCCCTCTGGCAGCTGATAAAATAATCCAGTTTCAGCTTGTAGTCCTTTCCTGACAAGCAGGGCAAGAAGCTGTTTCTATTGACTGTCTTGCAGTGATCAAATGATCATTAAGCAGAGAAAAAAATAGCTGACCCAGGAGCGCCTAACCCTAATGTGATAGCACCTTTAGTGATAATTTTGCATGATTGGACCAGGTACATGGGGCACAATTACTTTTTTTTTCCTAAAGGATAAGTTTAGAGTTGGGTGGGTCCAGTCTCACCTCACACATCTGTAACTGGAACAATCTCCTCTCTTTCTCCATTTCCTCCGCGATTTCAGCCCCCGTGATCTCTGTCCGGATCATCCCATGCTGCTTTGCATGCTCCCGCTTCTCCTTTTCAATTTTGGTGCTAGAAATAATGATATAAAAAATATTGCACATGGAAAATCTGCAAAATAAAAAATGATCACTGTCACCATTGCTGGGAGGACTTACAATTTGGTTTCATAGTCCTTCCAGGCCTTGTCAAATGGCTTCTTGAGGTCCTAGAGAGGAAAGAAATACAACAAATAGTGATCAAGATGTCATCAAAAAGACACAATAACATCACAGTGTTACCACTGCAAAATAGTGATAAAAGTGAGTGCTGCTCACAGTGACTGCAGCAGCAGCAGCAGAATAGTGAGTGCAGCTCTGGGGTATAATACAGGATGTAACTCAGGATCAGTACAGGATAAGTAATGTCATGTATGTACACAGTGACTGCACCAGCAACAGAATAGTGAGTGCAGCTCTGGAGTATAATACAGGATGTAACTCAGGATCAGTACAGGATAAGTAATGTCATGTATGTACACAGTGACTGCACCAGCAGCAGAATAGTGAGTGCATCTCTGGGGTATAATACAGGATGTAACTCAGGATCAGTACAGGATAAGTAATGTCATGTATGTACACAGTGACTGCACCAGCAGCAGAATAGTGAGTGCAGCTCTGGAGTATAATACAGGATGTAACTCAGGATCAGTACAGGATAAGTAATGTCATGTATGTACACAGTGACTGCACCAGCAGCAGAATAGTGAGTGCAGCTCTGGGGTATAATACAGGATGTAACTCAGGATCAGTACAGGATCAGTACATGTCATGTATGTACACAGTGACTGCACCAGCAGCAGAATAGTGAGTGCAGCTCTGGAGTGTGATACAGGATGTAACTCAGGATCAGTACAGGATAAGTAATGTCATGTATGTACACAGTGACTGCATCAGCAGCAGAATCCTCCAATCAATCCTGAGCTGCATTCAGAATTCTTCTTGTGATGCACGCCCTCAGCCTCCTGATGCTTCAGTATCTGTACAGGACAGGCTCTGCCATGTCACATCACTGGATATGTTGAAATGAAAACAGGAACTACACAAAACTCAGAAATAAGGCAACCTAGCCCCTTCCGAACACACATGAACACCAAAGCATAGAAGGCCACACACTAATGCCGCATGCTCCCCTCTCCATAGAGATGTACGGCGTACAGGCTGTAACACGGGGAAAGATGTCCCCGTATACGGAGCTGCATGTGTGCGGCACTGTATCGCTCCATGTGGCCATTGCCGTCTATGGGGGATGTATATAGGGCTGCAGGCTTGTGACTATACATATGCCCCCTATACGGTCGTGTGCTCGCAGCCTAATGTAGCACGTCATCTGTGCGACTAGAGAAGAAGCAATGGACAAAGTTTATGTGGACCGGCTGCCGACTTACCCCTTTTACTCCTTTCAGGTCACCTTTAAGAAGTGAATCCAGTGTAAAGATGACATTGTGGCTTAATCCCTGGAGCTAAAACAAAAAACACACAGTCCTGAGGGTTGTTGCTATTGTTATACAGATATCACCAAATGTAAGATCTCAGCTTCCTGTCAGTGAATGGCTACATGCAGACAATAAAGAGCATCACAGATCTAATATTTCTTGTGGTTGTTTTTTACTATTCTATTTAACCTATATAATGGCACTAAGCAGTCTACACTACAGAGGATAGAAGTATACAAAGGTCCTACACCTGGGACTAACCCCGGTCAGAAACACTGAATAGGGGATAACAATAACACTTTTTCCAGCCCCTTTAAATTGTAACCTTGGAAATCTTATCATTAATATCCATCCTGATAAAGCAGGGACATTACTCATAGATCCGGGCACCGGGACTGTGTGAATCTTCTTATATTTGTTATATAGCCTCCTTCCTTCCAAAATCAACTTTAAAAAATTATGCTAATTAGTCTGAGGGGCTCTGTGGGGGCGTTATCAAAGCCCCTCTGTGCAGGAGCAGTCTCTCCCTCCACTGTGTGTGATTACATCAGACAGAGGGAGGGTGGAAGTGCTGAGGGAGAGACAGTGTAACATCCTGTGAAGCTTCAGCATCAAGGGGCTCTGGTAACATCCCTAGAGCCCTTCTGGCTCATTAGCATAATTATAAAAGTTGATTGTTAGAAGGAAGGAGGCCGTGGATAACAGATATAAAAAGATTACCAGACTCACGGTGCCTGGATCTTTGGGTAAGTGCCCCGGTTCAACATGATCGATGTTGATGGTAGATTTTCTTTAAAGGGGAATTAAATATGTATGACCTATCCCAATTAAAGGTCATGAAGATAAACTGGTGTGGTCCAACATGCAGTACCCGGGTCTATCACCTAGTGCAGCGCTGTATTGGCTTCATATGACTGTGACCATCAACTGTGGTTGCAGCGCAGTCTCATTAAAGTGATTGAACTGAGTTGCAATTCCAAGGTACAACCACTAACAGTATATGGCGCGGTGCTTGGTAGACTGTGAGGAGACCCCAGCGTCTGTTTCTTCAATTCACAAATTCAGACGAAGACTCTAATATCAAGGTGGGACAGCGTTCTCTAGTTCAGCTTTAAAGGGAAGCTGTCACCAGGGACCCAGTTTTCACTACAGACAGGTTACAGAAGCCCATCACACCAGCAGTGCACATCTGCCTTTCTGCCTTATCTAAGCATTTGCATCACAATATAATTGTGTGTTATAATTTGACTGCCATCCTGACAGATTCCTCTGTGCAGTCCCAGGGGTTGGGCTTTAGTTTGGATGCATATCAAAATAACAACATGCGATTTGTCTGTGCTGCAGACTCCTCAGCTCTCAGCCCCCACCTTTGTGCTCCTGTACCGCTCCTCCCTCTCCCACTGATGTCAGCTCACCAGGCTGTGACCTATGTGAAGGAGCAGGAGGGAGGAGCTGTACAGGAGCACAAAGGTGGATGTTGAGAGCTGATTAGTCTGATTAGTCTGCAAGTCATGTGTTGGGTTTCGAAATGTATTCAAACCAAAGCCCAACCCCTGGGACTACACAGAGGATACTGTCAGGGTGCAAGGTAAGTTATAACACACAATTATATTGTAATGCAAATGCTCAGAGATGGTAGGAAGACATATTTGCAATCCAGGATTCTTGGGCTTCTGTAACCTGTCCTTAGTGAAAATGAGGTCCCTGGTGACAGGTTCCCTTTAATATGAAGTTACACAAATGCCTTAAATGAAAGAGTGTTTCCTTTTCAGTGCATTCATAAGACGTGTCCTGCAATCACTTACCAGGTTCTTGAGGAGAGTCGAGAGCTCCTTGGTGAGAGTGGAGAACTTCACAAACGCTGTGCCTAAATCTGCATTGTCGCGGCTCAAGAAATTGCTCCCGAATTTATCTAGAGCCTGCGCGTAGGTCTCCTCATTCTGGACATGATCTGGGGAACAAAGAGGGACAATATCTTATTAGAGCGCCCCTTATTCATGTCAGGGGAGTCAGTATAAGGGTCTTCACTCCCCTAAAGGAAAAGAAACCAATGCCCACTGCAGTACAGAGTATTTCAGGAGATAACCGTGCTCCTCATTTCATGGACTGTAATCTAACCATCTATGCAATGATAGTGGGATCGGGACTGGATTTGGTTGTGGATGATTCCTGGTAGTCAACTGGAATATCACAGCCTCATAGTAGAAGGTCAGGGTTCCAGGTGGGTCAAAGTAACAGTAAAGTTTATAAAGTTTTACCTAATGTTTTTCCAGTATTCATTCATTACCTTAATGCAGCCGTTTCTCTGATAATTCTCTTTTATGTGCTTCCCTCGGCCTCTCGCTCTTCTGCCCTGCATTCTGATTGCTAAGAACAATCCGTACTATGGACTGCGCGGTCAGGAAAGGGTGAGGGGGTGGAGCTATGCAGTGTGCTCCTCCTTCTCAGCTTAGTGATCACAGGAAGCAGCTGCATCACGTCTGCTCTGTCCTGTCTACACTCTGCTCTCATGTCCCCACACACACAGTGCACCTTCTCCCCCTGTAGCTGCTCCGTTTAATAATAGTCTGGACAGTAGACTAATTTTTGGCCGGGTAACTTTGGAGTTGTGGTGGAAGGGATAAATATTCTTAGCACAGGAAGAGACCATCCTTGTAACAATGTTAGGGAGATAAGTGCCGGATATGACTGTTGATGTGTCCTTGGTCAACATGTAGATCAAGCCAAGTTATAAGCCATAAACTGGTCTCCAGCAGCACAGAGTATTTCAGGAAATATCTAATGTGTTTAGCTCCTTGTACAGGTATGGGATATCCAGCCATCCTGTATCCCTATAAGGATCATTGGGGTCTCAGACACCAGGAAGAAAGTTGTTCTAGATGTCCGGAGGTTGCTAGATTATAGCAGTATCAATGAGGCCCTGGTGGGTGATGCTGTTATATATAGACACCAGCCTCCATCTTACTACACCCGGATGCAGTGGTTTCATTATCAGGACACTATACCCCCTTCTGTGCACTGTATAGCAGCGTGTTCTCCTGGCATATGGCCTTCATCTATTATTTAGCAAATATCTTGGCTTCTGCCCAAAGACTCCCCAGAAGGCAACAAGAAAATACTTTTGTATTCAAATATTTGCTGAATACTGACATTGTGGAGGACTGGCAGCTATTCAGACAATGCATCGCCTCCCACAAACTGTAATCAACCTTGTATTGTCATTGGGGGCCTCAATACTGCAGCGGCTCAGTGGGGGCAGTTCTTGCACGAGGCTATCGCCCTTATTATAAGGCAATTATAATAACATATAGTTGTGTCCCTAAAGATCGTCCACTACTGACTCGACCTTGCTCTGACTGTAAGGCAACTGGCTGCAGCAGGAGCCCCCTGTGGATTTGTGAATACCTGGACCAATTGTGGAAAGAGGACAGGGGATGATAATCTGATTACTGAGCACATCGCTTGTTTATTTCCAGCACTACTATTCTATAAGAGTTCTGCAGATACATGAGCAATGTGCTTGCCAATTTCCATCTCTCCTATAGAAATGGATGCGGCGGCAGTATGTGTACTTGACCTGCCGCTTAATGCAGTCAGTGAGAACAGTCACCAAAGAACTTTGAAATGTTCTCCCACCAATTGGACCCACACCAATAGGCCTTGAAAAAAAAACAAAAAAAAAACACTTTTGTGGAATCACGTGTATCAGATTACAAAATTACCTCCTAAATGTAGTCTAACATCAGCCCTAAGCATATTAAAGAGAAACACATTAAGATTACAAAAAAATACATTTATTATTTCTGTCCATTGTGCAAGTTATGAGAAATTCCCACTTAAAATCATATGCTAATGAGGTAGGCGGTGCACCTGGAGCGCCTCTATCAGACAAGTAGGAGATTTGTCTAATGAGAAACCTGAGATCCCACTAGAGGAAGAGGAAAAGCAGTGCTCCAGCTATTGAGGACACACTCTGGGTGCACTGACTGCCTCATTAGCATATGGATTCAACCAGGAATATCCTGGAAATAGCATAATAGAAAGAAATAATGAAGATATGCTGGAAATCACATACAATATGCTGCCACCAGGTTATAACATTTGGAGGAGGGTGTAAAAGCAGCAGAACTTTGAATGCCGCTTTGGAAGTGATGGGAGCATAATGAAAAAATGTATCCAGCTTATCATCATATATACAAAACTTGATAAACATAATGGAGCAGACTGACGCGTTTCGGTTGCCGGTCCATGATATAAATCTTTCATATAGCTGGAAGTCATAGCTGAAACGCGTGAGCGTTTACTGCCCCGTGTTTAGGTGGCTCGTATGGGGACTTTAATGCCTTCAGTTGATGTAATATTCTAAACAGAGGATAAGGCACTTCCTAAGACTGGAGTTACAGGGGTGTTATCCAATAGAAGTAGCAATGGACAATGTCATATTGTACTCCAGTAGCTTAGAGGATGGTCAAACACAGAAATCCTTGATAGAGGGAAACTTTGGGGGACTAGTTGTCTCCTGTTCTAACAATTGCTGGGGGTCCTAGCAGTTGCACCCCCCCCCCCCTAATTGAAGCATTCATCACTTTTTCTAGCAATAAACTATAAAAAAAAAATCATTGTCACGTTCCACCACTTCCACTAAGCTTCTATTTTCCAAAAAAAAGTTGCATAAATGTTTTTGGTAAGCGTTGTTTCCTGCACTCGGCATATGTCACGTATGGCCGGTCACGTGTGACCCTGGAGCACACGTGTGAGCACACAGCCCAGGAGCTGGGGAGGAGAAGTGCAGGACACAGGACAACCCTGCGCCTCCATGTGGAACCCGGCAAGAAAACTTATGTCTTCTTCAGTGTTTAATGGCACTGAAACACCAGCGTCGTAGACATTGGAAGGTGCGGGCGGCTATCCGCGAAGCGCTGCAATGGTTAACGGCGCTAATCACACACAAATATTCACCGCACACAAGTATAGGAGAGAAATGGATTATTTGCTGCAAATGACTTGAAGGATATTCTAGGATTGTAGCTTCTCCGAGTGCACTGGAGGGGTGTCCTCACACTGCTGTGCTCTCAGCAGTCCGTATTATGTATGGTCCATGGAGAGATGTGTAATCAGACCTTTCTGTATGTTGTTAATAGCTACAGGACTGTGAAATATGGATTTATATAACAGGATTGTAGCTTCTTCAAGTGCACTGGTGTTGTGTTCTCACACTGCTGTGCTCTGTGCAACCTGTGTTAGGTAATACTGACCATACCATTGTGTATGTTGTTAGTAGAAGAAGAACTGTGAAATATGGATTTATATTCCAGGATTACAGCTTTTCCAAGTGTACTAGGGGCATGTCCTCACACTGCTGTGCTCTTAGCTCTCTGCAGCCAGTGTTAGGCGAGATATCGAATCAGACTTTAGTGTGTGTTGTGAATAGCAGCAAGACTGTGATATATGGATTTATATTCCAGAACTGTAGGTTCTCCAAGCGCATTGGTGGTTCTATTATCTTCAGATAGATTTTGAATACTGCAGAGAAGAGAGAAGGGACCGTGGAACTGCTCAGTGCAGAGAGCTAAGAGCCCAGCAGTGTGAGGACACTCCCCTAGTGCACTTGGAGAAGCTACAATCCAGAATTATAAAACCAACAGTACTGCTGCTACTAACAACATACATTTCATGGTAACAGGCATAACTTGTATGGTAAAAAATATAGGTTTTTATTTAGGAGCTGTGGAAATCGAATGCCAGGAAATCTGTATTGCCAAACAATTACAATGTTGCTAATTTTTTTGGAATCTGCAGGCAAAACTAAGGCGGACAAATTCTTAAGGGGGCTCGTTTTATTATTACTTTATATGACCCCGATTGAGATTCTCAGTCCAGAACTCTCTATTGTTAGCCAAAAGAGATGCTGGAAAGAGAAGGCACAGCTATGAGACGTGACAAAAGCTAACCCTAAAGAGAAGAGACTGCTGCAGCTAATAAGAAGTTTCTATGTCACCCCAAGTGCTTAATTCCTTCATAATCCTGCTGATACTACTTGTGAGAGAAAATTATGGAGCAGCTAGTCTCCAGCCACCAGCTCTGAAACCACTGAGAATTACAGACAGAGCCTGAGCGCTACAGGAATACAATCATACAATAGCCACATATAGTGTTATACAAAACAAATAAAATGGATTTACTTTGTCAAGTCACCCCTTGAAGGTCTTATAGATCCAGACACAGTGGGGCTCATTTACTAAGGATCCAACAATTTCCAATGTGCACCGCATTTAGAAGGGCTTTTGCACGCGATCGGATTTTGGCGCTTCAGCACCGACTTTCACGCAACACAAAACTGGGTACGGGACGTCGGACAATCCAACGGATTCGGACAACGCGCGGGGTTTAACATCTCAAATTGTGTCGCAATACAACGCACTTACATATACCGGGAAGAAGGTGAACTCCGGCGGACCTCAGCGGGGAAGCGACACATGCAGGACGCCGGACTTTATCTTTGTCGGAGCGTCTGGATCGGGGATCTCGACAGGACCGGGTAAGTAAATGTGCCCCAGTGACTGTGGGAATCGTCTTATATTTGTAATCAATGGCCTCCTTCCTTCTAAAATAAACTTTAAAAATGAGGCTAATAAACGAAAAGGACACTGGGGGGAGGGGTGCTACCAGAGCCCCTCCGTGGTGTAGATTCACAGGCTGTTGCGCTGTGAAGGATTACTTCCCCACTCCCACTGGGTGGGAATACAGCAGGCAGAGGGAGGGGCAAGTGGAGAAAGAGTAACAACCTGTGAAGCTACAGCACGGAGGGGCTGTGGTAACGCCCCAAGAGCCCCTCTGGCTCATTAGAACAGTTGATTTTAGAAAGAAGGAGGCCATGGATAAGAAATATTAGAAGATACCACAGTCCCGGTGCCTGGATCTATGAGTAATGTCCCTGGTTTATCAGGATGGATTCTGATGGTAGATTCTGATGGTATGTCACATGCACATTTTGCACAGTAGGTGGGTATCATGTTATATTATATAATAACAGGACTACAAAGTGGGACCCCTGGTAGTACATCTGCATATGACTTCATCAGAAGCAATGATGAGAACGCACATTACCGGAGCCGACGCGTTTTCAGCTCATCAGATCTTAGTCATAAACGTCCTCGGCTGTGACTAAGAGAGAACTGACATGGAATATGCAAGCGCTCATTATGTCTTTGAGTCTCTACGGAGAACTGATTTTATGCTGACATCAGCGCTGGGCCTTGGGTTTGCATTTCATTTTTTTAAAGGGATATTCCTATCATAATACCTCTGCATGATGCGAGGACACTTAACCCCTTCCAACCCGCCCCCCAACTTAGAAATCTATGAAGGTTAGAAGTCCGTGATTAGACTTTGCATCGGTTCCGTTGTGACTATCTTGCATCAAACTTGCATCGTGTTCTTGCTGGAAAGTCCGGACCGGAATGTTCATAGACCGGAAATGAATGCACAAGTTCGGAACGTTTGGGTCGCACATTTTGGCAAACACATGATGAGAGTTTGATGCGAGACGTGCTGCTGGTGTCATATTAAAGGGGTTGTCCACTTTAAGTACATTCTAGCAAATAATCAATATTGTTTGTGTAATGAAAAGTTATAAAATTTTCAATATACCTTTTTTCTACATCTCTGCTTGCTGTCATGCAACAGGAAGCTTTATCATTTACTTCCTTTTGATACACACCGCTCCGTGGTCATGTGATATAACGAGCCGTGCACTGGTGTAACATCACGCAGCTCTAATTACAATGTTTGTTAAAACAAGTCGTGCACCTGTGTGACATCACATGTCCGATGTTTTATACAGGAAGTAAATGATGAAGCTTCCTGTTGCATGACAGCAAGCAGAGATATAGAAAACCATGAAGAATAGATACAGAAAGTATATTAAAAAAATTGTATAACTTTTCATTACACAAACAATATCAATTATTTTCTGGAATGCCATTAAAGTGGACAACCCCTTTAAGAATCTCATCTTTCATTTCTGATCAGACCTGTGGTTCTATTATGTACATGCAAGCAGTTAAAAAAAAGAAGAAGGTGGAACTGGATCTTTAGCTACAACTAACATTTTTAACTGCCTGTATCTCCGTAGATCACAGAACCACAAGATGAAATCTTAAAGATGAGTTTATTAAGCTCAATATGACACCAGAGAATGTTTCTGGGTGCTACAGAACTGAAGGCTCCCATGCAGCCTCTAAACTTGACTCATCCCAGGCAAAATATGACTCTCTTCTGCTCATTGTCACAACTTTGGGGGAGATTTTTTTTAATAAGTAAATTGGTGAGATTTCTCCTAAAAGAGGGAATTCTAGAAAAGACATTTCATACCCTATCTGAGGTGGCTGGGAGTTGAATGGTGTAAAACCTGGTGACAGGTTCCCCTTTACATTTTTGGTGATGTTTTGTATCTTTTGTTTCTAAATAAACGAAACCCTCATCCTTTTAATGACAAGACTCTCTTGATTACGTTTCAATCTACACAGTAAATCTAAAAATGTGAGCCTCAGGCACAGGGAGGAGCTATGCAGTGGGGGGGGGGGGTGCAGACATAACTTTGTTTGGTGCCACAAAAATAACTTCACCCCTGGTTATATTTGTAACATAATAAAAAAAAACATATAATAAATTTTTTTTAAAGGGAAACGGCATTATAAAACATACACCACTTACACCAACCAAAACCATGGGCACAGCGGACCCCAATTTCACCCGCCAAACTAAATATATTATTATGTATCAAAATTGCTACATCAGTTATTTTATGGGGGTCAATGTAAATTCATGGTCAAGCAGAAAGAAACCAGGGTGACCCTAGCAGAGCCGCAGGTCAAGGTCCGGCTTCAGGAAACAATCAGAATGCAGAACATTTTGCAGGAAATAATACATTCTAAACCTTTGTGCTGCAGGGGCCCAGGTATTTCCCTTCGATAAAGTGGGAGATGTCAGGCTGAGATTTATTTCATACCTTTTTCATTACAGTTCTCCAATACAAACACATCTGTTCTCATCAGTCTGGCATAAGAATTCCTGAAATACTCTGTGCTGCTACACTTTAATACTTTGGCTTTATTGGCTATACCCCCCTTCATCCCCCCGTGCGAGGATAACAATGACAATATGAAATGTTCTTTGTAAAACTAAACTGAAAAATAGTTTCCCCGCAGTCGGCACTTACCTTGACCTGAATTATAAATGGCTTTTACGGATTTCTTCACTTTCTGCAGCGCAGTCCTGTCCTGATCTAAGGCCTAGAAAACAGAGAGGAACACAATAAGAAGATGAGAATAGTACAATAGTATCTAAAATATAGATGTACACATAGCACCTGGCGGAGATAATGTCTTCCCTACACACCTCTGTCTATAATGTATGGCCCCCCTTAAAGGGAATGTGTCATGTAGACTGCAGACTGGTTTAGGTATTGTCCCTTTAAAGAAGTGCAATCATTAGAGATGAGCAGACCCGATGTTCGGGATCGGGGTTCTGCTGCACGACCCAGACTTATGGCCAAATTGGCAGCCGACACACCTGGCCCATCACAACCATGGCCAATTGTTAGCGGCATCAATTTGCGGGATAGGATATTCGGCTGCCAAGCACCAATATGTCCGGGTCGTGTGGCCACACCACAAACTTGGGTCCACATGATCATACCTTTATGTATGTTGTAAGCAGCAGCAGGAATGTGAAATATGGATTAATACTCCAGGAATGTAGTTTCTCCAAGTGCAGTGAAGGTGTGGCCTAACACTGCTGTGCTCTAACCGCTCTGCAGAGTGTTCGATATTATCCCTGGAGAAATGTGTAATCATACCTTTATGTGAGTTGTAGCAGCAGGACTGTGAAATATTTAAATTCCGGGATTGTAGCATCTCCAAATGCAGCGGAAGTGTGTCCTAACACTGCTGTGCACTGTGTTAGATATTATCCCTGACATTCTGTGTAACCACAGCTTAAAATAGCTGTGTGATATATAAGTGTGATATATGATATTGATATTCCAGGATTGTAGCTTCGCCAAGTGCAATGGGGACGTGTTCTCACACTGCTGTGCTGTTAGCTCTGAGCAGACAATGTTCAGTATTGGCCCTAGAGGTTGGTGTAACTATACTTTTGTGTATGCTGTTAGTAGCACCAGGACTGTGAAGTAGGGATTGCAGTACTGTAGCTTCAACAAATGCGCCTGGGGCATGTCCTAACACTGCTGTGCTCTGTACTCTCGCTACTCCACCTTTGCCCTAAGTAACTGCCTAAACAAAAGTAAGGTTAAAAACTGCATCAGTAACTCAGAGCAGGGGGAAGAGGTGTGGTGTAGCTCAAAGCAGACAACCAAGGGAACAGCAGTGTGAGGATACGCCCACCTAGGAAATAGAGAGGTGTGTTCCTACACAGTCAGCACCAACTAGACAATGTCAGTGTGCAAGTACAACCCACCCCCCCCAGCCGGTCAATTCATTCATAAATTTCCAGGAACAGTAACAGAGGAACAGAACAAAGTTCTAAGCAAAGCTTTTACCCGAACTGTTCTCATTTCCTGATTTCCTAATACAGTCATGTCAGGAGAGGTGACAGCTCCTCAACAGAAGCAAATCTCCATCACGCACTTTAGCGCGGCTGTCACTGAGCAATCGATGGCGCTAACCGCATCTGGAAAATCAATTCTCGTTATTCTGATAGCTGTCATGATTCACCAATTTAGAGAAATGACCAACGACGGTCCAGACTACCTGGGATAGAAGAGAATTATGGGGACGGTTTGTAATCCAAAGAACAGGATTTCGTTTTTCAAAATGAAAATAGGTTCTGAACCTGTTGCAGATACATTTATTATGCCTATAGTAGCCACTGGAAATCTGCTGCACAGCTCTAAATCCTCTGCATAGATCAAATGATTTAAGTCTGTTTAGCTGCAACGTCCACTAGAGGGAGCTCAGGAGCCTGCTGCGTACTGGTATACAATAAACTCAGTAATAACACGATAAATAATAATCTCCTCTTAAGTACCGAGGTCTTTTCAGAACATGGTGGATAGTTGTCAAGATTCTACATACAGATCAGAATGTGGATAGAAGATTGATGTTAATTATTTGTATAATTCACACTAGTTTGTTAAAAGGCTGAGAGATGGGCAGCTGCTTACATTATAGAGTTAATAAACAGACAGTATTTTATGGAGTTCAATGAGGGTCTACTCTGAGCTCCAACCTCACCCTGCTGTTCAGAGCGCCCATGCGGACCCCTGACCACTGCTGGCTATGATAGAAAGGTGTCAGGACACACAGGACATGGCAGCTCGCTGTGTATGGGGGGTGTAGTCACAGAGGGGTCATAGCGCCCATGCTGACCCCTGACCACTGCTGGCTATGATAGAAAGGTGTCAGGACACACAGGACATGGCAGCTCCCTGTGTATGGGGGGTGTAGTCACAGAGGTGTCAGAGCACCCATGCTGACCCCTGACCACTGCTGGCTATGATAGGAAGATGTCAGGATACACAGGACATGGCAGCTCGCTGTGTATGGGGGGTGTAGTCACAGAGGGGTCAGAGCGCCCATGCTGACCCCTGACCACTGCTGGCTATGATAGAAAGGTGTCAGGACACACAGGACATGGCAGCTCGCTGTGTATGGGGGGTGTAGTCACAGAGGGGTCAGAGCGCCCATGCTGACCCCTGACCACTGCTGGCTATGATAGAAAGGTGTCAGGACACAGGACATGGCAGCTCGCTGTGTATGGGGGGTGTAGTCACAGAGGGCTCAGAGCACCCATGCTGACCCCTGACCACTGCTGGCTATGATAGAAAGGTGTCAGGACACACAGGACATGGCAGCTCGCTGTATATGGGGGGTGTAGTCACAGAGGGGTCAGAGCGCCCATGCTGACCCCTGACCACTGCTGGCTATGATAGAAAGGTGTCAGGACACACAGGACATGGCAGCTCGCTGTGTATGGGGGGTGTAGTCACAGAGGGGTCAGAGCGCCCATGCTGACCCCTGACCACTGCTGGCTATGATAGAAAGGTGTCAGGACACACAGGACATGGCAGCTCGCTGTGTATGGGGGGTGTAGTCACAGAGGGGTCAGAGCGCCCATGCTGACCCCTGACCACTGCTGGCTATGATAGAAAGGTGTCAGGACACAGGACATGGCAGCTCGCTGTGTATGGGGGGTGTAGTCACAGAGGGCTCAGAGCACCCATGCTGACCCCTGACCACTGCTGGCTATGATAGAAAGGTGTCAGGACACACAGGACATGGCAGCTCGCTGTATATGGGGGGTGTAGTCACAGAGGGGTCAGAGCGCCCATGCTGACCCCTGACCACTGCTGGCTATGATAGAAAGGTGTCAGGACACACAGGACATGGCAGCTCGCTGTGTATGGGGGGTGTAGTCACAGAGGGGTCAGAGCGCCCATGCTGACCCCTGACCACTGCTGGCTATGATAGAAAGGTGTCAGGACACACAGGACATGGCAGCTCGCTGTGTATGGGGGGTGTAGTCACAGAGGGGTCAGAGCGCCCATGCTGACCCCTGACCACTGCTGGCTATGATAGAAAGGTGTCAGGACACAGGACATGTCAGCTCGCTGTGTACGGGGGATGTAGTCACAGAGGGGTCAGAGCACCCATGCTGACCCCTGACCACTGCTGGCTATGATAGAAAGGTGTCAGGACACACAGGACATGGCAGCTCGCTGTGTATGGGGGGTGTAGTCACAGAGGGGTCAGAGCCCCCATGCTGACCCCTGACCACTGCTGGCTATGATAGAAAGGTGTCAGGACACACAGGACATGGCAGCTCGCTGTGTATGGGAGGTGTAGTCACAGAGGGGTCAGAACGCCCATGCTGACCCCTGACCACTGCTGGCTATGATAGAAAGGTGTCAGGACACACAGGACATGGCAGCTCGCTGTGTATGGGAGGTGTAGTCACAGAGGGGTCAGAACGCCCATGCTGACCCCTGACCACTGCTGGCTATGATAGAAAGGTGAAATCTTGCATCATCTGGTCACCAGGTATGTGCGTGTCACTTTCCTGGAGAAGGGATGACACCAGGATACATTACGGGAAGAAGCCGCCAGCAGAACAAGAATCAGGGGACCTTCATGGGGGTGATCTAAGAAGTGCCCTAATGGCTAAAAATTGCTCTGGCTGGAACCTAAGGGTATGTACCATATGCCCATCCATCTTAGTGGATCTTGGGACAGGTTCACTTACCTGATACTAATAGGGACAAGTAAGTGACTCCTATGACTCATCAGGTGAGGACGTGACTGTGAACGGTTAATGAAGCAAAGTCCTCCGATTCCTTACCAATCGTTCCAGCGCTTTTGTTCCGTACAATGTAACGCGGTGCGTGTAAGGCAATCCTTTCTGTAGACGAGTTGTAATCAATGCTCCGGGGGTGAGGCCGAGCAGCGGTGCCCCTCTTTACACAATGCTACATCACTTAACGTAATAAACAAGCTAATCATAATAATCAGCCTTTCCATTCTCCAGAGCTGCGCTCCGACTTCAGGCAAACAGCACATTATAACAGCACGGAGGGTATAGAGGAAAACCACGGGAGCCCTACCCTCGAGGACGCAATACTCTAGATCCAAGAAACGGGGCTAAATGTGCCGAAAATGTGCAAAACTGTGCGGGTCTATCCCATAATATCAGGGTGAGGCGAATCCATAGAACAGGTCATCAGCGTGGGAATGGTGGGAGTGTGAACCACTGCACATAGCCGTGCACACACCTAGGCCCGTGCCCACACACACCTAGGCCTGTGCCCAAACACACCTAGGCCCGTGCCCACACACACACCTATGCCCGTGCCCGCACACACACCTATGCCCGTGCCCACACACACACCTATGCCCGTGCCCACACACACACCTATGCCCGTGCCCACACACACACCTATGCCCGTGCCCACACACACACCTATGCCCGTGCCCACACACACACCTATGCCCGTGCCCACACACACCTATGCCCGTGCCCACACACACACCTATGCCCGTGCCCACACACACACCTATGCCCGAGCCCACACACACCTATGCCCGTGCCCACACACACACCTAGGCCCGTGCCCACACACACACCTATGCCCGTGCCCACACACACCTAGGCCCGTGCCCACACACACCTAGGCCCGTGCCCACACACACCTATGCCCGTGCCCACACACACCTATGCCCGTGCCCACACACACCTATGCCCGTGCCCACACACACCTATGCCCGTGCATGTCTTCTACTTCTCAAAGCTGAGGGTTTGCTGAAATTGCAACCAGTTTAGACACTGCTTTTAAGACCTTTTATTACATATAATCCCATATCCACCCTACACCTCCAGGGATATTAGATATACTCCATAACCCCCTAGACCACCAGGGAAATGCACATTATTCTGTAGGGCAGAAGAGATGTGTGATATAAATTTCTAGTAATTCTAGTTGGTACATATGAGATGGATGGGTGAGTGGATGGATGGGTAATGGGGGTATTTAGTCATCTCTGTCATGGGCACCAACCCTGTATAATACTCCGGCTATTAGAGGTAATTAGGCTTTCCCTTCTTTCAGGCAGCACAATGAGGCAATCATGGGAATATTCCAGTGACAATAGGCGCTGAGTGCTCTCTTCTTAGAGGGTCCTCTGTGCTCCGCCGCTCCCCGTTGCTGCCCCGTCCTCCATTCTTACCCCCTCTGTACCAGAGAGCGGCCGCCACATAAATCACATCTTATTTTTTCAGGTCAATGAGTTTCAGATTCATATGCAAATGCCATCTCATTTACATACATGCAAACTAGCCGGGGCTCTTTCAATATTTGGATTCGGCTGCTTGCACCTGAAGGTAGGCCCGAGAAGCCGGGAGGAAGCCCGGAGATGGTTAAAGGCTGCTGTGCCATGTATTCTCCCTATGGAGTGGAGTGAATCATCAGTCTGGGGAGAGACGGCAGCTCAGAGGAGGAGATGAAGAAGAAGAGTCTGACAAACGCTTGTTACGCTGAGATGTGCAAACTCTGCTGCTTCACAAAAACTTGGCGGCTTCATGTCATATAACATATCAGCCGCGCTTTGTTACACTAAGCCAACAATTTGCACGAGAGCCGCAGCACGAGAGCTTCTGATCCGAGCTGAGGTTTTTTCAGGTGAGCTCGGATACAATGTCATTCAATGTTGTAATGTATAACATCCAAATCTTCCCGAGATGGTAACATGTAATTATCAGGCAAGAATGTAACAAAGGAGTGGAAACCCCGGAGTAAGACAGCTCACATTGTATCACATTCTATCACTTCTATCAAAAGCTATCACATTGTATCACATTGTAGCCCCATATTACCTGCAGCAACTACAAAGAGGACGCAAATAGTTGGGTTCTCAGCTAGCTTTAGAGGGGGAGGTAAGATTTTCATCTGTGAAAAATAAGATATTTGACCTTATATCAATAACTATATTCACCCAAAGGCTAATGGTATATGTCAAGGATGGGGAGGGCATAGCTTTTATACATATTTTACCTTCCCCAACTGGCGTCTTGGAATGCCATTGGGTATTATATCCCCCCTGGCTGACACCTTGTAGAACCATTGGAAATTTTGCATCCCTGGTCTGGCCCCTTGGAAAGCCACTGGGTCTTTTAGATATCCCCCTCGAGTATGTTATATGTTATATGCAGGACACGTAACCATCACCCCCAGCGGATGAGTCTGATGTGTCTGATCACACGCATCATTAGATTTAGCAAGACAGTATCAAAGATGTTCTGCTATCACAAAATCAACTCCATCTGTGGCTCCCTGCTCCACCATTCTTCTTCTGTCGCTGCTCTACGAGGCGCCATGTGAAGGAGGCATCACTCACCTCTGCTTCAGAGCGAGGCAAACGGCAGAAGAGAATATGAAGAATATGTTTTGCAGGTTTTTTTATACAAATTTTACAACAAAAAAAAGAAGAGGGGAGTAGGAATGGGATTGGGCTTTTACAAATAAGGGGCCACATAAGGATATGTGGGTTAGTAGAGGAGGGTCTAAAAAAGGGGGTGTAATAATGGAGGAAGTTAAAGAAAAGGGGGGCATTGTAAGTTGGGGAAAAGGATAGGGGGCATTGGGGTAAAGGAAAGGGGGCGTATTATAATTTGGGGTAAAGAAAAGAAGGGTATTATAAGTTGGAATAATGGAAAGGTGAGTATTAAAAGTTGGGGGCAAGGAAAAGGAAGGCATTGTACTTTTGGGCAGAGGAAAGGGACCTATTATCAGTAAGGAATTAAGAAAAGAGGTGCATAGTAAAAGGGGGATTCAGAAAGGGGAACATACTGAGTTATTGGGCACATGAGGGGATCACCAAGGGGGGCATTCTTGAATGTGGTAACGGGAAAGGGGGCGATATACAGTATGGAGGCACAAAGCAGGGTCACAGCAAGGGCGATGTTATAACATGTGGGGAAGGAAGGGGTGGACGGTGGGGGTAAGTATAGGTATTAGGACCGAGCCGACATACAGCAATTTGGATCACTATAACCAAAGTTCTACAAGCATCTGTGGATGGTCTAGTGCAGTGATGGCGAACCTATGGCACAGGTGCCAGAGGTGGCACTCGGGAACCTTTCTGTGGGCACCCAGGCTGAGCTCCAGCACAAAGTTCACCAGTCAGGACTTAAATATTCCTGCAGTACTAGATAGTTGAGATGCAGATCTTTTAAAGTGATGTATCCTTGACTTATTGGAACTGCCCCATGATTCTTCCTGTACAGAGAGACCCTGAAGAGAAGCTATAATGAGGTCTGAATTTTCCTTCCTGCTTTCAACTGTATTGGTGTCCTCAGGGGGCTGATACGATTGACTGTTGTGGAACAAAAGAGAGCAATGAGTTACTGTTTAAATTGTCAAGTTGGCACTCGATGGTAAATAAGTAGGTTTTGGTTGAAGTTTGGGCACCCAGTCTCTAAAAGGTTCGCCATCACTGGTCTAGTGTCTCAAATTGCCCAGTGTTTTCCATAACTGTATCCATGAAGGTTTAGGTATTGGTCAGGTATAAGAGGAAAGTCATAATCCATCCTGCATGGCGCAATGGGAGGCCAATCATGTAATATCTCTGCAATATAAATGCTGTACATTCTCAATGGTTAATAATATTCCACGCTGCGTATGTAACCATACAACAAGAAAGAAGGAAATCCACACAACACAGAGGCGTCAGCTAAAAGATAAAATCCTCGTAAATTTGGCGCACTCAACAAAAACGTCTCTTTAAGCAAAACTTTGAGCCGCCTGTCTGGAGATCTAACAATCCAGCTGATGGCTGCATGGAAAGCGAGGACGGCTTGCCAAAAGACATCAAGCCGCGGTGCAGATCTGAGGATCCCGCTTTCCCAGACCATGACAAGTTTGCGTCAGCCAGGAGTCCAACGTAAATCACCACCAGCGTTCCTGGCGACACGGGAGATTTTAATCAGCGTTTTACACAAGAGGACGAGAATGCAGATGGAATTATATAGTGAAGCCGCTTCTTTAGGAAGTGATTAGAGGCAATTAAAGCGCACGCTCGTTACAGGGCGGTATAAAAATAACCGGGAGGAAGATTACGGAGCGCACCTGCGGCTCTTGTCTGGAAGGAGATAACCATTAGGATCTGCACTGCAAGATATCGCTCACCTGCACCGCAGAGCGTGGGCGCCATAGTTATGTATTAATCCACACCTTCTGCTGAAGAATAGCGCAAGATGCTGCGATTGTTATGGAAACGCAGCGCTAAAGCGTCACCGCCAAGAGACGGAGACAAGTTAAAGGGAATTTCCATTATTTAGAGAATCAATAGGTGATTTAGTATAGGAAAGCAAAGGTTACGGATACAACAGCCCCTTTCATATTTCATATCCTGCTTAGAAATATAATATAGTCCCAACTATAGTCCCAGCTTATAAAATGCTCATTAAAAAGGGACACTGTCACCGGTTTTACCCCACCAAATTATCATCACCTTGAGGAGGCGGATGGAATAGCCTTCCTACCACACACTTGTTTATCTTTAATAAAAAAAAATACTCCAAACCCATATGCAAATGAGCTCAGAAGAGTCACTTTTTGACTGAAATCATTCACGTCTATATGTAGGAAGAGGAAAAGTGTTCCAGAAGTCTATATCTTCAGCTCTGTAGCAACCCAAGTTATAAGAATCTAATCTTTCTGATGACATCAGGCTTGTGGTTCCGTGATCTAAAGAACCGGAGATACAGGCAGTTAAAGATCCAGTTGAAATCACATTTCAAAAAATCCATTTCCTGCCTGTGTCTAGAACTGCACCTATTTCTTCACAGAACAATATTGAAAGATGAAATTCTATTCTATAGTATAGAACCAGCAACATGTTTCTAGGTGCTATAGAGTAAAATATAGGGGTGACTGAAGTGACGCTCCCCCACAGCATCTAAAAGTAACTCATCTCAGTCAAACTGGTGAGATTTCCTATAAAAGTGGGATTTATAGAAAGGGCATTTCATCCCCTTCCTGAGGTAGCTGCTAGTTTAATGGGGGTAAAACCTGGCGCCAGATTCCCTGGTTAGGTAGCTGGAGAACCAGTGTACAATGAAAATGTATACTGTGCCTCGCATTTAGATGAAGACTTAGGAGGAGAACTGGGTGTCGCTATATGTCATATTAATACTTAGTAATGATATTATTATCATTAATAATAACTCTCTGTTTCAGTTGAATTCCAGGTCACAGTACAGTATGTTAGTGATAGGTTGCTTGCAAAGGAGCCGGAACAATGAGCCGGCTCCTTCGCTTGAACGAGGCGAGTCGGCACATCACCCCTCCTGTATCACACCGCAGGCAATATTCCGCCTCTGCTCTATCATCTATATCAATATTTCTTATTCCTCTGCAGATGATTTGTAATAAAACTTCCATCTGCTGTGAGATTCCACCGCCAGCCGAGTAAAATTTCATTCAGATGCGACTAAGAATGAACGGGGGGGACAAAGCGATAATCACTAATGACTCCCCCTCCCCCCACACTCATTAAATTCTAAGCACGGTGATGCCAAAATTAGAGCGATTTCATCATCAAAACACAAAAAACACACAAAAATAGGAAGTCCAAAGGAGCGGCACACTGTAATAGGGAGACAATGCTCGTCTGTGTACGCAGCTCCCAGGCTGGCCAATGCGGCCTCACCTTGAACCCACCCTGGGTGGGGGCAGGTCATCTATTGTGGATATGCTTAATACATGACCCAATGTAACAAAACCTCTACAAAGTCTACTGTATATGGGGTCTGAAGGGTCAAGACTGTTCTGTACTGGAAAACGTTGGGGGCTTATTGAGGTCAGACCAACCAAGTACATCCTCCAATTTACTACTTACCGTACAGCAGTGATAATAATAATTCCTTTATTTATATAGCGCACACAGATTATACAGCGCTGCATAGAACTTGCCAGATCAGTCCCTGTCCCCAATGGGGCTCACAATCTAATCATCCTACCTGTATGTTTTGGAGTGTGGGAGGAAACTGGAGGACCCGGAGGAAACCCACGCAAACACGGAGAGAACATACAAACTCTTTGCAGATGTTGACCCTGGGACTTGAATGCAGGTCCCCAGCGCTGCAAGGCTGTAGTGCCACCCATGCTGTCAGCATGCTAGCACTGGGGTGACTACTTAGTGTCCATGTAGGTTCACCCAAACTAGAAGCCATTGATCACGCTATGTTTACGTAATGGAAGATCCGCAGCACAGAGGATTTCAGAGGGACAGTAGACTAGTTGTGCCATAGTTTGTCATTTCTCCAGGTTTTCCAGCTTGATGTTATATTGTAACACTGCAGATTGATGTCGGGATTGTCAGATGTGACAGATCCATTGTGATGGATACATTGTATAGTTACATCAATCAGGTCCATAGCAACCAGACTGTCCCAGATAATAATATCTCTAAAACAATGAAATTTCATTCTTTTTTAAACTGGATTGTCAAAAATACATGAAACCTCCCATATAAGAGATTCGGACTCTAGGTCTAAGAGGCAACAGATGATCAATTATTAGAAATATAAAGCGGATGAGGAGGAGATCATTATACGGATCATATCTTCTAGTATCATAACCTACCATACAGGATGCACAATCTAAGGTGGGGAGGTTCTGGGAAACAACTTTATGGGGAGCTGAATCAGGGGGCTCAGGATGAACAGCTGCTGTACATTAGAAAACATGGTGAATTTAAACTTCACAATGGGGCGTGTGATCCTATTTATTACATGACTAAAAAATACAATCCCTCCTGAGTATTATCGGAGGGCTGTGACATCATCACCCTCATTATTATTGTCATACTCTATCTCCCAAATGAGAATTTTTACACCACTTGGTCACCCAGTTCATCAGATGATCAGAACCAACATTTCTCCCTGCAGGGTTTAAATTACCTGCAGCGCCCCCCACCTGTCCATGGTTTCTGTGTGGTATTGCAGCTCAGCTCTTTAAAAAAAAGAATCGGGAGTGGGATTTTCACGGATCCTCGCATTATACAAAGATATTATTGTTGGATACGACCGTCACAGAGTGCGTTAATTAAAAGCAGGGTGCACTCGGGGTGTACTCCGTCATCTGTGGTCTGCTGGGTAAATAGACGCCAGATGTATCACAAGCGGAAAGACAGATCTCATATCAATAGCGTTATGTAACCTGCAACACCCAGCACCAGGAGGTCACAGAGACCCAGTAATACACCCCCACCCCCTCAATCTGGGAGACAACCCCCTTATCCTTAGAGATGATCCATCTATAGCTGATGTTGGGTGCTCAACCATCAACTATTGATCCAGAAAATAGTTCAATCCTAGCTTTGTGTGAGTTGTTAGTAGCAGCAGGACTGTGATATATGGATTTATATTCCAGGATTGTAGCTTCTCCAATTGCACTGGGGAGGGGGATGGTATCCTCACACTGCTGTTCTCCGCAGATAGTCTTGCGTATTGTCTGTAGAGAGATGTGTAATGAAACCTTTGTGCAAGTTGTTAGTAATGTATTCATATTTTAGAATGGTAACTTTTTCCACTTGCATTGGGTATGTGTCCTCACACTGCTGTGCTCTGTGATCTCTGCCACCAGGGTTATACATGGTCTGTGAAGAGAAGTGTAATAATACCTTTGTGTATGTTAGTAGCAGCAGGACTGTAAAATTGCATTTATATTCCAGGACGGTGATTTCTCCAAGTGAACTGGAAGGGTGTCCTCACACTGCTGTGCTCTTAGCTCTTTTCACCCGCCCCCTCCCCCCCAGAGGTGAGGTCTATATTTGTGGGGGGCTACATGTTATCCATCCTGTCTAACCTAAAGCAAGCGGTTCTATTACTGACATTATATTGACACTATGTTGCATGGTATATGGAGCTACAGATACAGTATATACTGATTTATGACATCGCTGCGCCTCTAGTGATTTCCATGTTAATCTCTTTTAGGATTCGGGAATGTGACAGCGGGGATACGCTCCAGCGCTTCCGCTTGTGTCCGAGTCTCTCCGCTAACTCCGACAGATGTCTGCCAGGGCGGATACACTTGGGTTCTTCCTGGCAAGGAGCCGGCGCTGCCAGCTGGTACACGCACTGCAGACAATTGTTCCGCAGCTGAAGGGAATCCTCATGGAAGTTTCTGTCATTGAAGACCAGAAAATGTGAAAACCCAAACCCCCCAGAGGAGGAGAAAACCTCCCGAAAATTATATAGAGGACTTGAAACTGGACACAAAACAATTCTACCCAAATTCTTAAAGGGGGTCTCCTGGTTTTATGTATGAAGAAGATATTATTGTATCAATGATATGGTAACTTTATAATATATAGGTCTTAAAGGGATTTTCCATTGGGGGGTTCCAACATTGAGGCCGGAATTGGTTCTTCGACACTCCCACGTGGAGAGGTCCAGTGGCTACCAACACATGCACAGCCGGGGGTATCAGCACACTAATGGCTGCCATCATGCTGGAACCAGAAGTCCGAGAAGTACACTTTACCCCAGGAGGTATTCCAAGATTCCTGTAAACCCTCTAACTCCATCAAGTTTAAAAAAATTTACTTGCTGTCAGTGAATGAAAATATAGTTTCTCCAGGAACAATACCTAGCCCCGGCTGCATAGGACACAGAGCACAGCAGTGTGAGGAAACAACTCCAGTGCACCGGGTGAAGCTACAATCATGGAATATAAATCCATATTTCACAGTCCTGCTGCTACTAACAACATATAAAAATATATGGTTATACATCTCTCCAGGGACAATGCCTAACACTGACTGCAGAGGGCACAGAGCAGTGCAGTGTGAGGACACCCCCCCAAAACCCGCCCCCAGTGCATTTAGAGGAGCTACCACCCTGGAATATAAATCAACTTTTTCACAATCATGTTGCTACTAACAACATACAAACATGACTACAGACTTCTCCAGGGACAATACATAGCACTGGTTGGAGAGAGCACAGCAGTGTGAGGACACGCCCTCAGTGCACTTGATGAAGCTACAATCCTGGAATATTAATCCCCTATTCACAGTTCTGCTGCTACTACCAAAATACACAACACTGTTTGCAATTCAGCATTTAGCCAGGTGTGTGGGATTGGATCAGAGCCATCACATGACAAGGGATGTTCTTCACCTTGTTGCAGAGTTGCCATTGACTGGAGGACGCCCCGCTGCTGCCGTGACTTCCCTCTCTTGTAGATACAGAAGTCACCAGAGATTATGCAGATCAGTAATTAATAAGTCGCGGTCCCCGGGAGAGCAGACACTGGAGGCCGCGCCGCTAATTAATTCACCGTGCCCTGGATTCTGGATTCTGGAGACAGTGAGACATTATAACTCACATGAAGCCATGAAGGCAGCGGAGCCCAAAATGTCCCCAAATTATCCTGCTGCTTGTTTCGGAGCAGTCGCTAGCTTATGTACTTTTAGGTTTTTCATGAAGTCTGCTGGAGCATACAAGACGTGGCACAGTGGCTCAGTGGTTAACATTACAGCCTTGCAGCGCTGGGGTCCTGGGTTCAAGTACCAGGGTTAACATCTGCAAAGAGTTTGTATGTTCTCTTCGTGTTTGCGTGGGTTTCCCCCGGGTCCTCAGGTTTCCGCCCACACTCCATAACATATTGGTAGGTTCATTAGATTGTGAGCCCCATTGGGGACAGGGACTGATTTGGCAAGTTCTGTGCAGCGCTACGGAATCTGTGTGCGCTATATAAATAAAGGAATTATTATTATCATAAGAATACATAGTCAATTCCATATTTCACAGTCCCGCTTTTACTAACAACATACACAAAGGTATGATTACAACATGTCTCTGGGGAAAATACCGGACACTGTCTGCAGAGAGCACAGAGCACAGCAGTGTAAGGGGAACACCTCCAGTGCACAGGGAGACACTACAATCCTGGAATTTGAACCTATAATCCACAGTCCTGCTGCTGCTCCTAACAACATACAAAAAGGTATAATAACAAAACTCTCTAGGGAAAATATATGACGCTGTTGGCAGTGAGTAAAAAAGCCACAGCAGAGTGAGGAAATGATCACACAAAGATCTGATTATACATCTCACCTAACAATGTCTGCAGCGAGCACAGGGCACAGCAGTGTGAGGACATACCCACAGGGCAATGGGATAAGTTACAAACCAGGAATTTAAATCCATACTCCACAGTCCTGCTGCTGCTCGTATCAACATACACAAAGGTATGATCACACATCTCTCCAGGGAAAAGATCTGACACTGTCTGCAGAGAGTAAAAAAGGCACAGCAGTGTGAGGAAATGATCCCACTTGGAGAATCCACAAAAGTGGAATATAAATACATACATCACAGCCCTGCTGTTATAAACAACATACACAGAGATCTGATAACACATCTCTCCTAACAATGTCTGCAGAGAGCACAGGGCACAGCAGTGTGAGGACACACCCACAGGGCAATGGGAGAAGCTGCAATCCGGGAGTATAAAATCATTTTTCACAGCCCTGCTGTTACTATCAACATACAAGAGGTTATGATTACACATCTCTCCAGGGACAATATCTAACCCAGTCTGCAGAGATGCAGAGAGAATATAAGTGAGCAATGAGTCCTGGAATATAAATCTAAATTTCACTGTCCTGCTGCTACTATACAAATATATAATTACACGTCTCCAGGGACAATACTTAACACATGGTGTAAGCTACTGACAGATCCCAGAAATGGAGAAGAGACTGTGCATAGGTGGGGATTGTATGCTGGAGAGGATTCTGGTTAATGAGAAAATCCCTGCGGAGAGAGCAGATCCTCTCCCGTTATTGTATGTTAATGAACTCTATGAAACCCCCGCAGCAGACCCCCCCGCAGCAGACCCCCGCAGGCTGTGACAATACAAACCAGCAATCTGATCATAACCAGCAATTTTACAGGAGAGGAAACGCATAATTTTCGATTGTAACAATTTTACTTCTTTAACAGAATCCAATTGTATCAACTCTAGAAACAAAAGGTAAGAACGGCCTCAGCTCAGAGACACAACTCATCATCTACTACAGAAGACACCACAACATCCAGAGGTGACAGAGCCTCTACCTGACATCTGCATTATGGAGGACCTCAACCCTATTGAGATATTAAATCAGATGGCAGAGGCTTCATTTTTGTAAGACTCGTTAATTTGATTGGTGGTTGGAAGAGAGCGTCCATGGTAACAGACCCACACTAATTGCTAGAAGGCTAATGACATGGTGAGAGAGGAGACCTGAGACAACTTTCATCATTCTGAAAGAGACCTCATTTGTATAATAGCTACAAGACCATTCATTCACTAACCTCAATGTGTGACATCAATGTGTGCCTTAAAGGGGATGTCCACTATAGTCAAAATCCAGCAGATAAGTGCTGTTTGTCTAATGAAAAGCTATCCAATACACTATACAATATCCTTTCTGTATCAAATCTTGACATTTTCTATCCCCCATGTCATACGGGATGCTGCAGGAGGCTTACTTCATGACCCGAGGGCAATAGCATCACGCTTCCATGAATTTTATGCCAAACTATATTCTCTACCAGATACCCTGCCCCGAGACGAGAGCCACAGGAAAGCAACGCTGGTTGATTTTTTAGAATCGTGCTCCCTTCCAGGGCTACCCCGGGAGGCTGTAGAGGCCCTCAACTCAGATCTAACAACAGATGAGATAGGAGAGGTAATAAAGGAAATGCCCAATGGGAAGTCCCCTGGCCCGGATGGGCTCACATACTTGTACTATCAAGTTTTCTCCGATGTGTTGTTGCCCCGTATGACGAAGTTATTTAACACCTTCCTCAAAGGCGAACCCATGCCTGAGACCCTTACTCACTCATACATTACTCTCATCCCTAAACCGGGAAAAGACGCAACTGATTGTGCCAATTACAGGCCAATAGCACTCTTAAATACAGATTTAAAAATTTTTACGAAATTACTGGCCAATCGTTTGATTCAGTGGATTCCCCACCTGATCCATAAAGATCAGGTTGGGTTTGTCCCTGGTCGACAGGGGGGAGACAACACTAGGAGAACAATTGATCTCATTGACCTGGTTAACAAACGGGGGGATCAAGCTCTGGTATTGAGCTTAGACGCGGAAAAGGCGTTTGATCGCCTTAGTTGGCCCTTTATGTTCCAGGTCATGGAACAAATCGGTATACGGGGCCCTTTCCTTCAGGCGTTGAAAGGACTATACTTGAATCCCACAGCCCAAATCAAGCTCCCGCACGCATCTTCCCCACCTCTGCAGATACGCAATGGCACGCGACAGGGTTGCCCGCTATCCCCGCTTCTGTTCATACTGTGCATAGAGCCACTGGCCTCCATCATTAGGCAAGACCCTAATATTCATGGTATTGCGCTCCGGGATAAAGAATTCAAGTTGGCGCTTTTCGCGGACGATATTTTGCTTACTGTAACCCAGCCCCTTATCTCTCTGCCCAATTTACAGGCGCGGCTGGTACAATACGGGCGCTTATCCGGATACAAGGTCAACACTACTAAGACGGAGGCCATGCCGCTTAATTTACCACAATCATTAGTGGACAACCTCAAACTGTCCTTTAAATTCAACTGGAAAACGGACGCTATTAAATATTTGGGGATATTACTGACTCCTTCGTATGGCTCTCTCTATGCACAGAATTTCCCTGGGCTTTTCCGGGAGATAAGAACCTTGCTGGATAAATGGAATTCCCTTCCCCTGTCTCTTTTTGGCAGGATAGCAGCGGTCAAAATGACCATTTTGCCTAAGTTGCTTTATGGCTTTGAGACGTTGCCAGTGTCGATCCCGCTAGGCGCCTTGCGATCTCTACAGGCGCTGATCTTGCATTTCATATGGGCCAAAAAGAGACATAGGGTTTCCAAGTCAGTCCTGTTATCCCACAAGTCTAGGGGAGGCTTGTCAGTGCCAGATATCACTAAGTATTATTGGGCGACCCACCTGAGACGCATTCCAGCCTGGTCCACTTTGTGGGCATTCTCCAAGTGGATGGAGATTGAAAAATTGTGGTTAGCCCCATTCCACCCCAACTCCTACCTCTGGTCTGAGAAACCACCCCCAACACCTAGCTCTTTGCTAGGTCCCATTGCCTTCACAATCAGGGTTTGGAGGGCTTGTATGAACAAATTCCCTTTGGTGTCACAGTGTTCTCCGATGCAGTCTTTTTTACATACTCCTTCCTTGCAGTGTGCAGGGGCTATGCAGGATTTCAAGCCCTGGCATGAGAAGGGGTTATTCAGATTTGCAGACATTGTGGACTACCGGGATAGGAAGATTTTACCCTTTGAGGCCCTGCGAGACAAGTTCAACCTCCCGCCCTCCGCCAATCTGCACTATATGCGGATCAGACATCTGCTGCAATCCATAGAGGGTACTGAGACGGTCTCGGTGCCTACGGTTTTTGAGCACATATGTAAAAATGCCACTCAAACGGCTGGTCTTATATCGGACATTTATATGGTATTATTACACCCGGACCCAGAAGAGGTGATCGCACATCCATACATGACCAAGTGGGAGGCCATAGTGGGGGAGACGATATCACAGGAGACTTGGCAGTTGATCTGGCGGAGGGCTGCAGAGACATCTCGTTGTGCCACGAACAAGGAGAACCAGTACAAGCTAATGTTGCAGTGGTACCACACACCCTCTTTGCTGCATAGACTGTTCCCTGACACACCTGACATCTGCTGGCGTTGTGGTCTCGCTGGCGGGACCCTTCAGCACATCTTTTGGAGCTGCCCATTCATACAGCCCTTCTGGCAAGAGGTAAAGACTCTTGTTCAAGCAGTCACAGCGGTAGATGCCCCGCTCTCCCCTCTATTCTACTTACTGAATGTCTCTCCCCAACCCCTGGCCAAGACAACCACCAAAATGTGTCTGCACATACTCACTGCAGCCAGGTGCCTGATATCGCAATTTTGGAAGAGACAGGCCCCCCCCTCTCGCCTTGACCTTCTCTCCAGAGTGAGGGGTATTCGCACAATGGAATCCCTAACTGCTTCCTTGGACAATCGTATTCAGGCTTTTGATAAGGTGTGGAACCAGTGGGACCATTTCTGGGCAGAGGAGTTGGGGCGTGAGGAGGGGTGAAGCGGTCATCCAATGGATTGGGGGGAATCCTTTTTCATTGTTTACATGTCGTTTGTCGTTTTTGTGAGTATGAATGGTACCCTTGTGTCTCTATTATTGGTTGTTTTTTTCGTTATGGGTTATTAGGATCATTGCTAGGAAGGTGTTAATACTTAGGCGAGTATGTTTGATTGTAACCTCTAGCGGTGAGGCCAAATATTTCATAAATCCGATGCAGTTCCTGACTGCCCATTTATAGGCCTCTGCACTGTTAGGATTCTGGGTAACATGATAACATACCTGGAATCGTTGTTTACCTATTATGTTTGATAAATGAATAATTTCTAGCCAAAGTAACAGATTGGTGTAAATTCCTGCTCCTAGATCTTGTTTTTTATATGTTTAAATTGAAAAATTTTATTGCCTGTTTATATGCTGACATGTGTCATCACATTGTATGTTAAACGTTTAATAAAAATACAATTATATAAAAAATCTTGACATTTTCTAGATCTCTGATCATTGTCTTTCTATAGGAAGCTTCATTTATTACTTCCTGTGTATGAACACCGGTCCGTGGTCATGTGATGTCACACAGGTGCCATTATATATCCCTGGTCATGTGACTACACCCAGGTGCATAACACGTTATATCCCTGGTCATGTGAGGTCACATAGATGCACAAGCCGTTATATCCCTGGTCGTGTGATGTCACACAGGTGCACAAGCCTTATATCCATGGTCGTGTGATGTCACACAGGTGCACAAGCCTTATATCCATGGTCGTGTGATGTCACACAGGTGCACAAGCCATTATATCCCTGGTCGTGTGATGCCACACAGGTGCCGTTATATATCCCTGGTCATGTGACTACACCCAGGTGCATAACACGTTATATCCCTGGTCATGTGAGGTCACACAGATGCACAAGACGTTATATCCTTGGTCATGTGATGTCACACAAGTGCACAAGTCGTAATTTGCCTGATCATGTGATGTCACACAGGTGCACTGCTCATTACATACCTGGTCATGTGATGCCACACAGGTGCATGGATCGTTATATCCCGGGTCATGTGATGTCACACAGGTGCACTGCTCATTACATACCTGGTCATGTGATGCCACACAGGTGCATGGATCGTTATATCCCTGTTCATGTGATGTCACAGGTGCATGGCTTATTATATCCCTTGTCATGTGATGTCACACAGGTGCATGGATTGTTATATCCCTGGTCATGTGATGTCAAACAGGTGCATAGCTCTTTATATCTCTGGTCAAGAGATGTCACACATGTGCATTGCTCATTATATCCCCAGGCATGTGATGTCACACAGGTGCACGGCTCTTTATAATCACACAGAGTGATCAGAGTTGTGTGATATATAACGAGCCGTGCACCTGTGTGACATCACATGACCAGAGATATAAGAAGCCAATAATAAAAGTCAATGACGCTTTCTTTTGAAGGACAGCAAGCACGGATCTAGAGAACCAGGACAATTGGATACAAAAGTTTATTTTAAAATTGTATAACTTTTCATTACACAAACAAATCTAAATTACTTGCTTAAATTTGCTTAAAATGGAACACCCCTTTAAGGTCTCCTCTCTGCTTCCTGGCAGCCAATTAGAGTGGCCCCCCATAGTAATATGATGTCTATACACTACTAGGAAGTATGTATGGCAAGAAAAGCCCAAAACCCCATAAAGTCAGAGTAGCTAAAATATTTCCATTCTCAGGATATTGTGCATTTCGCGATACACCGAAATGTAAGGAAACGGTTAAACCTGTGGTTAACCACCCTAAGCCTGGTTCCTCCTCAGTCTATAATACTTTCTCTGAAATACGTCTTCCCTTTAATTGAAGTCCATTTGTTTTTTGTTTGAAAATTGTCACCCCCCCCCACCCCCCCGAAGAAATGCAAAAGGGAACGTGGACGGATTCTATTATTTCACATAAAGAGACAATAAAGCTGCGGATTGTTCAGATGTTTAATATGTACAGTATGTAGAGCTACTGCTATCAGTCACACACATGTGGAGGGTGTAGCCGGACTTCCCGAAAAAAGTTACTCGCAACCTCTTGTAAACAGATGTTTCAAGAGAAATGTGAATCATATGTTCAATAGAAAAATGGTGGAACATTACTAAAAGAGTTTTACTCCATTACTGTATATCATTACAATCTGATTAGCGAGGATACCCCAGAGCTGCACTCACTATTCTGCTGCTGGTGCAGTCACTGTGTACATACATGACATTACTTATCCTGTACTGATCCTGAGTTACATCCTGTATTATACGCCAGAGCTGCACTCACTATTCTGCTGCTGGTGCGGTCACTGTGTACATACATGACATTACTTATCCTGTACTGATCCTGAGTTACATCCTGTATTATACCCCAGAGCTGCACTCACTATTCTGCTACTGGTGCAGTCACTGTGTACATACATGACATTACTTATCCTGTACTGATCCTGAGTTACATCCTGTATTATACCCCAGAGCTGCACTCACTATTCTGCTGCTGGTGCAATCACTGTGTACATACATGATATTACTTATCCTGTACTGATCCCGAGTTACATCCTGTATTATACCCCAGAGCTGCACTCACTATTCTGCTGGTGGTGCAGTCACTGTGTACATACATGACATTACTTACCCTGTGCTGATCCCGAGTTACATCCTGTATTATACCCCAGAGCTGCACTCACTATTCTGCTGCTGGTGCAGTCACTGTGTACAGACATGACATTACTTATCCTGTATTGATCCTGAGTTACATCCTGTATTATACTCCAGAGCTGCACTCACTATTCTGCTGCTGGTGCAGTCAATGTGTACATACATGACATTACTTATCCTGTACTGATCCTGAGTTACATCCTGTATTATACCCCAGAGCTGCACTCACTATTCTGCTGCTGGTGCAGTCAATGTGTACATACATGACATTACTTATCCTGTACTGATCCTGAGTTACATCCAGTATTATACCCCAGAGCTGCACTCACTATTCTGCTGGTGCAGTCACTGTGTACATACATGACATTACTTATCCTGTACTGATCCTGATTTACATCCTGTATTATACTCCAGAGCTGCACTCACTATTCTGCTGGTGTAGTCACTGTGTACATACATGACATTACTTATCCTGTACTGATCCTGAGTTACATCCTGTATTATACCCCAGAGCTGCACTCACTATTCTGCTGCTGGTACAGTCACTGTACATGACATTACTTATCCTGTACTGATCCTGAGTTACATCCTGTATTAGAGCTGCACTCACTATTCTGCTGCTGGTGGAGTCTATGTGTACATACATGGCATGACTTTGATATAACAACCCTGCAGAGAAAATAGATGTGAAACTGGTGACTTCTCCACCCTAAACAAAACTTAAAAGAGAAGCCGCAGTAGTTGTGGAGCTGTTGGTGACTGCGTGACAGGAAGTCTGATGCCATGAACGAGCACAATACCCAAGTCTTAATATTTCCGGCAAAACTTCCTCCTTTCTTGATCAAGTGTCGAGTTAAGATCTTGTACAATGCAAAAGAGTACACGGCCTGGCACGTGGCACATGACCCGATACTCTACAATGAGATGCAACATAACCCTGATGATACTGGCTCAATCTACTTCCGTATGGTAAAGCTGAGAGTTTAAAGATACAATGCTAACACAATTGTGACCGACTTCTGAAGTATTCAACCAAGAGACGGCTTTTAAAAGGGGAGGGGCTGTGAAACTGTTCATTTCAGAGAGACAAGAGCACAGCAGTGTGAGGATAGGCCTGCAGTGCACTTGGAGAAGCTAAAATCCTAGAATACAAATACATTCTTCACAGTAGAGCTGCTACTAACAACTTCACACTCACACATTCTTTAAAAGTCACTTGTAAGACTTGCAGGGGGTTAGTCACCAGCAGATCTCTCTATGTGTGGTATAGTTGCAGAGCAGCACATGTAACATCTACAATCTCATCCATAAGCAACACAACGCAGGAGTCTTTTTTTTTTTTGCTGCAGGTCCAACCCCTTACATCTTTCAGGAATCTAGCAGCGAGAGTGTCTCCCGTGTCCCCTCACCCAGCACCCATTGGGTGCCACAACTTATTAGAACCCTACAAATCATTCTGCTGATGGATACATGAAATGACAGTGATGGCGTGCACTTCATGCCTGGACATGATAAGATAAGATCTACACATACAATAAAACACCGCTACAATGCTGCTACTGTACATAACCACACACCATGTACATAAGATCCAGGATCACTACTGGACAATACACTGATAAGCTCTGAAAGTTACAAAGTTTCTGTTTGCGGCACCTAACAACCAGTGCTCATACTGCACAATGTCTGTGACTTCTTAAAGGGACACTGCATCTGGGGGTGGGGTAAGACCACCATGGTCCCGGGGCTGTATGGATATTATGGCCCCTACAAGTCTGGAGTCACTTCCTACATCTGATACTAGAATCAGCTTCTTGGGGAATGGAGGATGTGTCCCTTCTGCTGGTTTCAATCTGCAGTTTCAGGACCTTTGGAGGACCTTTAAAGGTCCTGAAATGTGTACATGTGTATTGAGAATAGGAATAGACATATAAGGATTTTATGAATGAAGGTCCTTCTCAGTATAAAATTCCCAGGACAAGTAAAACCAGAACTTTATGATCTAGTTTCCTTTTTATGAAAATGAGCTTCTCGGTGCACAAAAGGCGGGGCCATGATGCCTCTGTTTTTTTCTGTCATTGCTTGTCTGCAAATTATATCAGTTATTGTGTAAGGGGTGTGATGGGGAGACCAAAGATGTATAGAAAGAAGAAAAACAGGTGCACTGGCTGACAAGGCTCCACCCCCAGTGCACTGTTAAGCTCATTTGCATAAAGCTTAAAAACTGAATTTTCTATGAAATAACAAAATCGCAGGTAAAGAGTAAAGTCATGTCAGGAAAGCTGGTGAACTGCCCTACACAATGCTGGGTTTACCAGTCGGGTGATTTGGGAGGTGGCAGAGCCCCTTTAACTTAATATTGAATTCTTTACTTGTCAGGTTAAGAGCCGCTTACTATGTGAAGCCTCCGGAGCATTAGGTAGCGGAGCGGTGGAGTAAATGTTAATGTCTAATGCTGAAACCGCAAGAGCGTCAGACCCGGGGTGAGTGCACTTACCGAGGCGGGCACCGGGCCCGGGTAATGGATCGCTCCGTGGCTTTTATTTCCTGTTATTGCTTTACTAAAATAGACGGAATTCAATTATCAGGAGGCGAGTTATAAAGATAAACACATCAATGAGCGGATACTTTATTTACTGGACCATTTCCTAAACTGAAAGTGTAACAATCGAGTCGGGGGAGTAACAGAACGGTAACGGCGGAGACGATCCGGCAGATCCCTCCGGTTATACACAGATGTCTGCCCATCACTGGATCCTGCTCATCATATTATATGCAGGATCACCCGAGTGTATGGACAATTGCAACTCTGTATCTTCTCTATGGGAACAATGATAACATACCAAGACACAAGGTGTGACCGTGCAGTAGTGCAGTCAATGTTATATATTGTCCCTAGAGAGATGTATAATCAGACCTTTGCATATATTGTTAGTAGCAGCAGGACTGTGAAATATGGATTTATATTCCAGGATTGTAGTTTCTCCTGGTGCACTGGGGCGTGTCCTCACACTGCTGAGCCCTGTGCTCTCAGCAGCCAGTGTTAGATATTTTGCCTGGAGAGATGTGTAATCAAATTTATGTATAAATTGTTAGTAGCAGCTGGACTGTGATAAAAGCATATATTCTAGGATTATATAGGGTACTGGGGGTTTATTCCTCACAACGCTGTGCTCTCTGCAAATAAGTCTCTGCTCTCAGTATTAGATATAGTCCCTTGAAATCTGTGTAATCATACCATTGTATATGTTGTTAGTAGCAGCAGAACTGTGAAATATGGATTATATTAGATGACTGAAGAATTTGGAGGTGTATTTTCATACTGCGATGTTCTCAGCAGCCAGTTTTATGTATTGTCCACAAACGTTTGCATATGTGGTTAGTAGCAGCAGGGCTGTGATATATGGATTTATATTCGAGGATTGTAGCTGGACTTGGTGCACTCCTGTATGAGATATCTTCACCCTATTGCTGCACAGCTTATTATTGCACAGGTTATTGTTTGAATGCAAAGATCTACGAGCACAGCAGTGTGAGGACACTCACATTCAACAACTCCAACATATATTGCAAATTCAATGTGGATACAACTGTATATTCACTGAAAATAAGGTGACATATTTAAAAAGATTGGAGGCTGCAGATGGTAAAAGGCTATTACCTTAGTATCTGACTTATCCTCAGGTGTGAACAGAACCTCCCCTGGACATCCTATGAGCGCTGACACAGCATTAGTATCACCCCGGATCAGCACTGATTCAGCGTCTATTGAACCCGACATGTAGAACAAGGAGCATTTACAGCTCTGATCCCCGGCCGCTCACCCGAGAAGGAGCCATAAAGGTGTCAATTAGGATAAATCAGTGCGGCTCATTATTCTTACGAAACCTGCGACTCAGCGAGTCAGTACCGGCACAGGACGGGATCAATGAGAGGCCGCTGACTCCAGAGTCTAAAGGTGCCGCTGCACAATGGGATGTTTTATGAGCCGGCGATATTTTTGCAAATATCCAGCAGAAAAAAAATTGGTAAGGTTGCAAAATTCGGACGCAACGCTTGGCCGCAATGCACACTGGAGGACATGCTGGTGGTGATCTGCAAGACTGTGAAACTTACAGGATATGGTGGGGGTCCAACATATGAGGCCTCCCCAATGATTACTAATATGGTGAAGTTCCACAACCCCATAACCACCAGAAAATTCTGGCTGGCTATAGCCTTTCCCATTAACTGCCCCATAGACATGCACACTGGCTTTAGCTGAGTATGCATGTATGTATTCCCTAGATGTATGGGGCTGTTAAGATGCTTAAAAGCATAGGAAAGCTCTAATTCAACAGCTAGATCCTTATCTACTTCAACATGTTCTATCCAGGGAAAGTAGGGAGCCCGCTTACAAATTACATGATGGTCCAGTCCAATAAGTGTCACCGTTAATCGGATCTATACCATATTAAAGTCCGGTTAAAATATTACAAATTTTGCAGTAGACACATCCACACGTTAAACCATATCATGAACGTGTATGCAGTCAACTCTTGAGCTCCCTCTAGTGGTGACCACAGACTGGTTTTTTAAACATTTTACTTTGTCAATGCAAAGGATCAGAAGTCGGAGCACAAATTTCTCTACAGATATATATAAAATTACTAATCAATACTTTAGGGGGAAATGGGCAACTCCTTGAATCCACCATGCCTTGCGTTGCCACTGGTAGCGCGGCCTGTAGTACTAGCAGACTCCCTTGCAATGACGTCTGACATCCCACAGAGTGAAAAAAAAAAGTTCTTGCTGTAAAAGTCAAAAGGACAAAAAGAGTAAAAAAAAAATTCCTGCTTGCTCATGTGGAGCGGACGTCACTGGTCTATCTGCAGCTGCTCGGCTCCGGACGGTTTCGTCGGAATGGAAATTGCCAAGACTGATGAGAAAAGAAAATTACTATGCTGCGCTCCATTTTGGGTTCAATTAAAGGATAAGCGCATGATGTTTAACTACAAATACACAGGCATGTTAATTGGTTTCAGGAGCGGCTGATGCACAAGGTATATTTAGAAGGCAGGAGAAAGGGGGAGAGTCAGTAGACCACTCACGTAGCTGCTGCGTAATGTGCCGCAGGCACACAAAGGGAGGTGAATGCATGACCCCCCTTCATAGAAGGAACAGGGGCTCCAAACATAAAGGGGAGAGGACGATGACACTTTGTTTAGTCCAAAAAGGGTTCGTAGGGCGGAGAATTGTGTCACACTCCACCCCCAATGTACCTGTTGAGATGTACCTAGAGGAACTCAACCCGAGCACAGCACCTCAGGCTGCATGCAAATCCAAATTCCTCAGCAAGTTATCAGTATCTGATTAGTGGGGGGTCCGAGAGCTGAGACCCCCTCTAGCGGCCAGATCCCATGCAATGGACATAGCTGGAAGATGTAGCTCAGCTCCTATTCACTTAAATCCCCAAATCTTCTGCTACTGTACACTACTGGTCTCGGGTGTCGGACCTTCATTGATCAGATATTGATAAAAGTGAGCCAGAAAACCCCTTTATACTTAAAAAAAAAACATTAATACATTAAAAAAGATTCATTATTGCTTTTTTTTCATTCAGTAGCTAAAATCCCATCACTACCCAGAGCTGACGAATTAGTTACAATTGTATCTAGTCTAGACAATTCTATGCAAACTAAACATCTGCATTCCAGGCCTGCACTGATACATTGTAACAGACTCCAGAGCTGGTGCAGCAGGAGATTGTCTAACCTGGGTACAAAAGTGGCAAAGCTTCAGTTGTGTTGGACCTTTATATGAAAATGGAAGATTCCTTTAAGGTCCACACAGGGTGTAATCTCATTAACATGGCACGTAAAAATCTTCAGATCTTTTATCAGTGGTGTGTTATCTGATGGTTTTGGATTTTTTTCATTGCAGTGGGCAATGTGCTGCAACCATGTGAACCTGAGCCCATCACCCTATGATCGGGATGCAGTGGATCACCAATGATCCTGAGAATTAAGAGGATACAGAAATAATGTAGCGATGTGTCGCTTATTAAAGGGAAAGTCCAAGGCAGATATGTAAAAAAAAAACAAACAAAAAAAGCAATCACTCCACTGAGCCAGTCCCTGGCTGAAAGTGTGCATGTGACCACTGAGCCAGTCCCAGACCTCTGTGATCATCTGCCATTCATACAGGCATAGAAATCAGCTCAATGGTCGAGTGCACAATGAGGGACTAGGGGCACTGGAAATGTCATTGGAGGTGGCTTCTCCTGATCTCCGCCGCTTCTAGTCCCTCCACATTCATTGTGCACTTGACCACTGAGCCGATTTATTTGTCTGTATGAATGGCAAATGACCACAGAGGTCGGGGCTGGCTCAGAGCTCATAAGCACACTTTCAGTCCAATGGATCCGAAGCACCAAAAACACAGATACAACCATGGGGGTTCCTCTGTTATAGAGATTGTATTAAAGTAAATGATCCTGATAAACCAGTGGCACTTGCTCATAGCTCCAGGCACCGGGACTATGGTATCTTCTTATATTTCTTATATTTCCATCCTTCTAAAATTAACTAAAATTTACTTTTTAAATCTAATGAGCCAGTTGGGGATTTTACCAGAGCCTCATGGGCTGTAGCTTGACAGGCTGTTACACTGTCTCCCCTCTCTCTGCCTGATGTAATCTCACACAGTGGGAGGGGGAAGTGCAAAGTATAACAGCCTTTGAAGCTGCAGCACTGAGGGGCTCTGGTAACACCTACCAAAGCACCTCCTGACACATACACATAATTTTAAAAGTTGATTTTAGAAGATAGATAGCAAATATAAGAGGATTACCACAGTCCCGGTGCCCGGATCTATAAGTAAGTGTCCCTGGTTTATCAGGATGGATTTTGATGTTAGATTTTCTTTAAGTTATCCCCTATCCACAGGATGGAGGATAACTAGCTGATCGACGAGGGTCTGAGTGCTAAAACCCTTCAATCCCCCAATCACAAAAACTAGACCTCCATCTTTCTGTCCTCAATATTGGGTGGAGCTGAAGGATTGGAGATACGTTTATTTTTCGATTTTTTCATACAATTTTTTCATGATTACCAAAAAAAAAAACTTTAAAAAAAGGAAACAGTGCTAAATATCCCCCGTCCTCTTAATTCCCAGGACCAATAGAGTCCAAGACTTCTTGACCCGTCATATTGGCATATCCTAGCAATGGAAAAGACAGAATATCCCTTTAATCATATGATACATATAGGTGGGGGCATATAGTACCCCCATTTGTGGATGGAAATGGATATGTCCCATGAGAGGAGGACAGAAGCTTCTGTACAGTAAATCTGCAGCAGTCCATCACTTGTAGCTGGCGCTGCGCCAGTACAACACCCTCTTATCGCCGGCGTTGGAAGTCCAATAACCCAATTAGCCCTGTAATCCTCTGCACTTCCCAACGCAAATGTTTACTTAAGATTGGACTGGTAAACAGCGGAGGCCGCGGCGCGGAGCTCTCATGTTATCAGCCCCATGTAAACACATTCCATACATTCACCCCATGCGCCCACTGCTGAGGATGATATATACCAGGGCCAGATACCACAGGGTGCTCAGCGCCACTCACCACACCCAGCACTCAGCTTCATACATACAAAACCAATTCAAGATTGTGCGGACCATGGCAAGTCTAAGAAGGCAGTCTACCCCCCCCCCCCCTTATATCAAAGTGTACACCACTAACAGAATAGTGAGTGCATCTCTGTGGTATAATACAGCATCTAACTCAGGATCAGTACAGGATAAGTAATGTCATGTATGTACACAGTGACTGCACCAGCAGCAGAATAGTGAGTGCAGCTCTGGAGTATAATACAGGATGTAACTCAGGATCAGTACAGGATAAGTAATGTCATGTATGTACACAGTGACTGCACCAGCAGAATAGTGAGTGCAGCTCTGGGATATAATACAGGATGTAACTCAGGATCTGTACAGGATAAGTAATGTCATGTATGTACACAGTGACTGCACCAGCAGCAGAATAGTGAGTGCAGCTCTGGGGTATAATACAGGATGTAACTCAGGATCAGTACAGGATAAGTAATGTCATGTATGTACACAGTAACTGCACCAGCAGAAGAATAGTGAGTGCAGCTCTGCAGTATAATACAGGATGTAACTCAGGATCAGTACAGGATAAGTAATGTCATGTATGTACACAGTGACTGCACCAGCAGCAGAATAGTGAGTGCAGCTCTGGAGTATAATACAGGATGTAACTCAGGATCAGTACAGGATAAGTAATGTCATGTATGTACACAGTGACTGCACCAGCAGCAGAATAGTGAGTGCAGCCCGGGAGTATAATACAGGATGTAACTCAGGATCAGTACAGGATAAGTAATGTCATGTATGTACACAGTAACTGCACCAGCAGAAGAATAGTGAGTGCAGCTCTGCAGTATAATACAGGATGTAACTCAGGATCAGTACAGGATAAGTAATGTCATGTATGTACACAATGACTGCACCAGCAGCAGAATAGTGAGTGCAGCTCTGCAGTATAATACAGGATGTAACTCAGGATCAGTACAGGATAAGTAATGTCATGTATGTACACAGTGACTGCACCAGCAGCAGAATAGTGAGTGCAGCTCTGGGGTATAATACAGGATGTACCTCAGGATCTGTACAGGATAAGTAATGTCATGTATGTACACAGTGACTGCTCCAGCAACAGAATAGTGAGTGCAGCTCTGGAGTATAATACAGGATGTAACTCAGGATCAGTACAGGATAAGTAATGTCATGTATGTACACAGTGACTGCACCAGCAGCAGAATAGTGAGTGCATCTCTGTGGTATAATACAGGATGTAACTCAGGATCAGTACAGGATAAGTAATGTCATGTATGTACACAGTGACTGCACCAGCAGCAGAATAGTGAGTGCAGCTCTGGGGTATAATACAGGATGTAACTCAGGATCCGTACAGGATAAGTAATGTCATGTATGTACACAGTGACTGCACCAGCAGCAGAATAGTGAGTGCAGCTCTGAGGTATAATACAGGGTGTAACTCAGGATCAGTACAGGATAAGTAATGTCATGTATGTACACAGTGACTGCACCAGCAGCAGAATAGTGAGTGCAGCTCTGGAGTATAATACAGGATGTAACTCAGGATCAGTACAGGATAAGTAGTGTCATGTATGTACACAGTGACTGCACCACCAGCAGAATAGTGAGTGCAGCTCTGGGGTATAATACAGGATGTAACTCAGGATCAGTGCAGGATAAGAAATGTCATGTATATACACAGTGACTGCACCAGCAGCAGAATAGTGAGTGCAGCTCTGGGGTATTATACAGGATGTAACTCAGGATCAGTACAGGATAAGTAATGTCATGTATGTACACAGTGACTGCACCAGCAGCAGAATAGTGAGTGCATCTCTGTGGTATAATACAGGATGTAACTCAGGATCAGTACAGGATAAGTAATGTCATGTATGTACACAGGGACTGCACCAGCAGCAGAATAGTGAGTGCATCTCTGTGGTATAATACAGGATGTAACTCAGGATCAGTACAGGATAAGTAATGTCATGTATGTACACAGTGACTGCACCAGCAGCAGAATAGTGAGTGCAGCTCTGGGGTATAATACAGGATGTAACTCAGGATCTGTACAGGATAAGTAATGTCATGTATGTACACAGTGACTGCACCAGCAGCAGAATAGTGAGTGCAGCTCTGGAGTATAATACAGGATGTAACTCAGGATCAGTACATGATAAGTAATGTCATGTATGTACACAGTGACTGCACCAGCAGCAGAATAGTGAGTGCAGCTCTGGAGTATAATACAGGATGTAACTCAGGATCAGTACAGGATAAGTAATGTCATGTATGTACACAGTGACTGCACCAGCAGCAGAATAGTGAGTGCAGCTCTGGAGTATAATACAGGATGTAACTCAGGATCAGTACAGGATAAGTAATGTCATGTATGTACACAGTGACTGCACCAGCAGCAGAATAGTGAGTGCAGCTCTGGGGTATAATACAGGATGTAACTCAGGATCAGTACAGGATAAGTAATGTCATGTATGTACACAGGGACTGCACCAGCAGCAGAATAGTGAGTGCATCTCTGTGGTATAATACAGGATGTAACTCAGGATCAGTACAGGATAAGTAATGTCATGTATGTACACAGTGACTGCACCAGCAGCAGAATAGTGAGTGCAGCTCTGGGGTATAATACAGGATGTAACTCAGGATCCGTACAGGATAAGTAATGTCATGTATGTACACAGTGACTGCACCAGCAGCAGAATAGTGAGTGCAGCTCTGAGGTATAATACAGGGTGTAACTCAGGATCAGTACAGGATAAGTAATGTCATGTATGTACACAGTGACTGTGTACAGCAGAATAGTGAGTGCAGCTGTGGAGTATAATACAGGATGTAACTCAGGATCAGTACAGGATAAGTAATGTAATGTATGTACACAGTGACTGCACCAGCAGCAGAATAGTGAGTGCAGCTCTGGAGTATAATACAGGATGTAACTCAGGATCAGTACAGGATAAGTCATGTAATGTATGTACACAGTGACTGCACCAGCAGCAGAATAGTGAGTGCAGCTCTGGGGAATAATACAGGATGTAACTCAGGATCAGTACAGGATAAGTAATGTCATGTATGTACACAGTGACTGCACCAGCAGCAGAATAGTGAGTGCAGCTCTGGGGTATAATAAAGGATGTAACTCAGGATCAGTACAGGATAAGTAATGTCATGTATGTACACAGTGACTGCACCAGCAGCAGCAGAATAGTGAGTGCAGATCTGGGGTATGATACAGGATGTAACTCAGGATCAGTACAGGATAAGTAATGTCATGTATGTACACAGTGACTGCACCAGCAGCAGAATAGTGAGTGCAGCTCTGGAGTATAATACAGGATGTAACTCAGGATTAGTACAGGATAAGTAATGTCATGTATGTACACAGTGACTGCACCAGCAGCAGAATAGTGAGTGCAGCTCTGAGGTATAATACAGGATGTAACTCAGGATCAGTACAGGATAAGTAATGTCATGTATGTACACAGTGACTGCACCAGCAGCAGAATAGTGAGTGCAGCTCTGGAGTATAATACAGGATGTAACTCAGGATCAGTACAGGATAAGTAATGTCATGTATGTACACAGTGACTGCACCAGCAGCAGAATAGTGAGTGCAGCTGTGGAGTATATTCCAATGATTTAGGTGTACAACACACACTGTACACATCACTGCGCCTTGGTGGTCTTTCTGGGCCTGTGAAAGCAGTAATTTGCCACCATTTAGCTCTATGGTTATTCCGACTGTATAATGTAAACAGATGTTAAATATACACAGGAGTGAGTAACGCCGGAGCGCAGGGAAGGAATAATCATGCTATATTCAGATTAATCTTCGCTCCACGCTATCATTATTACGCCACGTGTTCTTGAACATTCAAAATTCCAAAGAAGAAAATAAATCGCTGTTTATATGAAATCAAACCTCCCACATAATGATCACCTTCATCCTGTGCACGGGAGGCGTCCCTCCCTGGAAGACGCACACAAGCTTATAGTGTTATGGAAGGGTATAACCCCCCCCCCCCCCATTATTGTAGATGGTTTAAACCGATTTCCAATTTTGAAACAAAGTTTCGCAATTGAAACTGTTTTAGAATTTTCGCTACATTCCAAAACTTTCACTCACGTCATAAACTCCAATCCATAGATTTTGCCATAGAAACTAACTTCTCTCTCGCCCCCACCATTCCCAAATAACCAATTTCCTAATTCTGTCAGATGGGAGGGGCCAAAATGTCTTCTCCAGCCCAGAGCCATCCATGTGACAGTAAAGAGTCAAGGAACCCTTGACAATAAGCCGATTCCAGTGACCAGCTGAAATCTGAGGGAAGCTGTTATGCAGTGCCCCCCGCAGGTTACTTTTCACATTGGGGCTTATTTACTAAGTGTCACGGATCACACTTTCGTCGGACTGTTTTCCGGTTTCGGGATTTGTGCAACATTTAACAGGGGATTGTGGCGCATATGTGCTGGCTTTCAGAAAATTGGGGGGATGACCGAAATGGGGGGGCAGCCGTCGGACGATCTGATCAATTCGGACTGAGCGTGGGATTTAAGATTCAAATTGTGTCGCAAGACAATGCACTTACATGCACTAGGAAGAAGAAGGCGAAACCCCTGGGACCTGAGCAGGAAAGCAACACATGCAAGATATCAGGCGCACAATCTAAGTGAATCGCAGCAGAGTACATCATCGTCAGACAATGCACTTTCGAGAACGCCCCCAGGACCAGGTAAGTAAATGTGCCCCATTGTCTACTGACACCGATTGGTGGGACTATAATGCAGAAGTGAAGCAGAGGTTCTTTGTAGCCATTATGGATATAAGATGAAGATCCTAAACAGAGAACCCTCCACCATCAACTTGTAATCGGGTGTATGACGATGGGTTTTAAAAATGAACACCCCCTTTAAGAAGAACATTTTTTTTAATAGGCTGAAGAAATAAATTGGAATTTATTACAATGATGAAACAACCAAGAGCAAAAGTATGCGTCATCGGAGATTGGTCAAAGTCCTGACCTCATCTCCGTAGAGACCTGGTAGTAGTTGGACATGATGTGTAGAGGGAGAGTAAGGGGGCAGTTACTTTTTACATTGGTTTTGGCTTCAGTAACTCTCATCATACATAATTGATTAGCTGCAGGTAGTCAGATTTCCTGTGTCTAATATTACATTTTACTTAACGATCTCCCTATAGAGTGACACATAATAAATAACCCCAGGAGGGGGAGGAAGGGAGCATCCTGAAAGTGCGATATGTTATGTACATTTATCATATATGTCTTATAGCTCTGTAATACAACGCGTCGGGGCACCCTGCGGCAGTTACAGCGCGTGGCGGGGCACCCTGCGGCAGTTACAGCGCGTGGCGGGGCACCCTGCGGCAGTTACAGCGCGTGGCGGGGCACCCTGCGGCAGTTACAGCGCGTGGCGGGGCACCCTGCGGCAGTTACAGCGCGTGGCGGGGCACCCTGCTGCAGTTACAGCGCGTGGCGGGGCACCCTGCGGCAGTTACAGCGCGTGGCGGGGCACCCTGCGGCAGTTACAGCGCGTGGCGGGGCACCCTGCGGCAGGTACAGCGCGTGGCGGGGCACCCTGCGGCAGTTACAGCGCGTGGCGGGGCACCCTGCGGCAGTTACAGCGCGTGGCGGGGCACCCTGCGGCAGTTACAGCGCGTGGCGGGGCACCCTGCGGCAGTTACAGCGCGTGGCGGGGCACCCTGCGGCAGTTACAGCGCGTGGCGGGGCACCCTGCGGCAGTTACAGCGCGTGGCGGGGCACCCTGCGGCAGTTACAGCGCGTGGCGGGGCACCCTGCGGCAGTTACAGCGCGTGGCGGGGCACCCTGCGGCAGTTACAGCGCGTGGCGGGGCACCCTGCGGCAGTTACAGCGCGTGGCGGGGCACCCTGCGGCAGTTACAGCGCGTGGCGGGGCACCCTGCGGCAGTTACCGCGCGTGGCTGGGCACCCTGCGGCAGTTACCGCGCGTGGCGGGGCACCCTGCGGCAGTTACAGCGCGTGGCGGGGCACCCTGCGGCAGTTACAGCGCGCCGGGGCACCCTGCGGCAGTTACAACGCGCCGGGGCACTCTGCGGCAGTTACAACGCGCCGGGGCACTCTGCGGCAGTTACAACATTTCGGGGGAAATCTGCGGCAGTTACAACATTTCGGGGGAAATCTGCGGCAGTTACAACGTGTTTGGGCATTCTGAGGCAGCTCCAGCGTGACGGCGCATTCTGCAGTAGTGAATTATAATATATGCAGTTTGGGCGACTAACCAAACTGCTCACCAAATTTTATACCATAAAATCCTTGTGCATTTGTTCCTGCTCCAAATACAAATGTGCACAAGAGACATATCAGGACCTTTGAAGGTCCTTCAAAGGTCCTGAAACTGCAGATGGAAAGCCGGCAGAGTGTTCAGTCTCATTCCTCGTACAGTATGTACGCTCACCCCCTAGTCTCTCAGATGAGCGGGGCTGGACACAGCTTTCATTCTGGCAATCTTCCACGACCATCTATTTCAGAGTCGCCGGAAGCAAAACTTTCACTGCTTTCCTATAACTTGCCCGCATCTTCTCTAAAATCTGATGCCCTGTCTTGATGTTAAAAAAAAAAAGAAGGACTGCAGCTAAAGTAAGTTGGTTTTAGACGCGTCTGGGGTACGAGCCCTCTACTTGGCACCACCACTGCTCTATACACAGCCAAAGATGTGGTTGCAGTGGCTGCTCAATTATCCTCACAGCATTTGCTGCAGCGTTGTCCCCCTGCCAGCAGGAAGCACAGATGAAGGAGACCTGGATGAGAGGCCAAAATTTAGAAAGGAGGCGGCAAACCAAAAATATCTGCAACTACACAGAAACTTTGGAAGTAGCTTGTTATTAGGGGTTGTCACAGGGCAGCAGTGCAAAATAGGACAACCCTAGACAAAAGCGGTCTGCAGGATCTATTCAAGGTCTTAAAGGGATTGTCCGGAGGTTCAAAACATTACTGCTTTCTTCCAAAAAGAGCGCCACACCTGACCATGGTTTGCGCTGGTATTGCAGCTCAGCTATATAGAAATGAATGGAGCGTTGCTGCACTACTCATGGTCAGGGAAAGAGCAGTTTTTGGAAGAAATCAGCCATGTTTCTCAAACTCCGAACAACCCCTTTAAGTCAAGGTGTGGCTGAGCAGAAGAAACCTGTGTGTCAGTGTAAGGGTGGTGGCACACGTGGCATTTTGAACCTATTTTTGGAGCGTTTTTAAGCAATCCGCTAAAAATACATGCGTTTTTTGAAACCGCATCCATTTTTTTACAGGTTTGACCAATTATCTTAATTAAAACTGGTCATAAACAATGCGTTTAAAAACAGCCCACAAACTGGCTCAGAGTTTGTATGTTCTCTCCATGTTTGCGTGGGTTTCCTCCGGGTCCTCCGGTTTCCTCCCACACTCCAAAACATACTGGTAGGATGATTAGATTGTGAGCCCCATTGGGGACAGGGGCAGATTTGGCAAACTCTGTGCAGCGCTGCGTAATCTGTGAGCACTATATAAATTAAGGAATTACTATTATTATTATTTATTAGCGCTGCTTCTGCAGTTCATTTGCTGGGAGTGGCATGCTGTGAGAGGGGAGGTTTCTGAATGGCAATGATCACACAGCACAGCGGACACATACTAAGAAGAACTCATAGAGAACAAAATGGTAGGAAAAAAAAAAACCTCAAAATCTACAGCGTCTGGAGAATAGACAAAGTGATCCTCATTTTTATTATGTCCACATAGCACCCACACCTCTGCACACACAGTAACGTCTGGTATCTCTCCTCTGCATAGCGGGTATCTACAGAATCCTGTCCTCCCTGCGCTTGCTATTATTACCAGTCGCTGGCTAAGATTAATGGCAGAGCCTCTCTGCATAGTAACAAGGGCAGCTGGCATCCATTCAGCGCTGTGTATTACAATGAGAGGTGTGCCCGGCCGTGCCGCTGCCGGAGGAGGGGACATTTGTATCACCGAAGAGTAACACTGCAGGAAACAACGTATCTGTCATCATTGTGAGATCTGCCAACCAGATAGCAAACACTACATTACTTCCCTATATGGAGGAGGATACATTGTACATGTGTAACCTGTGCAGCTGCACACAAGCCCTCTGCCACCCTAGGCTTCACCTATACCAATGGCTATAAGTCTCCATACACCGATAAGGTGGCATCAATTGGCAGTTTCCATAAGGAGATCTCTTACTTCCTAACCCTAGTCACAAGCCACTCACTCAGCCAAACCAGTTCCCTACACTGTACTGAAGAGATGCAATAAGGTCCTAACAGCTCTGTCTAGATATACTGGTTTGGCTTTAATCCCACATCATGTCATTAGGCTTCCTGAAAGTCTTGCTTGATTTTAAGGGAGCTCTCTTACAAAGGTAGCAAAAGATGTGTGGGTTTTCTTGTGTAGCACTTCTGCCTTGCAGCACTGGAGTCCTGGGTTCTAGTCCCACCCAGGTCAACATCTGCAAAGAGTTTGTATGTTCTCTCTGTGTTTGCGTGGGTTTCCTCTGGGTCCTCCGGTTTCCTCCCACACTCCAAAACATACTGGTAGGTTGATTAGACTGTGGGGTCCATTGGGGACAGGGACTGATTTGGCAAGTTCTGTACAGCGCTGCGTAATCTGTGTGCGCTATATAAAGAATTATTATTATGTGGGAAGGCTGCTGCTTACCCCTGCAGTGGGGCTCCATGCCCCCATCATGTACCAGCCTTCTCATACCCAGCTTCTTAGTGACAGTAGTGACAGAATGCCCCTGTAATGTGAATTACAGAAATACCACCGCCAGCGGCTATGCCCACACACAGGCCGGTGCCAGGGGCTGACGCTGCAGGATTACACTATCAGTCCTCTGTGACGGCTGCAGATCTTCAGACGTTTCTATAAATACAGCGCAGCAAAGTCAGGAAATATTATCAAACAGCAGAACGCAGCATGTCCGTAACAGGAGGTCTATGGGCGTACGGCACGCTGCAACGTATTATGTTGTCTGAATTTGGCAGATTCTTCTACGAATCTATATTGCACTCAGAAATCTGTGTTACAGTCAATATGGGGCTGGGACCCAACTTTCTAACATCCCTGAATGGGATATTAACCTGAAATGAATCTATACAGTTTTACTCTTGGACACTTCCGATAAATCTCCCCCATATACTCTATTGTCTGTGTGTCAGTGTATACTGCACTTTGGGCATGTTATCCATGCACCATCAGGATGCGCAGAGCTATAGGTTTTGCTTAGGTAAAGTTATTATGCAGTATTGGGATCTCGCCCGCTTGTACCCTTCCTGCGGCATGATGGAATTGGGAAAGTGACGTTGCATGCGCAACCGCTCCCCATTTACGTAAGCACTGAACAACTGCGAGGTTGTAAGTTTCCTCCCACCCTCCAAAACATACTGGTAGGATGATTAAATTGTGAGCCCCATTGGGGACAGGGACCGATTTGGCAAACTCTGTGCAGCGCTACGTAATCTCTGAGCACTATATAAATTAAGGAATTACTATTAATTATTATTTATTAGCGCTGCTTCTGCAGTTCATTTGCTGGGAGTGGCGTGCTGTGAGAGGGGAGGTTTCTGAATGGCAATGCTCACACAGCACAGCGGACACATACTAAGAAGAACTCATAGAAAACAGGTACAAAATGGTAGAAAGAAAAAAAAAATCTCAAAATCTGCAGGTGCAACATCTACAGCGTCTGGAGAACAGACAAAGTGATCCTCATTTTTATTATGTCCACATAGCACCCACACCTCTGCACACACAGTATCGTCTGGTATCTCTCCTCTGCATAGCGGGTATCTACAGAATCCTGTCCTCCCTGCACTTGCTATTATTACCAGTCGCTGGCTAAGATTAATGGCAGAGCCTCTCTGCATAGTAACAAGGGCAGCTGGCATCCATTCAGCGCTGTGTATTACAATGAGAGGTGTGCCCGGCCGTGCCGCTGCCGGAGGAGGGGACATTTGTATCACCGAAGAGTAACACTGCAGGAAACAACGTATCTGTCATCATCGTGAGATCTGCCAACCAGATAGCAAACACTACATTACTTCCCTATATGGAGGGGATATAATAGCACATGTGTAACCTGTGCAGCTGCACACAAGCCCTCTGCCACCCTAGGCTTCACCTATACCAATGGCTATAAGTCTCCATACACCGATAAGGTGGCATCAATTGGCAGTTTCCATAAGGAGATCTCTTACTTCCTAACCCTAGTCACAAGCCACTCACTCAGCCAAACCAGTTCCCTACACTGTACTGAAGAGATGCAATAAGGTCCTAACAGCTCTGTCTAGATATACTGGTTTGGCTTTAATCCCACATCATGTCATTAGGCTTCCTGAAAGTCTTGCTTGATTTTAAGGGAGCTCTCTTACAAAGGTAGCAAAAGATGTGTGGGTTTTCTTGTGTAGCATTTCTGCCTTGCAGCACTGGAGTCCTGGGTTCTAGTCCCACCCAGGTCAACATCTGCAAAGAGTTTGTATGTTCTCTCTGTGTTTGCGTGGGTTTCCTCTGGGTCCTCCGGTTTCCTCCCACACTCCAAAACATACTGGTAGGTTGATTAGACTGTGGGGTCCATTGGGGACAGGGACTGATTTGGCAAGTTCTGTACAGCGCTGCGTAATCTGTGTGCGCTATATAAAGAATTATTATTATGTGGGAAGGCTGCTGCTTACCCCTGCAGTGGGGCTCCATGCCCCCATCATGTACCAGCCTTCTCATACCCAGCTTCTTAGTGACAGTAGTGACAGAATGCCCCTGTAATGTGAATTACAGAAATACCACCGCCAGCGGCTATGCCCACACACAGGCCGGTGCCAGGGGCTGACGCTGCAGGATTACACTATCAGTCCTCTGTGACGGCTGCAGATCTTCAGGCGTTTCTATAAATACAGCGCAGCAAAGTCAGGAAATATTATCAAACAGCAGAACGCAGCATGTCCGTAACAGGAGGTCTATGGGCGTACGGCACGCTGCAACGTATTATGTTGTCTGAATTTGGCAGATTCTTCTACGAATCTATATTGCACTCAGAAATCTGTGTTACAGTCAATATGGGGCTGGGACCCAACTTTCTAACATCCCTGAATGGGATATTAACCTGAAATGAATCTATACAGTTTTACTCTTGGACACTTCCGATAAATCTCCCCCATATACTCTATTGTCTGTGTGTCAGTGTATACTGCACTTTGGGCATGTTATCCATGCACCATCAGGATGCGCAGAGCTATAGGTTTTGCTTAGGTAAAGTTATTATGCAGTATTGGGATCTCGCCCGCTTGTACCCTTCCTGCGGCATGATGGAATTGGGAAAGTGACGTTGCATGCGCAACCGCTCCCCATTTACGTAAGCACTGAACAACTGCGAGGTTGTAAGTTTGTCTGTTTTCGGCATTCCCATAGACCGCGTATGCACGGCAAAATCTAGGTAAGGATTCAGCATTCCCCCATCCCCGATATATTTGTGGGACAGTTATAATATCCCTGGATACAAGGTTGTCAATTACATTCTGAGGAAAGGAGAGCTTGACTTCAGTGTTAAAACTCTCCATCCCATGGCCTCTAAGCACCCACTTTACTTCTCACTTCTGGATGATGCCACCAAGCTGGACCATGAAAGAAACATGATCTGGAAGGTGTAATCTGCTTGACAACATACAGGTAGTGGTTTATTAGGTCATTTTCGGATTCCTTTACCCTTCTAGTTGTGGGATATTGAGAATTCAGAGCCTTGAAATGCCCTGCGCCTTAGATAATCTCAGACCAGCCGACCATCTAACCTCAAGAGGGGTTTTCACGCCTGACATTTCGATGCAGTTTTTGACACCATTGTCAGGAAAAAGGGAGGAGAATTATACAGAAAAGATTCCAACTCTTTTGTTAAACCGTTCGTCAATTCTTTTGTTAAACCTGCCCCTACTTTCACCTTCAAAAACCACATCAAATAGAAAAGTGTCAAAATACCCAGAATTAGAGGAATTTAGCTTCTAGCTGAAATATTCTCCCTGACACCGAAAAGAGGATTATTATCCTGGAGAGAGCGAGCGATAACTAGTAAATCCTGCGCAGACCAGAGACCTGGATCCTCAGAAAATGAGTGGAAAATGGAATATTGTATATCCTGAGAGGAAAATGCCAAGGAAACACAACGCGCCGTCCAAGACTCCAGACACAGAGAAAGAAGAAGTACTAGAAGTATAAGAGCTGAGGAGGAGACTGACAGGATGGATGGATGGATAGGAGATAGATAGGAGATAGATAGATAGATAGATAGATAGATAGGAGATATATAGGAGATATATAGGAGATAGATAGATAGATAGATAGATAGATAGATAGATAGATATGAGATAGATAGATAGATAGATAGATAGATAGATAGGAGATAGATAGATAGATAGATAGATAGATATGAGATCGATAGATAGGAGATAGATAGGAGATCGATAGATAGGAGATAGATAGATAGATATGAGATAGATATGAGATAGATATGAGATAGATAGGAGATAGATAGGAGATAGATAGATATGAGATAGATAGATAGATAGATAGATAGATAGATAAATATGAGATAGATAGATAAATATGAGATAGATAGATAAATATGTCCGGTTGTTAAGGGGATCGCCTACGTCATGTGTAAACAAAACACGGACAGAGCGTTCCCTAACCGGCTGTGGGTATCGCTCTGGATGTCCGTGTTTTGTTTACACGTGACGTAGGCGATCCCCTTAACAACCGGACATGCGCATCGCTCTCTGGCCTGTTTGCGTTCCAGCTTTGCGGTTCACTGCAGTGGATGGTTGGCGCGCGCTCGGATGTGAGATCTCTGCCACAGGGACTCGTGTGATGGATGGTGAGACACCCGGTTCATTGTTTTAACTTGGTTTGCAAAAAGCACAGTATGCACTTGATGTTTAGAATTAATAAAAAACAATGTTTTCTGCACTGGCACTTTACGATGATATGTCATATTCCTCCTGATTCTATGTATTTTGCACTTTTGTACAATGGAAATTGTTTTATATATGTCATTACCATAACGGGATATGCTAATTAGGGGGTGGACACCACTTGGTCATGTGACTGTTTGTATGAGTATATATATGTGTTGTTCACTGTTATCACTTGGCTTGAAAAAGGCTCCTTGGAGCCGAAACGTCGCTGTACTTCACTGTACTTTGAAGCATGGAATAAAAGAAACACTTTTTTCATCACTTAACCATTGCCGTTTTGGAGTGCTGCTTACTTTTCTGGAGTTTGTTAGATGGATAGATAGATACATATGAGATTGATTCATAAATTTGAGATAGATAGATATGAGATGGATAGATAGATAGATAGATAGATAGATAGATAGATAGATAGATAGATAGATAGATAGATAGATATGAGATAGATAGATAGATAGGAGATAGATAGATGGATAGATAGATAGATAGATAGATAGATATGAGATAGATAGATAGATAGGAGATAGATAGGAGATCGATAAATAGATAGATAGATAGATATGAGATAGATAGATAGATAGATAGATAGATAGATAGATAGATAGATAGATAGATAGGAGATAGATAGATAGATAGGAGATAGATAGATAGATAGATAGATAGGAGATCGATAAATAGATAGATAGATAGATAGATATGAGATAGATAGATAGATAGATAGATAGATAGATAGGAGATAGATAGGAGATAGATAGGAGATAGATAGATAGATAGATAGATAGATATGAGATAGATAGATAGATAGATAGATAGATAGATAGATAGATAGATAGATTCCCCTCCAGAATGACCTTGGTGTATATAGAGATTTCCTATAAATCGGCTTTTCTCTAGTAATGGCCGTATTCTTTACGGATTCCTTCCAGTAATCATTATCCATGTTCTGCAGGAGGTCACATTTCTTGGACCTCTCCTGAGATTCCTCCGGTGTATTCCGGTGTCTTGTGTTGCTTTGTTCTGTCGGGCTGTGGAGGCTCATAATCAGTTATTCTGCTGCAGATAATGATCCATATAGAAATGGATAAGACTCTGGTTACACACGAATCAGACCCAAATATAATGCACTTTTAATCATACCTTTGCTCTGGAGCCAGTGTTCGGTGTCCCTGGAGAGATGTGTAATCATACATTTGTTAGTAGCAGCAGGACTGTGAAATATGGATATCTATTTCCAAGAGCTGAAGCAATAAGGAGCAGAGGGGAAGTGCTGTGGAGCAACACAATGATGGGTTTTTACAGCACAGCAGCATTAGGACACCCCCCACTTGGTGTGAGAAGCTACAATCCTGGAATATTAATCATTTTTTCACATACCTGCTGCTACTAACAACACAAAGATATAGTTACACATCTCACCAGGGATGACACCCAACACTGGCTGCAGAGTGCACAGAGCACAGCAGTGAAAGGACATTGCTTCAGGGCACTCGGAGAAGCTACAATCCTGTAATTTAAAACTATATTTCACTGCTCTGCAGCTGCTACTAACAACGTACACAAAGGTCTGATTATAAATCCCTCCAGGGACAATACCAAACATTGGCTGCAGAGGGCACAAGGCACAGCGGTGTGAGGACATTCTCCCATGGAGAAGCTACAACACTGAAATATAAATCCATATATCACAGTCCTGCTGCTACTAACAACATACACAAAGATCTGATTACACATCTCTCCAGGGATAATACCCAACACTGGCTGTAGAGAGCACAGAGCTCAGCAGTGTGAGGACATTCCCCCAGTGCAGAGGCAACAACACTGAAATATAAATCCATATATCACAGTCCTGCTGCTACTAACAACATACACAAAGGTCTGATTACACATCTCTTTTCAGGGATAATACCCAACACTGGCTGTAGAGAGCACAGAGCTCAGCAGTGTGAGGACATTCCCCCAGTGCACATGGAGAAGCTACAACACTGGAATGAATATAAATTCATATATCACAGTCCTGCTGCTACTAACAACATACACAAAGGTCTGATTACACATCTCTCCAGGGACAATACATAGCACTGGCTGCAGTACTGCACGGTCACACCTGCTGACAGGTTCCCTTGAAATAATAATTCTTTCAAAAAGTAAGAGCCAAAGTTTTCACGCTCCTCCGATCACGTGCATGAAAATCTCTGGCTGGAAAGAGAGAGGAGAAAATACTTTCCAGCAGTCGACAGATTTAATCCTCCTCATCATGTGATGATGTTTCGCAGCGTCCAGCACATTTCGCTTTACCACCAGTGTCTGTCTTCTATTAACTGCGGCCCCTGCCAATGATTATCCTGGAGACATATGCAAATGAGAAAAACACAAGCTGCGGCGGGGGGATAGGGGATAGCGGGGGCCGGGCTGACAACTGATGTACCCCACCCCCCACCCCAGGTCACATCTGAACGAGGGTCCCCCGACTCACCATATGTTATATACAAATCCTTAGGTGGAAAGTTCTACAACTTTCTTGCTTGCTGTCACTGAATAAAAGAACACTCTGTCCAATGGACAGCGCCCCCATTATTCACAGGCTGTGTTGGTACTGCACCTTCCCATAGAGAGGAGTTGAAATATCAGACACAACTTGATGAAGTCTACCCAGGACCTGATGATCCTCCACAGTAGCATGCTGCATGACTTTTTGCATTATACTCTAATCACACATAGAGCAGCATTCAAAAGTCTTCTCTGTGTGGCCCACAGTTCCCTGCAGATTGCCGAAATAAGTCGTGTGGCATTGTGGGAGATATAGCATTCAATTTTAAGGGGTTTTCCGGGCTAAAACCATTGATGATCTATCCTATGGATAAGTCTATAACATTAGATGGTTGGGGTCAAACAGCCAAGACCCTCCCACATCAGTTATTCTGAGCAGCTGATAAACAGATAATTAAACAGGAAACAGACTGCGCCGCTATGTGAGTAGTGGTCAGACCACGTTACTGCAGATCAGCATCTATTCTTTTTAATTAGAGTTAAGCTGCAGTGACCGAGTTCAGCCACTGCACAAAGCATGGCGCTCTCACCATTCTGAAGGGGCTGCTTTACATATTAAAGGGCACTTTCAAATTTCTGTCAAGCCCCCACAATTGCTGTGATATCAGTCCTTGTATACTCTAAATCTGCTGTGCAAAAACCGTTTGCACCGCGTTGCTCGTTGGTGTATTAGAACGTGGGAGACTTAGAGGGCCCTTTACCACCTCACCCATGTGGAGATGAACATACCATAATGTAGGTGCTGCTTCATACACTCGGGGAAATTTTGAATTTTTTTTTCTAACTCACACGGTAACTGAGCTATCAGTCCTTGTATCTGATCATTATAATCCTCTCCACTGCCAGAGAGGAGGAGCTGGAACAGAGGAGGAGGAGGAGGAGGCATGTGTTATGATAATCTTCTCAGTGTCTTAGTGTTTATCATAACACACGCCTCCTCCTCCTCCTCCTCTGTTCCAGCTCCTCCTCTCTGGCAGTGGAGAGGATTATAATGATCAGATACAAGGACTGATAGCTCAGTTACCGTGTGAGTTAGAAAAAAAATTCAAAATGCCCCCGAGTGTATGAAGCAGCATTATGGTATGTTCATCTCCACATGGGTGAGGTGGTAAAGGGCCCTCTAAGTCTCCCACGTTCTAATACACCAACGAGCAACGCTGTGCAAACGGTTTTTGCACAGCAGATTAAGAGTATTCTAAATGCAGCTTTGGATGTGACTAGAGTAGAAGGTTATAGACTCGGATGTCACAATATTTGTAAACAAGGACGGCAGTGCTCTCAGGTAGATGCAGCTTGTCGAACAATCTGTGAAGTGACAGCAACGCAAACTGCGGCCCCGAGAACATGACGGATACAATCTGGTCTGTTTAGAAAACACGACAACATCCATTACCATAAGGCTCTGTGCACACAGAAGGATTGAGGAGAAAATGATGCAAGGAATCTCCTGAGATTGCTTCCTATTCTGGAGGTGGGTGACTAGCAGGTGCCGGATTACCAGATATTCTGAATTATCAGACAGGTGCAGGAAAGTGCATGGACTCTCTCTGCTCAGTCTATTACCTTGGGAGATTACAGATTATCCAGTTTAGGGGGAAATTATCTGGATTAAAGGAATTTTGGTGAGTATTGAGATAAAAACAGAAGAAGGGGGGAAAAAAAAGGTCGAAACAAGATCGAGGGATTGGTCATCCAAAAATAACTTTTGGCCAAAATATTTGGAATAAAGAATAAAAAATATATTAAAATGTCAAATTTTTTTATCATTTTTTTTCCCCCCACATATGATACATAGTTTTATACTATTTTATCCTTGTATCTGCAAGTTTTATTTGTATCGCCATGGTAACAGACTACAAACAGAACCTGTGTAGTCTGATGCTGCAGTCATGTGTTATACCAATTGCTTCATCTCTTCCTCTACTGCCTGTTGGTTAGGACAAGACTTTATAGTACAGCATCAAACTACACAAATTCCGCAACTTTGTAACCATGGAGACACAAAGCTCTGCATAGTTGCTGTGTACGATAAAAACAGCAGATTATTTATCATGGCTTAAAATTCAACCTCTCGTTCCGCTTAAACTTCTCCTTCTGACTGTCGGTTAACACAAGTAACACAAGAGAACACAAGTATAGTACAGATCCAGACTACACTATTTGTTTGTAGTCTGTTACCACGGAGACACAAGCTCCGCACAGCAGCTGCATACATCAAGTGTATGATTTTTTTTTTTTTTTCAATCAAAACAATGTGAAACGTTGCTTTATCTTCATAAAATCAACCTCCTTTTCTGCCGCTTGGTGAACACAGGACAACATATAGTAATAGGATCAGACTACGCCGGATTTAATTGTAGTCTGTAACCATGGAGACACAGCAGAAGGCAATATGCAACGTAACTTAATGGGGGTCATTTACTAAGGGCCCGATTCGCGTTTTCCCGACGTGTTACCCGAATATTTCCGATTTGCGCCGCTTGTACATGAATTGCCCCGGGTTTTTGGCGCACGCGATCGGATTGTGGCGCATCGGGGCCGGCATGCGCGCGACAGAAATCGGGGGGGCGTGGCCGAACGAAAACCCGACGTATTCGGAAAAACCGCCGCATTTAAAAACCGAAAATGTGTCGCTTGGGGAGCGCTCACCTTCACCTTCTATGGGATGGTGCATTCCGGGGCGTTAAGATTATTTTCGGCGCTGCAGCGCCACCTGGTGGACGGCGGAGGAACTACCATCTTAAATCCCAGCCGGACCCGAATCCTGTGCAGAGAACGCGCCGCTGGATCGCGAATGGGCCGGGTAAGTAAATGTGCCCCATTGTCTCATCTTATACTGTCTGTAGAAAAGAGAACAGGATCAGACTATATGGAATTTGTTGTCTGTTACCATGCAGGCACCTGGCTATGCAGGGCAGCTGCGTACACCGAACGACTCAACATTTTTATCAGGATCTTTATGTGCAATTTTTCTTGGTTTTTTTTTAAAGTTACATGTGTATGGGCCAAGTAAAACTTTTCACTCCACGTCTTTCACTCCCCCGGGGGAGTCGTTATACCGCAATTCAGATCAGTCAGATACAGAACAGGTAGGACAGCATTGCTTGGGCGATACATTGTCACAGCAGGTACATGATACAGAAGGAATGTTACCTTTTGCATGTATCTATACAGACTGCAAAGTATAAAGCACTTCATTATAAGAGCCCTCCCAGATGTGGAATTATGGGATGACAACTCTACTACCACTTATAATTTATTTATATAGACCCCTTGTTCCAGAGTAGAATACCAGAACAGTATAGACTGACACAGACTAGCAACAGTTTATGCTTCCAACACCATTCAGTATCTGTGCAAAACTAGGTGACAACTCACAAGGTACACTTCATAAAGAATCTTAAGGAGAGATGTGTAACCAGACCTTTGTGTATGTTGTTAGTAGCAGCAGGACTGTGATATAAGGATTTATATTCCAGGACTGTAGCTTCTCCAAGTGCCCTGAGGGCATGTCCTCACACTGCTGTGGTCAGCCAGTGTTAAGTACTTTCCCTGGAGAGATATGTAATCAGACCTTTGTACATGTTGTTAGTAGCAGCAGGACTGTGATATAAGGATTTATATTCCAGGATTGTATCTTCTCTAAGTGCCCTGAGGGCATGTCCTCACCCTGCTGTGGTCTGTGCTCTCTGCAGCAAGTGTTAGGTACTGTCCCTGGAGAGATATGTAATCAGACCTTTGTACATGTTATTAGTAGCAGCAGGACTCTGATATATGGATTTAAATTCCAGGAATTAACTTTGTTCAAGTGTCCTCACACTGCTGTGCTCTGTGCAGCCAGTGTTAGGTATTGTCCCTGTAAAGATATGTACCATACCTTTCTATATGTAGCAGCAGGACTGCGATGTATGGATTTAAATTCCAGGCTTGTAGTTTGTTCAATCGTACTAGGTGCATGTCCTCACACTGCTGTGCGCTGTGCTTCAAGCTGCACCAAGACTCTTCCCCTACGCTATGAGTAAAAGGTATTGAAGCCTTTTGGTTGAATACTACAGCAGTAACTAAGAGCATAGGCTAGAGGTAATTAAATAGTTATAGTGCAGAGAAGAAGTAGACACAATACTGGAATGTAAGTACATATCTCCTGCTTCTACGAACAACGTGCTACGAAAATGTCCGATTACATATCTCCCCATGGATCATACCTAACACTGGCAGCAGAGAACAAAGACCACAGCAGTGTGAGGACACAGCCCTTGTATACGCTGAAATATAGAGTAATATTCATGGATTATATCTTCTCACGATCCTGCTGCTACTAACAGCATATGCAAAGGTCTGATTACACACTTCTCCAGGGACAATACCCAACACTGGCTGCAGAGAGCAACAGAACACAGCAGTGTGAGGACACAGCCCTTGTATACGCTGAAATATAGATTAATATTCATGGATTGTATCTTATCACGATCCTGCTGCTACTAACAGCATATGCAAAGGTCCGATTACACATTTCTCCAGGGACAATACCCAACACTGACTGCAGAGAGCACAGAGCACAGCAAGGTGAGGACACCCCCCAGTGCACTTTGAGAAGCTACAATCCTGGAATGTAAAAATCCATATTTCATTATCCTGCTCCTACTAAGGCCTCATGCTCATTTAGGTGTGCTCAGCCGGGTGCATGAGAGAGGAGGGTTGAGCGCTCCTCACCCCTCTCCATTAAAAATTGAACGGCAAAATACAGAACATGTCCTATACTATGCAATCACCGCACTGTGGGTGTCAGTGGGTGCCATAGACCTCTATACAAATTTGCGGGCGGAACATGGGCCCCCACGTTCGTGAGCACGAGGTATGTGCACAAAGGTATGGGTAACTCTCATAGCAGTTGTCCCTACCGAAACAAACCATTTTTACATATGTTACATTGTTTATTTGCGTTCCGAACAGGACTTGCTACATTCTCTTCCTGGCTCATGAATAGAATATCAGAACGACAGTAAAGACTGACACAGACAACACCAGAGCTGTACGGGAAATTTTTCTTCCTTTAATAACATGAATTATGGATTAAACCAACCAAACGCATGGAGAAAGCTAAGAAATGAAGAAGTCGGAGCAGAAAGCCTGCACATTCCTGCCGATGTAGCAGAGCCAGGAGCTGTGTGGGAGATGTGACACATGCTTCCTGTCATGTCTTCTGCCTGCCTATGACAAGTGGAGAGCGCCACGACTTGTTTTTCTTGGCCAGGGAGCTTGCAGATGATAAGCGTGGCTCAGGATACACATCCCCAGTGCCATAAATAATCCATCTGCTGTGCCAGTGCAATGGCCACTCGGAGGGATCCAAAACTAACGCAACGTCCATTAGTGTGACAAAGTCATCCCCAGATGGTCTGCGTTTGTGTGGGAAAATTAAAGGGCATGTATTAGTCATGTGATCCAAAAATAGGGCACCGATATATGGAGCCAATGCCTCCCTCTTAGTCACTGACTGTTCACTTGGAATTGAAGCTGCTGGATACCCTGTGCAGGCTTCTTATGCTTCCTATTGCCTAAGAGGTCTTTTTTTTTTTGTTTAAAGGGATCAGTCTCCGCAGTGTTCACCGTGCACAACTACAAATTGTCTTAAAGGAGTTGGACACTCATTTACATAAGTTGCTCATGTGTCTTTACTGCATTTCTGAATGTTCATCAAGTCATTCAGCAGTCCTGCTGCTTACTCTTGTGATGTGTGCGGACTCTCCGTGATTCTCTGTTTACATGTTTGAGCTCTGCTTAATAGCAGGAGCTGTACCAGAAGAGATATGACTCATCCTGTTCCCTCCACCTCTCCTTCCTCTGTCAGTAAGGACAGACTGTGAGAAGAAAGTTGGCAACATGACATGCAGAAACAGGTCTACTGGAAGATATTTATTGAAACCTTTAAGTACTGTCCCTATAGAAATGGATGCACGGGGGGGGGGGGGGGGGGCATGTCCTCACACTGCTGTGCTTCAAGTACTCTGTATTGGGTACCATCTTATTGGAGTGGGACCACAGCAACCCCCTTCCAGGAGCGGGACCAAAGCACCCCCCCCCCTCCAGGAGCGGGACCACAGCACCCCCCCTCCAGAAGAGGGACCCACAGCGCCCCCCCCCCCCTCCAGAAGAGGGACCCACAGCGCCCCCCCTCCAGGAGAGGAACCCACAGCGCCCCCCCCCCCCACCCTCCAGAAGAAGGACCCACAGCGTCCCCCCTCGCCTCCAGAAGAAGGACCCACAGCGTCCCCCCTCCAGAAGAAGGACCCACAGCGCCCCCTTCCAGGAGCAGGACCCACAGCGCCACCTTCCAGGAGCAAGACCCACAGCGCCCCATTCCTGAAGCAGGACCCACAGCCCCCCCCCCCTCCAGAAGAAGGACCCACAGCGCCCCCCCTCCAGAAGAAGGACCCACAGCGCCCCCCCTCCAGAAGAAGGACCCACAGCGCCCCCCTCCAGAAGAAGGACCCACAGCGCCCCCCCTCCAGAAGAAGGACCCACAGTGCCCCATTCCAGGAGCAGGACCCACAGCAACCCCCTCCAGGAGCAGGGACCACAGTAACCCCCTCCAGGAGCAGGGACCACAGTAATCCCCTCCAGGAGCAGGGACCACAGTAACCCCCTCCAGGAGCAGGGACCACAGTAACCCCCTCCAGGAGCAGGGACCACAGTAACCCCCTCCAGGAGCAGGGACCACAGTAACCCCCTCCAGGAGCAGGGACCACAGTAACCCCCTCCAGGAGCAGGGACCACAGTAACCCCCTCCAAAAGCGAGACCATGAAGACTAACAGCACCTGTGTAATTTTAGTACAGGAAACCAGTGCACCTGAAAGGGGCCAGACAAGATAGGAATATACCTTCTCAAATATACAAGACTCGCTACAGGGTGAACTCATTTGTACCAGCGGATCGAGGGCTGCATCACTGCTTTACACACAGACAGTGGTACCTTTACCCACTTATAATAAAATGTCACTTTCAACCTTCTACTCCCAGACTAGGAATCAGCACAGAGACAGGTCTGACTGTATAGGCATTAGGTGACACATTGTACAGTTCTTGTGTCCCCATCCCCCACCTATGTCCCTGGGGAAGCTGAGGATGAAGAATCGGCTCTGGTTTACCTGCAAATAACACTGTGGCCTACATTCCCCACAAAGGATTGGTCCCAAGATTCATTGTAGTTGCTGTAGTGAGGGACAAAGGCTGCAAATATCACCAAGCCTCTTCTCCGAGACAGTAAACTTCTTTAAAATTGCACATAAATTGTAGCGCTGTACGAAGAGTATACACCTTCCAGTCCCAGTGTACAGGGAAAATACATGTATAATAGGTTTATTAATAAATGTCATGTATGTACACAGTGAATACACCAGCAGAATAGTGAGTGCACCTCTGAGGTATAATACAGGATGTAACTCAGGATCAGTGCAGGATAAGTAATGTCATGTATGTACACAGTGACTGCACCAGCAGCAGAATAGTGAGTGCAGCTCTGGAGAATAATACAGGATGTAACTCAGGATCAGTACGGGATAAGTAATGTCATGTATGTACACAGTGACTGCACCAGGAGAATAGTGATTGCAGCTCTGGAGTATAATACAGGATGTAACTCAGGACCAGTACAGGATAAGTAATGTCATGTATGTACACAATGACTGCACCAGCAGCAGAATAGTGAGTGCAGCTCTGGAGTATAATACAGGATGTAACTCAGGATCAGTACAGGATAAGTAATGTCATGTATGTACACAGTGACTGCACCAGCAGCAGAATAGTGAGTGCAGCTCTGGGGTATAATACAGGATGTAACTCAGGATCAGTACAGGATAAGTAATGTCATGTATGTACACAGTGACTGTACCAGCAGCAGAATAGTGAGTGCAGCTCTGGCGTATAATACAGGATGTAACTCAGGATCAGTACAGGATAAGTAATGTCATGTATGTACACAGTGACTGCACCAGCAGCAGAATAGTGAGTGCAGCTCTGGAGTATAATACAGGATGTAACTCAGGATCAGTACAGGATAAGTAATGTCATGTATGTACACAGTGACTGCACCAGCAGCAGAATAGTGAGTGCAGCTCTGGAGTATAATACAGGATGTAACTCAGGATCAGTACAGGATAAGTAATGTCATGTATGTACACAGTGACTGCACTAGCAGCAGAATAGTGAGTGCAGCTCTGGGGTATAATACAGGATGTAGCTCAGGATCAGTACAGGATAAGTAATGTCATGTATGTGCACAGTGACTGCTCCAGCAGCAGAATAGTAAGTGCAGCTCTGGGGTATAATACAGGATGTAACTCAGGATCAGTACAGGATAAGTAATGTCATGTATGTACACAGTGACTGCACCAGCAGCAGAATAGTGAGTGCAGCTCTGGAGTATAATACAGGATGTAACTCAGGATCAGTACAGGATAAGTAATGTCATGTATGTACACAGTGACTGCACCAGCAGCAGAATAGTGAGTGCAGCTCTGGGGTATAATACAGGATGTAACTCAGGATCAGTACAGGATAAGTAATGTCATGTATGTACACAGTGACTGCACCAGCAGCAGAATAGTGAGTCCTAAACAAGAGTGATTAAAAGTTAAAGTGGGAGGGCAGACAAAAATGGCATGATAACCACCAGGAAATAACACTTTGCCTCTGTGGCTACAATCTACAATATAAATCGTCTCCTAAAATAGAAATTTTTGGTAACAATTTAAGAAGGGACAATGATACCTTTTAATCAGAGGTGCGATACTTTAAAAGAGGAAGTATCAGTGTAGAGAACTATAAAGCCACAATACCCTGGGCTCTAAAAAAAAAAAAAGTTTTATATCTGCACAGTATTAAAGGTGCAAAAAGCCACGAGCCGCTGCTAAACCACTGCCCTGTGCACAGCGCCCGTACCTGCCTCGCACATATCCTGCCCGGGCAGCCCTGCAGCTTCTGCTTCACCTTTCCTTGTACCCCCGTCATATTACACTGCCTTCTGATTAGACCTCCATCAGAATCACAAAACTTAGGGGTTCCATAGATGTAACAACTTGAAAATAGTCTCTTCTCATAGGTTCAGTAAGTTATATTGTTGCAGAATTATTTCTACCAGGTGTCAGTCTTTACTGCCGTTCTGACATTCTATTCATGACTGCAGAATCTCAGGATTAACATCAAGAAAGCGGCTTGTGTTCTAGTTTAGAGGTTACACACTGAGTAAGCACAAGTGGTAAAGGCACAGGGGTTCCTAATTGTACAAAGGGGTTGTCCACCCGACTCTTATCCCCCCGTAAGCGTATATGGATGTTACAGAGCCCCCCTCCCCCCTAAAATATAGCTCATTTTCAAGAGACATCATATCCATCCTTTACCCCAGATTTCTGTTTATATAGTCACACAGATGAGGTCATATCAGACTACACAGGGTTTGTTTGTAGTCTGTTACCATGGAGATACATTTCTCTCTGAAGGAACTGCATACACAAAACGTCAATAGGCTTTCAGAGAAGATTTGTATGAATTAGATGCATAAGTAACTCCCCGCGCCCCTCAGACAGGTGTATGTGTACCAAGGGCATCACTTTCTTCCTTTATACAAATATGTTTCTGTAAATGGCAGGAAATAGAGACACATTGTTACGACACTTCTGCTTTTTCATGCTTGGCGATGTTATTATTGTAGGTAACTCTTCTTTTCCTGTATTCCACCTCTGTTCACCGGGCTGAATCTCAGCAGAATGTATAAGGAACCTCCTCCTGGACTCTTCCCAGACACTGTGTCATGTTATTTATGGGGGGTTTAGGTGGGACGGACGCTGCGCTGTGACATCCTGGAGGCTGCTGTCTTTACCTACTGAGCTTTATCCAGATTATCCCCCCCCCCCCCGTCCTATAAGTAGCATTTATCAGAGGAGTCACCTTGTGGGAAAGCACTGCAGAAAACACGTCACTCAGAGAGGCGATAATGGGTGATCAGGACGCCTCCAATTATACCATATGTCACCCTGTTATACTAGACTGGGAATATATGTGCATGGGTTACTATACTGGGATTATATATGTATAATAGGAATTTTATTGGGAACATAAGTGGGTTTGGGGAGCTATCCTGGGAATACCTATATGTATGGGGAGCTATCCTGGGAATACCTATATGTATGGGGAGCTATCCTGGGAATACCTATATGTATGGGGAGCTATCCTGGGAATATCTATATGTATGGGGAGCTATCCTGGGAATATCTATATGTATGGGGAGCTATCCTGGGAATATCTATATGTATGGGGAGCTATCCTGGGAATATCTATATGTATGGGGAGCTATCCTGGGAATACCTATATGTATGGGGAGCTATCCTGGGAATACCTATATGTATGGGGAGCTATCCTGGGAATACCTATATGTATGGGGAGCTATCCTGGGAATACCTATATGTATGGGGAGCTATCCTGGGAATACCTATATGTATGGGGAGCTATCCTGGGAATACCTATATGTATGGGGAGCTATCCTGGGAATACCTATATGTATGGGGAGCTATCCTGGGAATATCTATATGTATGGGGAGCTATCCTGGGAATATCTATATGTATGGGGAGCTATCCTGGGAATATCTATATGTATGGGGAGCTATCCTGGGAATACCTATATGTATGGGGAGCTATCCTGGGGATATCTATATGTATGGGGAGCTATCCTGGGAATATCTATATGTATGGGGAGCTATCCTGGGAATATCTATATGTATGGGGAGCTATCCTGGGAATATCTATATGTATGGGGAGCTATCCTGGGAATACCTATATGTATGGGGAGCTATCCTGGGAATATCTATATGTATGGGGAGCTATCCTGGGAATATCTATATGTATGAGGAGCTATCCTGGGAATATCTATATGTATGGGGAGCTATCCTGGGAATACCTATATGTATGGGGAGCTATCCTGGGAATATCTATATGTATGGGGAGCTATCCTGGGAATACCTATATGTATGGGGAGCTATCCTGGGAATATCTATATGTATGGGGAGCTATCCTGGGAATATCTATATGTATGGGGAGCTATCCTGGGAATATCTATATGTATGGGGAGCTATCCCGGGAATATCTATATGTATGGGGAGCTATCCCGGGAATATCTATATGTATGGGGAGCTATCCTGGGAATATCTATATGTATGGGGAGCTATCCTGGGAATACCTATATGTATGGGGAGCTATCCTGGGAATACCTATATGTATGGGGAGCTATCCTGGGAATACCTATATGTATGGGGAGCTATCCTGGGAATACCTATATGTATGGGGAGCTATCCTGGGAATATCTATATGTATGGGGAGCTATCCTGGGAATATCTATATGTATGGGGAGCTATCCTGGGAATATCTATATGTATGGGGAGCTATCCTGGGAATACCTATATGTATGGGGAGCTATCCTGGGAATATCTATATGTATGGGGAGCTATACAGGGGATATTTATGTTAGGGAGAACTGTAGCGTGTGGAACTATACTGGGATTATATATGTAATATAAATTATATATGGGATTATATATGTGCAATAGGAATTCTATTGGGCACATATTTGTATATGAAGAACTATACTGGGAATATGTGTATAGGGGAGGACATTCCTATGTATCATATGTATATATGTACACACACAAGCATACACATTACTAAGCACTTCTGACTCATTAGCATAATTGTAAAGTGCCTTGGTGATGCAGCTTCGCTGGCTGTTAAACTGCTGCCCCCAGCCTTTTCCTGCCCTCTGCCTGCTGTCATCTCACACAGTGGGAGAGGAAGTATAACAGCCTGTAAAGCTACAGCACAAAGGGCTGTGGTAACACCACTCAGTTTCCTTGTGGCTAATTAACATAATTTAACAAATTGAAGAAGTAGGTCATAGATAGCAAACATAAGAAGATTACCACAGTCACAGTGCCTGGATCTAGCAGGTGTCCCTGCTTTATCATGATGTATTTTGATGGTAGATTTCCTTTAAGAATGATACTTGAAGTGGATACAATGGATAAGCGAATCCTGACATAACATTGCGCTTTACTTACTAATTTCTAAAGTTCCCATGAATTACGTCTCCCTGTTTGATGGCACAAGGAAATCCCGAAAACTATGCAGATTCCTTCAGAGGACACCTCCGCAACAATACTATAAATCACTGCTTGCTGTCAGCGGACTGAAACTCACAGTGAACGCACATAAAACTTATACTTATCACAGCTGAAGGTTTGCTGCAGTTGTATCCAGTATAGACAACCATTTAACGTCACTGATACATTGTAGCAAACCATCAGGAGATGCTGCAAATGTGTTTAGCTTCCAGTCATTTCTATAAACTCGATACAAATGTTGCCAATTCAGGACTAGATCAATCAGGTGTGAATGTGGATTCATGCCTGAACAGGTTTTCAGCGCCTAGAGCAGTGGTGGCTAACCTATGGCACAGGTGCCAGAGGTGGCACTCAGAGCCCTTTCTGTGGGCACTCAGGCCATCACCAGAGATGACTCCTGGTATATTCCTGCAGTCCCAGACAGCCCAGGACTTGCTGTGCACAGAGCTATTTTATAGTGACAGCTCTACCTGGGACTACTGGAGGAGTGGGATGGTGTGGAAGGATCTGGATTATCATTGTAGCTCCTGCTCCGGCCCTGACAATTCTTCCTCTTTATTGGACCCTGGAGGGAAGCTACAATGATCATCCAAATTTCTTCTATTTTTTGCTTTATTGGTGTCCTCAGGTGCTGGTATCAATGAAAACTGTGATAGAGAAGGGAGTATAAATCACAAATTACATTTCTGTGTTGGCACTTTGTGATAAATAAGGGGGCCTTGGTTGTAGTTTGGGCACTCGGTCTCTAAAAGGTTCGCCATCACTGGCCTAGAGGTTCCATTCAGTGACAGCAAGCAGTGATGTTGGTTACAGGGCACCTAGTCCATACCATAAACATATCTGGGTGCCAGAGCTATTCCATATTAATGATATCATCTTAGTTATATATCATATCATGTCCAACTCTTGTATGTAGTTACCAGATTCACCCCATAAACATATCTGGAGACCATGGGGATATTCTACTTGTGCTATATACTTATATGTAAACATATATAAGTCCCAGACCCATCAAACAAAGATATATAGATACCAGACCAATCACATAGAGATATATAGGTATCAGAAGCATTACATGGTGATATGTAGGTGTCAGTACAAACACAGAGATAGATATATAGGTACCTGAGCCGCTGGATAGAGATATACAAGTACCAGACCCATCACATATCTGGATACAGATAGTCATGTAAATATATATAGGTCCCAGACCTATCAAACATAGATACCAGACTCTTCACATAGCAATCTATAGGTACTAGACCAAACACATAGATGCAGTACCAGACCCATCACATACAGATATATAGTTCCCGGTCCCATTGCATAGTTATATATGTACCAGACCCATTACCACATAGATATATATGATTCCATACACATCATATAAAGGTATATAGGTTCCAGGCTCATTACACAAAGATCTATGGGCACCAAACCAAATACATTAACATCCATCGAATAGGGATATATAGGTACTGGTCCATCTCCATCATAAAAGGATACTGTACCCATCATGTAGAAGTAGCATAATCCTCTTCCAGTATATAAGAATCCTACAGACATGTATACAGATATATATCTACATGTCTCACCTCCTCCAATACCCAGCATCCTATAGACATGTATATGGATATATATGTCTCACCAGCATCCTAAATCCATGTATACGGGTATATATGTATATGTCTCACCTCCTCCAGTACCCCAACATCCTATAGACATGTATACAGGTATATACGTATATTTCTCACCTCCTCCAGTACCCAGTATCCTATAGATATGTATGTGGGTATATATCTATATGTCTCGCATCCTAAATATGAGTATACAGGTATATATCTATATGTCTCATCTCCTCCAGTACCTAGCATCCTATAGACATGTATATGGGTAAATATCTATATTGTCTCGCATCCTATAGCCACGTATACAGGTATATATGTATATGTCTCACCTCCTGCAGTACCCAGCATCCTATAGCCACGTATACAGGTATAAATGTATAAGTCTCACCTCCTGCAGTACCCAGCATCCTATAGACATGTATACAGATGTATATCTATACGTCTCAGCTCCTCCAGTACCCAGCATCCTATAGACATGCACACAGATGTACCGTATATCTAAACATCTCACCTCCTGCAGTACCCAGCATCCTATAGACATGTACACAGATGTATATCTATATGTCTGACCTCCTCCAGTACCCGGCATCCTATAGACATGCACACAGATGTATATCTATATGTCTTACCTCCTCCAGCACGGTGATGGAGTTCCTGCAGCTCTGCAGTCTGGTGGTGAAGCTGGACGTGGTGGGGGAATTGTAATCCTCTGTGGTCTCGGAAATAAACTCTGACACCGAGATTTGATCCGGCATCCTAGCCATAGGGAGACAGGGAAAAAAACACAGGCAGATGAGGAAATGAGGAGTGAGAGAAGGTCCAGGAGGGGAGGGGAGAGGGAGGGGGCGGGGTGACCGAAAGATCCCTCCACAACATACTGTACACAGCAAAATCTGGGGATGAAAAGGGGGGGGGGGGGGCAGACAATGACTATCCGTACAACACAACCTCATCACATCCCGGGGCTCAGAGCAACAAGAACACAAAATTATGCAAAAAAGAAATCATCAATTGTCCTGGCGAATGCAACGCTGCACCCAGATGCAATGCAGCAGACCGTCAGCCCCCGGGAGAAAGGGGGGGGAGGATAATCCGCACATCCCAGACACCGGATCACAAATGCGACTATTCCTGGTGATGCTGCAGCCGCAGAAGAGGTAGCAAAAGGTCAGGACAAGCAGGAACTGCAAACAAGACTGCAAACCATTGATTGCACTGAGAAGATGTAGCAGAGCTGGGTGTGTTTGATAGGGCTGTGATGGATTGTCATAAGTCCAGGTACCCTGCACAGGGCCAGAAGTGCTTAATATTACATGGGACTGCAGGCAAAGCCGATATCAGAGGTGTCACAGGCAGACGGTACCATAGGATGAGCTGAGTTTGTCATCTACTGCAGTGTTATACTTCTCATTAAGCACAATGTATCGAGGTGTTAGATACAACCCATTATTAGTGGTTTTATAGGGAGTAAGTAGAGCCGAGGTTGCAGCGCGTGTGATTAAGGTGTCATAAAAACTAGGAACGTCCGGTGTTGCAGAGCTATGTTTGTCATCGGGAATAACATACCTTGTTATGACATAGGACGGCAGGTATGACCTTTATGATGGTTAAGGTTTAAGAGATGCAGCAGAGCTAGGTTTGTCACAGAGCATTCAATGCAATGGGTTACATAGCACCGCAGACAGGACCAATATCAGAGGAGGGGCTGTCAGATCTGACAGGGCTGAGTTTGTCATAGGCAGCAGAGCATGACATGTCAGATGTAGCAGTGCCGGGTATGTTAGGCAGAGCTATAGGGGTCTCCAGAGTCACTGAGTTCTGTTTGTCATGTCGGATAACAAAGCTTTCTATTACATAGCACCTAGTAAACTAGGTGAAGGATCCATCAGATGTAGCAGAGCTCAGTTTGTCAAATTTAGCAGCACATCAAGGTGTTACATATGACTGCGGCTAAACCCAATGTCACTGTCAGAAGTAGCAGAGTTGGGTTTGTTAGAGGCAGCAGAGTTATAATATAGCGCTATCCTATTCCGCGGCGTGGTAGAGGATCACAAGTTAGATGTAGCTGAGCTGGGATCACTTAAGCAGCAGTAAAACGTAAAGATACCATAGGGATCACTGGGGTAAAACATATTAGTATTACACAGGACTGCAGCTAAACCCCAATCTCAGAGCCTAACCAGACAGAAGTAGCAGAGCTGTGATGGTCATGTAGCAGGTTGGGTTTGTCAAAGTCAGTAAATCATAGTATAGTAGATGTAGCCGAGTCTAATGTCCTGGCTCTACTATATCACTATAGGAGGATAGAAGTTAAATGCTTTGCCTCCCGAATGTGCAGAGGATTCAGGTCTGTTGTAATACAGAGAAGGGCTGAGATAATGAAAGTTTACACAATGGGGAGCATTTAATGAATAGCAGCAGCCGAAACTGCGTGCATCACGTCTATGGCGGAGAGAGAACGCAACGCAAGAAGGAAAATAGAAGAACCCCGACTTCTATAGACAACCCACTGGATGGAGGGAGGAGCATGTGAACCCCTCGTATATGACCTCTCCCACACACTGCCCTATCAAAGATCAAGTCCACCTCCCATTATTATATATTGAGCACTTCCTGTGGGTGAAACTGCACCAACTATAGCAGTGGTGGCGAACCTATGGCACGGGTGCCAGAGGTGGCACTCAGGCTGTTGCCCCATGGCAGAGTTTGCCAGACAGGGAAACTCCTGCAGTCCTAGGACTTGCCATGCTAAGCATTATTTTAATGTGCAGCATCCATGTCTACCTAAGACTGCAGGAAGAGAGAGGAGGTGTGGACAGGTTCATGTTCATAGGAGCTCCTTGTGTGCGACCCCTGAATCTTCCTGACCAGGGGGCTGTCCATGGAAGCTCCAGTGACAATCCAAATTTCCTCTAGTTCTGACAAAGATATTGGTGCCCTCAGGCCCATTGAAAGCTGTGGTATAGCACGGAGCAAGAAGATTGCAATAAGTTACTGCTTGAATTGCTGTATTGGCACTTTACAAAAAATATATGCAGATTTTGGGTTGCAGTTTGGGCACTCGACCTCTAAAAGGTTCGCCATCACTGCCCTATAGGGTAAGATAGGATGCACCTCAAATGCAGCTACAGTAACTGAAGATTAAAGGGAAACTGTCAGCAGGAATGACCATGCAGCAGAGCAGCCAGCGTTACATATTGGGGCTTATTTACTAAGGGTCCGCGGATCGCACTTTCATCGGATTTTCCAATGTTTTCAGGATTTGCGCGGCTGTGACAGGTATTTAAATGTGGATTGTGTCGCACGCGATCAAATTGTGGCGCAGCTGTGCTGCTTTCATGCGGGGGTCGGGCCGGCGGGACCGATTTGGACTGAGCGCGAGATTTAATATTCAAATTGTGCTGCAAGACAATGCACTTACATGCACCAGGAAGAAGGTGAACTCCGGCGGACCTGAGCGGGGAGCGGCACATGCAGGATATCGGGCGCACGATCTTATTGAATTGTGGCAGAGTGCATTATACACGGACAAGACACTTTCGCGGAACATGTCAGGATGGGTAAGCAAATATGCCCCATTGTCCCTGGAGTGATATGTAATCAAACTTTTGTGCATGATGTTAGTAGCTGCCAGACTGTGAAATATGGATTTATATTGCAGGATTGTAGCTTCTCCAAGTGCACTGGAGGCGGGTCCTCACACTGCTGTGCTCTTTGCTCTCCACATTGAAAAGCTCTATTGCCTCTCCTCTGTCACATAGAGAACAGCAGTGTGAGGACAAGCCCCCAGTGCACTTTTAGAAGATACAATCCTTGAACATAAATCCATATTTCACAGTCCTGCTGCTACTAACATACACAGTGGTCTGATTGCGCATCTCTCCTAGCACTGACTGCAGAGAGCTCAGAGCACAGCAGTGTGAGGACACACCCTGTGTGCACTTGGAGAAAAAGCAATCCTGGAATATAAAAACACAGTCCTGCACAAAAGGTATAATCACACAGCTCTCTAAAGCTGCGACCCTTCGGGGCCCTTTTGTTCTCTGGGCGAGGGTCATCGTTCCTTCAGTCTTTGGTGGGGCTTTCCCAAGCTCTTGAATAGCAAAATCTACATTGAAAGCAACTAAGATTTGTGTGACTGGCAAATAACTAGCAATTCAGTAGAATAGGAAAGCTCAGAGATAACTAGGAATTGTCACCCAGCTTTCCCAGAACCAGACAATACTGAGTATCCAAAATTCTGAAAACCTGATGGAAGAAGACGACTGATTTACGGATGGGGCACACACTGTAATGTCACGGGTTCCTTTTATAGAGGTGTCATGGGATACGATTATTTTATACATGAAAGGTCGGGGTGTAAGCGGTGCGCACAGCACATTCCTGAGTGACACACTCACCCGTGACACGCTCGCTCTGCCGAGATTCCCTGCCACATCACATCCACACACTGACTCCATACCCACACAACACACGTGCCCATGCCAGGGGAATGCCTCACCGACAGCCGTTAAATATTTAAAGAGAACCCGTCATCAGTAATTGCAGGACGCCTCTGGAGCACATGGGACACTGTGCACATGCTACTGACACATAACACATATGATAGGGTTACAAATAGATCTATGGGGAAGCGCAGACTGATACACTGTTGCAAAAGCTGGAGATATCCGCAACACTAATGACTGGATCCAACTGACACAAACCCTCAGCTTAGAAGCTGGATGTAAACAAGAATGTCTCAGGTCACTGACAGGAAGCAGAGGTCAGGAAAGCAGCAAAGAACTTATCAAAGAAGGATGCAGGGGAAGGGTCTTCTCCTGTGACATACATGGACAGATACACTGTAGGCCTATGTTGGGCTCCTACCGCTCAGTCCCCACAAATCAGAGATTCAAGATATCAAAGGGGCAAATGATTGGGGCAGGAGAAAACACTGACACGACCTGGAGGGTCCTGGGCACATACCAGATACAGGGTACATGTATAAGGTGGAGGGGGCATAAGAAGTGCCCAAAATACAGTTTATTCTATATGGCTGGACCATTATACCAGCCCTTATACCTCTTGTGTCATCCTCATAGACTGTAAGCTCTTGTGTCACCCCCTCATCCTCATAGATTGTAAGCTCTTGTGTCACCCCCACGTCCTCATAGACTGTAAGCTCTTGTGTAACCCCCTCATCCTCATAGACTGTAAGCTCTTGTGTCACCCCTTCATCCTCATAGACTGTAAGCTCTTGTGTCACCCCCTCATCCTCATAGACTGTAAGCTCTTGTGTCAGCCCCTCATCCTCATAGACTGTAAGCTCTTGTGTCAGCCCCTCATCCTCATAGACTGTAAGCTCTTGTGTCACCTCCTCATCCTCATAGACTGTAAGCTCTTGTGTCACCCCCTCATCCTCATAGACTGTAAGCTCTTGTGTCACCCCTTCATCCTCATAGACTGTAAGCTCTTGTGTCACCCCCTCATCCTCATAGACTGTAAGCCCTTGTGTCCCCCTCCTCCTCATAGACTGTAAGCTCTTGTGTCACCCCTTCATTCTCAGACTGTAAGCTCTTGTGTCACCCCTTCATCCTCAGACTGTAAGCTCTTGTGTCAGCCCCTCATCCTCATAGACTGTAAGCTCTTGTGTCACCTCCTCATCCTCAAAGACTGTAAGCTCTTGTGTCACCCCCTCATCCTCATAGACTGTAAGCTCTTGTGTCACCCCTCATCCTCATAGACTGTAAGCTCTTGTGTCACCCCTTCATCCTCATAGACTGTAAGCTCTTGTGTCACCCCCTCATCCTCAAAGACTGTAAGCTCTTGTGTCACCCCCTCATAGACTGTAAGCTCTTGTGTCACCCCCTCGCACTCATTCCTATTGTTCCATATGACTGTCATTACCGATTTTATTTGTATATGTTTCCCAAAATATGTAAAGCAGTGGAATTTGATGGCCCTATGTAAAGATTATTATAAAATCTATACCAATATACAAGAGCAACATGCACATCAAGAGGACCATACACATACACAGACATGGCGGCAGGACCATACACATAGCCACATCCTCAGGATCATACATGTGTTTGTATAGTCCTTTTGACAAGTATATGTAATGTCCTATGTATGATCCTATAGCTATAGACAGGTCTATGTGTGATCCTATAGCTATAGACAGGTCTATGTGTGATCCTATAGCTATAGACAGGTCTATGTATGATCCCATAGCTATAGACAGGTCTATGTATGATCCCATAGCTATAGACAGGTCTATGTATGATCCCATAGCTATAGACAGGTCTATGTATGATCCTATAGCTATAGACAGGTCTATGTATGATCCTATAGCTATAGACAGGTCTATGTATGATCCTATAGCTATAGACAGGTCTATGTATGATCCTATAGCTATAGACAGGTCTATGTATGATCCTATAGCTATAGACAGGTCTATGTATGATCCTATAGCTATAGACAGGTCTATGTATGATCCTATAGCTATAGACAGGTCTATGTATGATCCTATAGCTATAGACAGGTCTATGTATGATCCTATAGCTATAGGCAGGTCTATGTATGATCCTATAGCTATAGACAGGTCTATGTATGATCCTATAGCTATATACAGGTCTGTGTATGATCCTATAGCTATAGACAGGTCTGTGTATGATCCTATAGCTATAGACAGGTCTATGTATGATCCTATAGCTATAGACAGGTCTATGTATGATCCTATAGCTATAGACAGGTCTATGTATGATCCTATAGCTATAGACAGGTCTATATATGATCCTATAGCTATAGACAGGTCTATGTATGATCCTATAGCTATAGACAGGTCTATGTATGATCCCATAGCTATAGACAGGTCTATGTATGATCCTATAGCTATAGACAGGTCTATGTATGATCCTATAGCTATAGACAGGTCTGTGTCGTCCTTTGTCATTAGGCTTTTATGTAGATTACACATAGACATATCAGCAGGATCATACACACACATACATACATATATGGTCACAGGTCAGCAAGACCATACAAACTCATAGACCAGCCAGCGGGCATTGGCATATGATGCCTGTGTATATGTATGTATGTATGTATGTATGTATGTATGTATGATCCAGTTTACACATACATGGATATCCGCAGGATCCAATGTGGCCATGGAGGAAACCTCACACACAGACATGTCACCAGGACCATACATATACACAGACGTGTCACCAGGACCATACATATACACAGACGTGTCACCAGGACATACATATACACAGACGTGTCACCAGGACCATACATATACACAGACGTGTCACCAGGACCATACATATACACAGACGTGTCACCAGGACCATACATATACACAGACGTGTCACCAGGACCATACATATACACAGACGTGTCACCAGGACCCTACATATACACAAACGTGTCACCAGGACCCTACATATACACAGACGTGTCACCAGGACCCTACATATACACAGACATCTCAGCAGGATGGAAACATACAGACATGTCTGCAGAACCATACATAGAGGGGATGACAAGATCATACACACACATTTCACACATCAGACTGATCATACATACACACAGACATGTCAGCAGGATAATACATGGAATGATAAAGGCTATAATGTATGTAGGAAGATTGGTGTATACTGCACATCAGATGTATATGGCACACAGAAATAAAGATAAGTGACTGCATACATACATACATACATACATACATGTCAGCTGACAGCCAGTGGATGGTTGAAGAGAAAAATAATCTACAAACCTGAATATTTGACACCAGCAGGGGCTCATACACACACATATACATACATGCAATATATACAGTGCGGTGCAGACCCGGCACATACATGCAGCACACATATCACATGCATACCCGGCACATACATGCAGCACACATATCACATGCATACCCGGCACATACATGCAGCACACATATCACATGCATACCCGGCACATACATGCAGCACACATATCACATGCATACCCGGCACATACATGCAGCACACATATCACATGCACTCCCGGCACATACATGCAGCACACATATCACATGCACTCCCGGCACATACATGCAGCACACATATCACATGCATACCCTGCACATACATGCAGCACACATGACACATGCATACCCAGCACATACATGCAGCACACATGACACATGCATACCCAGCACATACATGCAGCACACATGACACATGCATACCCGACACATTCATGCAGCACACATGACACATGCATCCCTGATACATACATGCAGCACACATGACACATGCATCCCTGATACATACATGCAGCACACATGACACATGCATCCCTGATACATACATGCAGCACACATGACACATGCATCCCTGATACATACATGCAGCACACATGACACATGCATCCCTGATACATACATGCAGCACACATGACACATGCATCCCTGATACATACATGCAGCACACATGACACATGCATCCCTGATACATACATGCAGCACACATGACACATGCATCCCTGATACATACATGCAGCACACATGACACATGCATCCCTGATACATACATGCAGCACACATGACACATGCATCCCTGATACATACATGCAGCACACATGACACATGCATCCCTGATACATAAATGCAGCACACATGACACATGCATCCCTGATACATACATGCAGCACACATGACACATGCACCCCTGATACATACATGCAGCACACATGACACATGCATCCCTGATACATACATGCAGCACACATGACACATGCATCCCCGATACATACATGCAGCACACATGACACATGCACCCCCGGTACATACATGTCAGCAGCTGGTGTTGCAGTCAGTGGGTGCAGCCTCCGGTCAGTGTCTCTCCTGTGTCACATCTATGTCCCCCGGAGATGTCTTCTTCTCATTCTCCCGCTGCCTCGCTCATCCCCCCCGGGAGCAGGACCCTGCCCGGCAGTGCGGCGGCGCTCGGTGACCCGGTGTACGGCGGCTCGCTCCCGTCTCTCACCGTCAGCCGCCTGCAGAGAGCGCTCCGCGGGGACACGACGTGCACGGACAGCGGGAGCGCGCAGCGGTGACAGGAGCGCGCCCGCAAGGGGAGGAGACTCTGCGCCTGCGCGACCACCCGCCCAGCAACAGCGGCAAAAGGAGAAGGAGAGGGAGGAGCGGAGAGCGCGGGCTCATTCACTCCCTGGTCACATCCACACACAGCAGGCGCGTGAGCCGCAGCAGCTCACCTGACAGAGAGGGAGATGGCACAGAGAGTGATAGCACTGCTCCTCACCTCATACACATACATACATATACACACACACACACACATACACACACACACACACACACACACAGATAGCACTGCTCCTCACCTCATACACACACACACACACACACACACACACACACACACACACAGATAGCACTGCTCCTCACCTCACACACACACACACAGATAGCACTGCTCCTCACCTCATATACACACACACACACACACACAGATAGCACTGCTCCTCACCTCATACACACACACACACACACAGATAGCACTGCTCCTCACCTCACACACACACACACACACAGATAGCACTGCTCCTCACCTCACACACACACACAGATAGCACTGCTCCTCACCTCACACACACACACAGATAGCACTGCTCCTCACCTCACACACATACATACACACACACACACAGATAACACTGCTCCTCACCACACACACACACACAGATAGCACTGCTCCTCACCTCACACACACACAGATAGCACTGCTCCTCACCTCACACACACACACACACACAGATAGCACTGCTCCTCACCTCACACACACACACACAGATAGCACTGCTCCTCACACACACACACACACACAGATAGCACTGCTCCTCACCTCACACACACACACAGATAGCACTGCTCCTCACACACACACACACACACAGATAGCACTGCTCCTCACCTCACACACACACACACAGATAGCACTGCTCCTCACCTCACACACACACACAGATAGCACTGCTCCTCACACACACACACACACACAGATAGCACTGCTCCTCACACACACACACACACACACACACAGATAGCACTGCTCCTCACACACACACACACACACACACACACACAGATAGCACTGCTCCTCACACACACACACACACACAGATAGCACTGCTCCTCACACACACACACACACACAGATAGCACTGCTCCTCACACACACACACACAGATAGCACTGCTCCTCACACACACACACACACACACACACACACAGATAGCACTGCTCCTCACCTCACACACACAGATAGCACTGCTCCTCACACACACACACAGATAGCACTGCTCCTCACACACACACACACACAGATAGCACTGCTCCTCACCTCACACACACACACAGATAGCACTGCTCCTCACACACACACACAGCACTGCTCCTCACCTCATGCACAGATAGCACTGCTCCTCACCTCATACACAGATAGCACTGCTCCTCACCTCATACACAGATAGCACTGCTCCTCACCTCATACACAGATAGCACTGCTCCTCACCTCATACACAGATAGCACTGCTCCTCACCTCATACACAGATAGCACTGCTCATCTCCTCATACACAGATGGCACTGCTCCTCTCCTCATACACAGATAGCACTGCTCCTCACCTCATACACACACACACACAAATAGCACTGCTCCTCACCTCATACACACACACACAGATAGCACTGCTCCTCACCTCATACACACACACACACACACACACACAGATAGCACTGCTCCTCACCTCATACACACACACACACAGATAGCACTGCTCCTCACCTCATACACACACACACAGATAGCACTGCTTCTCACCTCATACACACACACACAGATAGCACTGCTCCTCACCTCATACACACACACACAGATAGCACTGCTCCTCACCTCATACACACACACACAGATGGCACTGCTCCTCACCTCATACATGCACCCTCTTCCCCCATGCATATAGAGTTCTGCTCGTCACCCCATGCTTGCTTCCATGAATTGCTACACTCTACCCAACAAATACACCTGCACATCTCCATACACTCAGTGTTCCTCACCCCATACATACACTTGCACATCTCTATACATACAGCTTCACATATCTATGAGCAAACTGATCCTCTTCCCATCCGCTACATGCATGACCTGCTGCTCTTCATACACGTATCAACACACGTGTAACCTGCCTTGTGCATACATTGTACTGCAGCCAACGTCAATTCATTCAAAGCTAACTTTGCGTCAACTTGTAACTCTATGTAACTTGTAAACACGTTTGGTGCCATTTCTGCAAGAACTTCTCTATATTTTACTAATTCTGGACAAATAGGAATCAAGAAGGTCTGATTATAGGATGTACGGAGATGTGCAGGTAACACAATGCACAGTCATGTGAATGTTACTGAAATGGGGGTCATCCTTTTTGGTGGAAGCTAATTCTATTCCACAAATCCCTTGGACAGCGAGATTACCGTAGCCAGACCCCCTGCCAAGCATCTAACAGCTTGTATAATATATACCGGTATATGACTTTGTATAAAATATAGGAATACTTTGCTGCCACTGGTGGTAAGAAATGGTACTGCAGTTATAACTACACCATGAAAAATGCTGGCAATGACCTGCCCTTGTTAAGGTAATTATTTTATTTTTATATATATAATATAATAAAGCAATTATAATAAGAAGTAATGAACTTGTAATTACAGAGTCAATAGTTATTACATCCCTAGACACATGAAGTTATGACTCCCTGTAATCACCATATAAAGAAATACAATCCAGTGCAAATCACTACAGGATCAATGCTGGTTATCATGACATATGTCTAGGACTGAGCTACTGGCAGATTCTTATCTTATAGATAGGATAACCATCAAACCTGGTAAATCCCTTTAAGGACCTGATAGTATCACAAAGGTCAAATTGTGATGGACTGGTGTGATTGCAGGTTTGGGGTGTTGCTGGTATGCAGGGGTTAGTCCGAAGAACAAGGAACATGGTTATGGGCCACTACACATCATTGATGAATGTGGGAAGTGAAGATTCGTCAGGTCGTATCTCGTAGAAAAGACACTGGAGCACATATTGCCAGTGGTGTTTCTATAGAGGGTGCAGTGGAGTCCCCCAATTACCTAGGAAGGGACAACACTTCCACACCTTGAAGTTTTACTCACTGTAAATACTTAAACCTTACGCTGCCCCCTTATTATTAAACGTTTAATATCAGAAGTAGCAGTATTTCAGTATATAGTCAGTTAAGCCAGGCTACAGAGAAATATGCAGCTGTAGGGGTTGCAGTGTTCTCCTTATACTACATTCCCATTAGTTTTAGAGAAGCCGTCGCTGGTTATAACTGAAGTGTAATCGCTTATCACTGTGTACAGGTTTTATACATACAATACTATGGAGGTGTCTACCATACAAGCCGTTCTACATAAGCTGACAGGCATTCGCCTATAGCTGTGCTGGAGTTTTATAGGCATCCACCTTGCATAGAGCTGAGATGCTGCATCTAATCTGCAATTATTGGGCATCCACCTTACATAGAGATGAGCTGCTGTATCTAAGCTACAATTATATAGGCATCCAACCTACATAAAGTAGAGCCGCTATACATAAGCTGCACCGTACATGGGGAGCAGATCTTTTCTTTAAATTCCATTGGCCTCTTATGTCAATAATCCGGCTATGTTTCTTCTGTGCGTTATTATTATGCAGGGGACATGTATGGACGGTTGCCAGCAGATATCCATGATATCCTGTAACTCTATGAAGTCATCCTCTCCAGAGAAGCCATGCAGAACATTCATGTGTAATACCTCACCGGCTGCAGGACCAGAGAGAGGCAGCTGAGTCAGCAAACGCTAATACAAACCAATAAATGTGCTGAGCTCTTATGATTGATATTACCAGCCAGGAAGTGATATGAGGACGCTCATTCCAATACTGGGGGAGGGGGGGCGGGGTTCTGTTAATTAACCCATTCCTCTACTGTTCTACCCATAACTACTTTAAATATGCCTCCTTTCTACAGTAAAAATAACTTAATACTACCCCAATGTTTAAGAATATAACTACTATAATACTGCCCCCTAGGTACAAGAATATAACTACTATAATACTGCCCCCTATGTACAAGAATATAACTACTAAAATACTACCCCCTATGAACAAGAATATAACTACTATAATACTGCCCCCTATGTACAGGAATATAACTACTATAATACTGCCCCCTATGTACAAGAATATAACTACTATAATACTGCCCCCTATGTACAAGAATATAACTACTATAATACTGCCCCCTATGTACAAGAATATAACTACTATAATACTGCTCCCTATGTACAAGAATATAACTACTATAATACTGCCCCCTATGTACAAGAATAGAACTACTATAATACTGCCCCCTATGTACAAGAATATAACTACTATAATACTGCCCCCTATGTACAAGAATATAGCTACTATATTACTGCCCCCTATGTACAGGAATATAACTACTATAATACTGCCCCCTATGTACAAGAATATAACTACTATAATACTGCCCCCTATGTACAAGAATATAACTACTATAATACTGCCCCCTATGTACAAGAATATAACTACTATAATACTGCCCCCTATGTACAAGAATATAACTACTATAATACTGCCCCCTATGTACAGGAATATAACTACTATAATACTGCCCCCTATGTACAAGAATATAACTACTAAAATACTACCCCCTATGTAAAGAATATAAGTACTATAATACTGCCCCCTATGTACAAGAATATAATTACTATAATACTGCCCCCTATGTACAAGAATATAACTACTATAATACTGCCCCCTAGGTACAAGAATATAACTACTATAATACTGCCCCCTAGGTACAAGAATACAACTACTATAATACTGCCCCCTATGTACAAGAATATAACTACTATCATACTGCCCCCTATGTACAAGAATATAACTACTATAATACTGCCCCCTATGTACAAGAATATAACTACTAAAATACTACCCCCTATGTACAAGAATATAACTACTATAATACTGCCCCCTATGTACAGGAATATAACTACTATAATACTGCCCCCTATGTACAAGAATATAACTACTATAATACTGCCCCCTATGTACAGGAATATAACTACTATAATACTGCCCCCTATGTACAAGAATATAACTACTAAAATACTGCCCCCTATGTACAAGAATATAACTACTATAATACTGCCTCCTATGTACAAGAATATAACTACTATAATACTGCCCCCTATGTACAAGAATATAACTACTATAATACTGCCCCCTAGGTACAAGAATATAACTACTATAATACTGTCCCCTAGGTACAAGAATACAACTACTATAATACTGCCCCCTATGTACAAGAATATAATTACTATAATACTGCCCCCTAGGTACAAGAATATAACTACTATAATACTGCCCCCTAGGTACAAGAATATAACTACTATAATACTGCCCCCTAGGTACAAGAATACAACTACTATAATACTGCCCCCTATGTACAAGAATATAACTACTATAATACTGCCCCCTATGTACAAGAATATAACTACTATAATACTGCCCCCTATGTACAAGAATATAACTACTAAAATACTACCCCCTATGTACAAGAATATAACTACTATAATACTGCCCCCTATGTACAGGAATATAACTACTATAATACTGCCCCCTATGTACAAGAATATAATAACTACTATAATACTGCCCCCTATGTACAGGAATATAACTACTATAATACTGCCCCCTATGTACAAGAATATGACTACTATAATACTGCCCCCTATGTACAGGAATATAACTACTATAATACTGCCCCCTATGTACAAGAATATAACTACTATAATACGGCTCCTATGTACAAGAATATAACTGCTATAATACTGCCCCCTATGTACAAGAATATAACTACTATAATACTGCCCCCTGTGTACAAGACTATAACTACTATAATAGTGCCCCCTATGTACAAGAATAACTACTATAATTTTGCCCCCTATGTACAAGAATATAACTATTATAATACTGCCCCCTATGTACAGGAATATAACTACTATAATACGGCTCCTATGTACAAGAATATAACTACTATAATACTGCCCCTATGTACAAGAATATAACTATTATAATACTGCCCCCTATGTACAGGAATATAACTACTATAATAATGCCCCCATGTACAAGAATATAACTACTATAATACTGCCCCCTATGTACAAGAATATAACTACTATAATACTGCCCCCTATGTACAAGAATATAACTGCTATAATACTGCCCCCTATGTACAAGAATATAACTACTATAATACTGCCCCCTATGTACAAGAATATAACTACTATAATACTGCCCCGTATGTACAGGAATATAACTACTATAATACTGCCCCCTATGTACAAGAATATTACTATAATACTGCCCCCTATGTACAAGAATATAACTACTATAATACTGCCCCCTATGTACAAGAATATAACTACTATAATACTACCCCCTATGTACAGGAATATAACTACTATAATACTGCCCCCTATGTACAAGAATATAACTACTATAATACTGCCCCCTATGTACAGGAATATAACTGCTATAATACTGCCCCCTATGTACAAGAATATAACTACTATAATACTGCCCCCTATGTACAGGAATATAACTACTATAATACTGCCCCCTATGTACAGGAATATAACTACTATAATACTGCCCCCTATGTACAAGAATATAACTACTATAATACTGCCCCCTATGTACAAGAATATAACTACTAAAATACTACCCCCTATGTAAAGAATATAACTACTATAATACTGCCCCCTATGTACAAGAATATAACTACTATAATACTGCCCCCTATGTACAAGAATATAACTACTATAATACTGCCCCCTATGTACAAGAATATAACTACTATAATACTGCCCCCTATGTACAGGAATATAACTACTATAATACTGCCCCCTATGTACAAGAATATAACTACTATAATACTGCCCCTATGTACAAGAATATAACTACTATAATACTATCCCCTATGTACAAGAATATAACTACTATAATACTGCCCCCTATGTACAAGAATATAACTACTATAATACTGCTCCCTATGTACAAGAATATAACTACTATAATACTGCCCCCTATGTACAAGAATATAACTACTATAACACTGCCCCCTATGTACAAGAATATAACTACTATAATACAATTATATAGAGGTTATTGTACAGGTAGGGGATAAGCTGTGACATCATCTATTGTCAGTAAAGATGCAATAATGGGTTGGTTTTGGTATTTATGGTCTCCTGGCCTTTATATTATATATAGTATCAAAAACAGCCATATGGGCCCAAATATATTGTCACATCATTTTCAATTCTATTCACACCACTGTCTCTTCCACAGTAAACCTATACCTGCTGCATAGTCTGAATGACTCCATGTAGGTTCATCAGTCATTTGCAGCAGGGCTTTGTGTGCCGCCTGCACGAGTAACTCTGCTAATTACTGGATTACACACTAACAAATAGTATACCGCCATACCCTGCTGTTCTGGTGCTTATGCCGATGTAATATCCTAATTGTACTGAGCAGCAGAGGTCGGGGGCAGTCGCTGACAGAGCAGGGGAGGTGGCGTTACCTTTGGGGCTCATTCATCCTGTTGTTTCTCCGTTGTACCAGGCGTCACATTGATACTACAACATAATAGCGTATCATCCCTCACCCTGCTGTTCTGCGCTGAATTAGCAGAAACATTGTATATAATATTGTAGTTGTTGTTGCAATATGTGAGAGATTGGACTATAACACACGGTGTGTAACAGATGATGCCTACACTGATATCTTGTACAAAGCATATGCTGTAAGAGAATTTTCCAGAAGCCTCCAAATTTTGTATTTCTCTCACCTACTACAGTGTCATTCGGGACATCAACACAGATCTATGGAGGGTTAGGTCACTGGATTATCCCCTTTTCCTCTTTTGCACAATTAAATTACTGTACTACTGTGTGTATTCTCCATGTACTGTGACATCACTGTGTGCATTATCCCTGTACTGTGACATCACTGTGTGTATTATCCCTGTACTGTGACATCACTGTGTGTATTATCCCTGTACTGTGACATCACTGTGTGCATTATCCCTGTACTGTGACATCACTGTGTGTATTATCCCTGTACTGTGACATCACTGTGTGTATTATCCCTGTACTGTGACATCACTGTGTGCATTATCCCTGTACTGTGACATCACTGTGTGCATTATCCCTGTACTGTGACATCACTGTGTGTATTATTCCTGTACTGTGACATCACTGTGTGTGTTATTCCTGTCCTGTGACATCACTGTGTGTGTTATCCCTGTACTGTGACATCACTGTGTGTATTATCCCTGTACTGTGACATCACTGTGTGTATTCTCCATGTACTGTGACATCACTGTGTGCATTATCCCTGTACTGTGACATCACTGTGTGTATTATCCCTGTACTGTGACATCACTGTGTGTGTTATCCCTGTACTGTGACATCACTGTGTGTATTATCCCTGTACTGTGACATCACTGTGTGTATTATCCCTGTACTGTGACATCACTGTGTGTATTATCCCTGTACTGTGACATCACTGTGTGTATTATCCCTGTACTGTGACATCACTGTGTGTATTATCCCTGTACTGTGACATCACTGTGTGTATTATCTCTGTACTGTGACATCACCGTGTGTATTATCCCTGTACTGTGACATCACCGTGTGTATTATCCCTGTACTGTGACAACACCGTGTGTATTATCCCTGTACTGTGACATCACTGTGTGTATTACCCTGTACTGTGACATCACTGTGTGTATTATCTCTGTACTGTGACATCACTGTGTGTATTACCCCTGTACTGTGACATCACTGTGTGTATTATCCCTGTACTGTGACATCACTGTGTGTATTATCCCTGTACTGTGACATCACTGTGTGTATTATCCCTGTACTGTGACATCACTGTGTGTATTATCCCTGTACTGTGACATCACTGTGTGCATTATCCCTGTACTGTGACATCACTGTGTGTATTATCCCAGTACTGTGACATCACTGTGTGTATTATCTCTGTACTGTGACATCACTGTGTGTATTACCCCTGTACTGTGACATCACTGTGTGTATTACCCTGTACTGTGACATCACTGTGTGTATTATCTCTGTACTGTGACATCACTGTGTGTATTACCCCTGTACTGTGACATCACTGTGTGTATTATCCCTGTACTGTGACATCACTGTGTGTATTATCTCTGTACTGTGACATCACTGTGTGTATTATCCCTGTACTGTGACATCACTGTGTGTATTATCTCTGTACTGTGACATCACTGTGTGTATTACCCCTGTACTGTGACATCACTGTGTGTATTATCCCCGTACTATTACATCACTGTTCTGTACTATCCCTGTACTGGGACATCACTGTGTGTATTATCCCTGTACTGTGACATCACTGTGTGTATTATCCCTGTACTGTGACATCACTGTTCTGTATTATCCCTGTACTGGGACATCACTGTTCTGTATTATCCATGTACTGGGACATCACTGTTCTGTATTATCCCTGTACTGGGACATCACTGTTCTGAATTATCCCTGCACTGGGACATCACTGTTCTGTATTATCCCTGTACTGTGACATCACTGTGTGTATTATCCCTGTACTGTGACATCACTGTGTGTATTATCCCTGTACTGTGACATCACTGTGTGTATTTTCCCTGTACTGTGACATCACTGTTCTGTATTATCCCTGTACTGTGACATCACTGTGTGTATTATCCCTGTACTGTGACATCACTGTGTGTATTTTCCCTGTACTGTGACATCACTGTGTGTATTTGCCTGATTTGAAAACGCTGGATGCATTACTTTTCATCTGTGATTATTGATGAGATCTGCGACTGAGGTTCCTAATGGAACATACCGATAGATTGATATGATAGATATGAGAGATAGATAGATATCACAATCAATGCTGCGTTATGATTTGCGCTCTGAGGTTCCTTCTTATAAGCAGCTTTGGCAGAGGCACACCATTCCTCAATCACTTCCAGGAGTAATGCTCTTGGCTGAGGACCCTGATCGCAACGCAATGGATGTAATACGCAGGATAATTGAATCCAGGCTCGTAACGTGTGCTCCACATGTCTGCACTTATCATACAGTACAGGATCATCTCAGTTCATGCGGGAAAACAACTTTGCTCCGGTCCGCATCTTGCAACATGTAATTTACTGCCTGGGATCTGCAGGGGTAGCGTCGGATTTTGTCGTTTGGAGTAAACAAGCTGGATGTAGCCTCACATGATGAGTTTACTGACTCATCATTTCCTGTTGTTTCTTCTTCATGTCGTCTTGTGTTAATTGAAGCCTAAACTTTTCAAGTAGCAGCTGCTTCCTGCATAAACCCCAAAAAACTCTGATATACTGGAGATAATGGAGACCAGCTCCTCTAATAACACAAGTCGAGGGTCTAGATGTGTACAATAAGGCGCTTGTAGGGGTAAGGTGACAAGTATCACAGACAACCTGCTACTGAGGCCAGTTTAGCTTGTAGTGTAAAGAGACTCCTGAGCCCCATCATATAAGGTAAGAAATGTCCTTTGTGGAATTCCCTCTTTAATGTTAAATCTCACCTGTTTACCTATTAAAAAATCTCCTCCAAAGCCATATGCAATCGAGCCAAGAAGAGTCACTTTTCACCTCAGCGGAGTCACTTTTTTAGAGGCTGGAGTGAGTGTCACTACAGATATCTTAAGCTTAATGGAACCTACAACCTTTCTTTTTGTATCCTTTTACAAATTGAGACCCCAGAGCAGATGTATAATACTGGAGACCACAGAGCGGATGTATAATACTGGAGACCACAGAGCGGATGTATAATACTGGAGACCCCAGAGCGGATGTATAATACTGGAGACCTCAGAGCGGATGTATAATACTGGAGACCCCAGAGCGGATGTATAATACTGGAGACCACAGAGCGGATGTATAATACTGGAGACCTCAGAGCGGATGTATAATACTGGAGACCACAGAGCGGATGTATAATACTGGAGACCACAGAGCGGATGTATAATACTGGAGACCACAGAGCGGATGTATAATACTGGAGACCACAGAGCGGATGTATAATACTGGAGACCTCAGAGCGGATGTATAATACTGGAGACCCCAGAGCGGATGTATAATACTGGAGACCTCAGAGCGGATGTATAATACTGGAGACCTCAGAGCGGATGTATAATACTGGAGACCACAGAGCGGATGTATAATACTGGAGACAACAGAGCGCATGTATAATACTGGAGACAACAGAGCGGATGTATAATACTGGAGACCCCAGAGCGGATGTATAATACTGGAGACCTCAGAGCGGATGTATAATACTGGAGACCACAGAGCGGATGTATAATACTGGAGACCACAGAGCGGATGTATAATACTGGAGACCACAGAGCGGATGTATAATACTGGAGACCACAGAGCGGATGTATAATACTGGAGACCCCAGAGCGGATGTATAATACTGGAGACCACAGAACGGATGTATAATACTGGAGACCACAGAGCGGATGTATAATACTGGAGACCCCAGAGCGGATGTATAATACTGGAGACCTCAGAGCGGATGTATAATACTGGAGACCACAGAGCGGATGTATAATACTGGAGACCACAGAGCGGATGTATAATACTGGAGACCACAGAGCGGATGTATAATACTGGAGACCACAGAGCGGATGTATAATACTGGAGACAACAGAGCGGATGTATAATACTGGAGACAACAGAGCGGATGTATAATACTGGAGACCCCAGAGCGGATGTATAATACTGGAGACCACAGAACGGATGTATAATACTGGAGACCACAGAGCGGATGTATAATACTGGAGACCCCAGAGCGGATGTATAATACTGGAGACCACAGAGCGGATGTATAAGGCCGCAGGCCAGATAATATTACTGGAGATACGCAGAGCAGACTATAACAGAAAGCCGAGAGCAGGAGCGACAAGACAGACTTGACAGGACAGTGGAAGGGAGGCAAGAGACCATGCACAGGCCCTGCCAGGGGTGCACCGAGAGGCCCAAACCTGGGACCTGCAGCTTTAACCCCTGCTCTGCTGGAGGGTGCTGCACTGCCGAAAACTGGGACCTGCAGCCTTAACCCCTGCTGTGCTGGAGGGGACACATAGCCCAAATCTGGGACCTGCACTGCCCAAATCTGTGACAATGTATTAGAATTTGGGCTATGAATTGCTGAGTACTTGATGCAGGGTCCTGTACGTCGCTTGAAATGCGTTTTATGTCAGTAATTCTAACTAAAATAAAAGAATTTCCCCAAAATTTGGACATGTACCATCATGATCTGCACCGGCATCATATAGGAGGTGTTCCCAGAAGTAAAAAAAAGCTCTCACATAAGTTGTGTGTCCTTAAAAAGTAGCGATGGATAAAAGAATTTTTAGCTGTTGGTATTGAGATTGATAGACAATGTATCAGAGTTTTCATCAATGATTGCAGGACCCGCAGTGTGTTACTATTACTGAATACAATTCCATAATAATCCTCGAGTATAACATCTCATCTTGTGTATTGGCCGCTATCAATAATACGTCCTGTGGGGTTCGCTGGACAGTAGCCTTGGAGCAGATGTACATTACTACTACTTACTGCCGGACACTTTACTCATCAGCTTTTAGTGCTTCTGCGGCTAATTACTCGGCCATTAGTGGATTGGAAGGTCACACTGGGTCAAACACAGTTAAAGGAGAACTCCGAAGAAAAGGTAATGTATCCGATATAGTAACATCTACTGATAATGGCGATGATTCATCTACAGTGATGCATGGAGTGCAGTCCTCTACGAGGAAGAAGAACATGTAGCAATATACATTCTGTGTATAGTCTGTGGTCAGCTTCTATTAGGCACTTAATAATCTACAGTTTAAGGGATCTTCCACCTGTAGAAGTCATAACAATTCACTAGGATCATTGCACTCTTCAGAAATGGGCCCCTCAATAAATATACATATTTGTTTACTTACAAATTTATACACTTTTACACACATACACACATTTTTATACGCATATGACATATGGCGTACAATGTGCAGCATAATATGTATATAATGGTACACATCCTCCACTCTTTAGTGCGTCAGGTCGGAAGACAGGGCCCCCTGACAATGCAGGCCCCATAGCAGCTGCTTTGGCTTCTACCACTGTAGTTACCCCCTTGACTAGAATTCACCATCACTTCCTAATTGTTGGGAGTTTGACAGACCTGATATATCATCACAAATATACATTCAGGCCATTGCCATAGAAAGAAGGAACATCATGGTGACACCACAGACTTAGAGCAGTGTGAGGGCGGAGTGGAGCTTGCTGGGAGGACAGGATCAGTGTTCTATCAATCCCCTTGTATAGAAAAGCGTTGCTTCACCATTTTCTTTAATACATATCTATTGAATATATGTTATAACCCAGGACATAATTTTTTTTTCCCGGCTGGAACTGGTTGTTGCCAGGGCCAGTACCAGTACTGGGCATGCCTGGGCAAGTGCCGGGACCCAGAGCTGCTGGAGGGGGCCCACTTAAGGCTGTACATAAGGAATTTATGTGGGTGAGGGGGACTTTATATAAAATAACCATGAGAGGGATGTTTGGTATGATAAACTATTTTAAGGAACAGGAGACTATTTTAATTTCTGAATTTTTAATGCCGCCATGTGAGTTACTGCAAAGGGGCCCACTGAGGCTCTGTCACCCAGGGGCCTACTGATACTTGGAGCCGACCCCGATTGTTGCATCACTATTACCTGTGTTCCAAATGGAAGCACAAACTGTAAATTGGGTTGTCTACTCTGGACACTCAGGCATCTGAAGACTTGGACTTATAGCCAGTGTTGGGGGGGGGGGGGGGGGGTTGTCCTCACACTGTCACACTGCTGTGCTCTTGGTTCTATGTAATAAACTCTGACATGCACTGTGAGCTGTGAGGTCTTATATAGACAGGTTTGTGCTTTTCCTAATCAGGTCCAAGCTGTTTAATTAAACACAGCTGGACTCCAATGAAGGAGTAGAACCATCTCAAAGAGGGTCAGAAGTGTCACATCAAAGGGGCTGAATACTTATGACCATGTGATGTTTTAGTTTTTATTGTTTAATAAAGTAGCAAAAATATCTACATTCCTGTTTTCTTTACGTCAAGCTGGGGGCAGAAGGCACATTAATAAGCAAAAAAAGGGATGTGAATACTTTCTGTACCCACTGTCTGGTCATTGATGGTGACACATTTGATTTAATGAAATTGTTTTGCCAAATTGTTCCATTAACCTATTGTGGTTCTATGCTAGAAATGACTTCCAGATTATCAGAATTTCGGGATTATGATGCAGGATTATGTATTTATACCTTCAGGGTTGGAGCTTTTATAATGCTGTCGGTACCTTAGCAGCTCCTATAGAGTCAGCTGATAAATAATTAGTGAGTGGGGAGATAAAAGGATGATTAATTAGGGAGGGGTCCGCTTTTCCTGGCTGCCTGAAATCCCACCGGAGCGCTGCGTTGCCTCGCAGTCATCTGTTGAATCACTTCTGTGTTCTGAGCTAAACGATATCTCTTTTGTGAACATAACTCCAGCGCTGGGGCTGCGCCTCCTGAGACATCTCCGGATAAGTATTCCTAAACTGCGCGGCATACGAACAACGCGCGGTAATGTAAGCGTCCCGCCGCATCTCACAGGCTGCTGATAATGGCTCTAAATGGGGCTATCGATTCAGTTTGTTGCTCTAGGAATAACTATTTTGTTTTTTAACAATTGAATAAAATCTAATGATTGATCTGGGGCCGGGATAAAGAAAAGGCAGGAGAGTCAAGTGTCCTGGACAGAGGGTACAGGGGTACTCCCATTCCAGATGTATAGTGTTTGTTCACAGAACCATAACTAGAAACTTTGTAGACATTATAAAGATGGTTTTCCAGCAAATATAAAGTTCTGAGAGACCAGGAAGCAGTGACTTTACACCACCTTGTACTGACACTCCAACTCCGAGTCACTACTCAAAGTAAGAGTGTCATGTTATTTTAGCTTGTTCATGCTATTTGCACTGAAGATATCCAGCCCCCTTAGTCACAGCAGCTAGTAGCTACCGTGACTGAGGGGACTGGATTTTTTCAGTGCTGCAGCATGAATCCAGTCGAATGATGCAATGACTCTTTGGAAACTATGTAACCTGGGGCTGGAAGGCCATTGTAAGAGAGTGTAAAGGCACTGCTTCTAGCCGCTCTGACCTATCTGAATGCCAGAGACACCAAGAATGGAAACAAGTAAGTTTATACACTGCTGAATTTATATATTCCCTGCATGACCCCTTTGAGTCTCTTGGGTCCAAGTGCAACAAGTAGATAGATGCTATCAAGTCTCAAAATTATCCAAACTGCAAGTAAATGCAGAGTTTACTGTGATGTAAGGAAACAGAGTCAGACAGCAAGCCCAGATATTCTCCTAATTCTGGTCTGGTCACCTCTGCATTCATTTACCACCTGGATGGTACTAAGGAACCTCGTGGTAACCGTACTGATATTATATATATATATATATATATATATATATATATATATATATATCTATATCTATATCTATATCTATATCTATACATATATATATATCTATACATATATATATATTCAGCACGGTTACCACTACAGCCCTGCAGTGCTGGGGTCCTGAGTTCAAGTCCCATCCAGGTCAACATCTGCAAAGAGTTTGTATGTTCTCTCCCTGTTTGCGTGGGTTTCCTCCGAGTCCTCCGGTTTCCTCCCACACTCCAAAACATACTGGTAGGTTGATTAGATTGTGAGCCCCATTGGGGACAGGGAATAATTTGGGAAGCTTTGTGCAGCGCTGCATAATCTGTGTGCACTATATAAATAAAGAAATTATTATTATTATATACAGGCGGTCCCCTACTTAAGGACACCCGACTTACAGACAACCCATAGTTACAGACAGACCCCTCTGCCCACTCTGACCTCTGGTGAAGCTCTCTGGATGCTTTAAAATAGTCCCAGACTGCAATAATCAGCTTAAAATTGTCTGCAATGAAGCTTTATTGATAATTCTTGGTCCTATTACAGAAAAAAAATTTGAAACTCCAATTGTCACTGGGGCAAAAAAAAAAAATTGTCGGGAACTACAATGATAAAATATACAGTTTCGACTTACATACAAATTCAACTTAAGAACAAACCTACAGTCCCTATCTTGCATGTAACCTGGGGACTGCCTGTATATGCCATACTAGTTATGTATAGCGATTCCTCTTTAAAAAAAAAAAAAAATGAACAGCTACTGAGATGATGTAAATTTTATGTACTATATTCTGGGCTAATTAATTTCCAAAAATATCTTTGGATCTGCAAGGTTAGAGACGAATAAGAAAATTGTGAACTGTTGTAGTCACCGCTAGGGGGAGCTAAATAGCTTAATTTATACTGTTTAATAGACATATAGGAGGATACAGCAATTTCTTAAACTATTTCTTGTCGTGGCTTATGACATCCATCTAAAACTTTATCTATGTAATCTATGGCTCTGCAAAGGAAAAACAGCCTGTATAATGATATGTTAAGGGGTCATCTCGCTTTAATGATGGGTGTATTTGGTTTAAAAGAAAACCCTCTGCATGGAGTCAGTAAAAGCGATTATAACTATGACGATGATTGGTACCACAATGCAGCAAAGACTGTGCCATTCAGCCTGAGCGATAAAATATGCCCACAATTATATAATGTAACAATGTAAACAGTTACAAAGTGATTGACAATGTAATACTATTGGTGCAACGATTCAATGGAGAACATGAACCCAGGACCTCCCAATAGACAAGTAGGATTATGACAAGTCCTGGAATTATCGGTTTGGTGATGATTAGTGAGTCATTGCTGGCTATAGGGTCACCTACCGAGTCCATAATGAGTCCCTGGATGAGAAACTGGAGAGCCTGGAGGCTGACGATCGCATGTCTCAGCTGTCACCGCCAGAAAATTACCTGTGACGGAAACAAGAGAAAAGCTTATGACACAAAGGCTCAAAATGACGGTAATTTTCTTGCTTTCTTCTAGTTTACTGTTCATGGCTTAAAACACAAAAAAGAATGAATCATAAAATATAACAGGAATTGTGATTGAATGAACAACGCGCTTCACCATTATGTCACAGATAACATTGTCATCAGCCCCAGCACATTCACCAATCCCTGCATACCCCCTAACAGAGTGTACAATAGAGATAGCATGTCCTGGGTTATTACTGCCCCCTATGTACAAGAATATAACTACTATAATACTGCACCCTATGTACAAGAATATAACTACTATAATACTGCCCCCTATGTACAGGAATATAACTACTATAATACTGCCCCCTATGTACAAGAATATAACTACTATAATACTGCCCCTATGTACAAGAATATAACCTCTATAATACTGCCCCCTATGTACAAGAATATAACTACTATAATACTGCCTCCTATGTACAAGAATATAACTACTATAATACTGCCTCCTATGTACAAGAATACAACTACTATAATACTGCCCCCTATGTACAAGAATATAACTACTATAATACTGCCCCCTATGTACAAGAATATAACTACTATAATACTGCCCCCTATGTACAGGAATATAACTACTATAATACTGCCCCCTATGTACAGGAATATAACTACTATAATACTGCCCCCTATGTACAAGAATACAACTACTATAATACTGCCCCCTATGTACAAGAATATAACTACTATAATACTGCCCCCTATGTACAAGAATATAACTACTATAATACTTCCCCCTATGTACAAGAATATAACTACTATAATACTGCCCCCTATGTACAAGAATATAACTACTATAATACTGCCCCCTATGTACAAGAATATATCTACTATAATACTGCCCCCTATGTACAAGAATATAACTACTATAATACTGCCCCCTATGTACAGGAATATAACTACTATAATACTGCCCCCTATGTACAGGAATATAACTACTATAATACTGCCCCCTATGTACAAGAATATAACTACTATAATACTGCCTCCTATGTACAAGAATACAACTACTATAATACTGCTCCCTATGTACAAGAATATAACTACTATAGTACTGCCCCCCTATGTACAAGAATATAACTGCTATAATACTGCCCCCTATGTACAGGAATATAACTACTATAATACTGCCCCCTATGTACAAGAATACAACTACTATAATACTGCTCCCTATGTACAAGAATATAACTACTATAATACTGCCCCCTATGTACAAGAATATAACTACTATAATACTGCCCCCTATGCACAGGAATATAACTACTATAATACTGCTCCCTATGTACAAGAATATAACTACTATAATACTGCTCCCTATGTACAAGAATATAACTACTATAATACTGCCTCCTATGTACAAGAATACAACTACTATAATACTGCTCCCTATGTACAAGAATATAACTACTATAGTACTGCCCCCCTATGTACAAGAATATAACTGCTATAATACTGCCCCCTATGTACAGGAATATAACTACTATAATACTGCCCCCTATGTACAAGAATACAACTACTATAATACTGCTCCCTATGTACAAGAATATAACTACTATAATACTGCCCCCTATGTACAAGAATATAACTACTATAATACTGCCCCCTATGCACAGGAATATAACTACTATAATACTGCTCCCTATGTACAAGAATATAACTACTATAATACTGCCCCCTATGTACAAGAATATAACTACTATAATACTGCCCCCTATGTACAGGGATATAACTACTATAATACTGCCCCCTATGTACAAGAATATAACTACTATAATACTGCCTCCTATGTAGAGGAATATAACTACTATAATACTGCCCCCTATGTACAAGAATATAACTACTATAATACTGCCCCCTATGTACAAGAATATAACTACTATAATACTGCCCCCTATGTACAAGAATATAACTACTATAATACTGCCCCCTATGTACAGGAATATAACTACTATAATACTGCCCCCTATGTACAAGAATATAACTACTATAATACTGCCCCCTATGTACAAGAATATAACTACTATAATACTGCCCCCTATGTACAAGAATATAACTACTATAATACTGCCCCCTATGTACAGGAATATAACTACTATAATACTGCTCCCTATGTACAAGAATATAACTACTATAATACTGCCCCCTATGTACAAGAATATAACTACTATAATACTACCCCTATGTACAAGAATATAACTACTATAATACTGCCCCCTATGTACAAGAATATAACTACTATAATACTGCCCCCTATGTACAGGAATATAACTACTATAATACTGCCCCCTATGTACAAGAATATAACTACTGTAATACTGCCCTATATGTACAAGAATATAACTACTATAATACTGTTCCCTATGTACAAGAATATAACTACTATAATACTTCCCCCCTATGTACAGGAATATAACTACTATAATACTGTTCCCTATGTACAGGAATATAACTACTATAATATTGCCCCCTATGTACAGGAATATAACTACTATAATACTGCCCCCTATGTACAGGAATATAACTACTATAATACTGCCCCCTATGTACAAGAATATAACTACTATAATACTGCCCCCTATGTACAGGAATATAACTACTATAATAATGCCCCCTATGTACAAGAATATAACTACTATAATAATGCCCCCTATGTACAAGAATATAACTACTATAATACTGCCCCCTATGTACAAGAATATAACTACTATAATACTGCCCCCTATGTACAAGAATATAACTACTATAATAATGCCCCCTATGTACAAGAATATAACTAATATAATACTGCCTCCTATGTACAAGAATATAACTACTATAATAATGCCCCCTATGTACAAGAATATAACTAATATAATACTGCACTTCTTTCTTCATTCCTCCCTTCCTTATATACTCTTTTCATCCCTGGCTGGTTAATGCTCGGTGTATAAGCTGCACATATACTGCCCCCTTCCCTGCACATATTATGTGATATGTATTTGCATTGGGTGGTTTTATCAGTTCGTTAAACATACACTATATACACATTGTAATTCTCTATAGATACTTTACCTTTATGGGAAACACTTTGCAATGGTTTCCATGCTCACAGTATGTATGAAATCTACACTAAGTTATTATATGAGTCGTGTCCCCAGACATTCCCAGAAGAACCTTATTGTTTCTGAACCTGAACTGGAAGATAAAGATCTTGGCCTGTAAGATGTTAGGATGTAGATCTCAGTAAGGGTGAAGTTTATGATCCCTTTAAGCCATAAGTCATAACATTGGATGCCTCTCGGTCAGGTGACACATTCTTGTGATACTTTGAATTACAGATTGATTAAAAGTTGCTCTGAGTGTTTCTCTGGATGCACATGGAGAGGGAGTTCACTTTCATGGAGGTTTATCATTTAGGAACAGTATGAGGAAAAGCAGGACCCGGTTAAAAATCATCTCCTAATATATTGAAGAGCTGTGCAATGTTGTTAGTAGCAGCAGGACTGTGAAATGTAGATTTATTTTCCAGGGTTGTAGCTTATCCATATTCAATGGAGTGTATCCCCAAACTGCTGTGCTCTGTTCTCTCTACAACCAGTGTTGGGTGTTGTTCTTGGAGAGCAGTATATTCATGTCTTTGTGTATGTTGTTAGTAGCAGCAAGACTGTGGAATGTGGATTTATGTTCCAGGATTGTAGTTTATCCATGTTCAATGGAGTGTATCCCCACACTGCTGTGCTCTGTTCTCTCTACAACCAGTGTTGGGTGTTGTTCTTGGAGAGCAGTATATTCATGTCTTTGTGTATGTTGTTAGTAGCAGCAAGACTGTGGAATGTGGATTTTTGTTCCAGGATTGTAGCTTATCCCAGTGCACTGAGGGTGTATACTCAGAATGATGTGCTCTGTGCTCTCTGCAGCCAGTTTGTGGCTATTGTTCCTGCAGAGATGTGTAATGATACCTCTGTGTATGTCGTCAGTAGAAGCAGGACTGTGAAATATGGGTTTGTGTTCCAGGATTGTAGCTTCTCCTAGTGCACTGAGGGTGTATACTCAGAATGATGTGCTCTCTGCAGCCAGTTTGTGGCTATTGTTCCTGCAGAGATGTGTAATGATATTTCTGTGTTTGTTGTCAGTAGAAGCAGGACTGTGAAATATGGATTTTTGTTCCAGGATTAGAGCTTCTCTAAGTGCACTGGTGGTGTGTCCTCACACTGCTGTGCCGTGTGCAGATATTATTAGGCCTTGTCCCTGGTGAGATGTGATATGATGCCTTTGTGTAGGTTGTTAATAGAAGCAGGACTGTGTAATATATTCCAGGGTTGTAGATTCTCTAAGCACTCTAGCAGTGTGTCCTCACACTGCTCTCCTCTTAGCTCTCTGCATTGAGCGGCTACACACACACTCTTCTCTTTTCTGTGTGATAAAAACCTCCCAAAGCTTTTACTTAGAGCTGACAGGATGAATTGTGGAGTAGTTTACTGCAGAGAGCACAGAGCACAGCAGTGCAAGGACACCAGTGCACTTGGAGAAGCTACAATCCTGGCAAATTACATTACGATAGTAGCTGCAGTACCATATGTAACCACACTCAGAATTGCCCCTCTTTGGCACTGCAACAAAAAATCCCTAAATATGGTTTTACTGGTTGGATTCAATTATTTTACTAATTAAGGAGCTTCTCCAAGGTTATAAAAAGATGACTGCTTTCTGCTAGAACAAGCGCCACACCTGTCTATAGGTTGTGTCTGGTATTGACGCGCATTGCTATTTAAGTGAATGGGACTAAGATGCAGTAACACACGTAACCTATGGATAAAGGGGGCGCTATCTCTTGGGTAAACAGCCCCTGTTTCATTTGATGGCAAAGATAGACGGTTAGTGTATCCTGACAGAAATCCCTTTAAATCTCCCCTCTCCGCTCGTGTAATGTGCAGTTGTAGTTCGCGCATAGAGCAGATTCATCCTCTGGAACATTGATAATTAAAGCATTGATTAAGTGATTGAATATATCTGTGATAGTAAATCACATGGGGGGCTGCCGGACCACCGCTACTCCTGGCGGCTGGAAGACATTGATGTACAGTGATATACTCCCTATCGCTCTGCTGTAATGTAATGGACACTGTATATAGGACAGGACGACTGGCAATCTGCCTCATGGAGGAAATATTGTCACAATGTATTTTTCTTAGAGGGAATGTCCACTTTTAGCTCTACAGACTCAATGTAATATTGTCATGTTAGGTACACCAGCGTATGATGAAATCCTCAGTGCCCTGTAGTGCTATACAGTGCCTAATACTTCCACATTACCCATGTAATATTGTTATGGCTGTTATACAGTCCCCAAATAATATTGCAATACAGTGCCCAAGTAATACCACTATACAGTGCCCAAGTAATACCGCTATAGAGTGCCCAAGTAATACTGCTATACAGCGCCCAAATAATACTGCAATACAGTGCACAAGTAATACTACTATACAGTACGCAAGTAATACTACTATACAGTATGCAAGTAATACTACTATACAGTACGCAAGTAATACTGCAATAAAGTGTCCAAGTAATACCACTATACAGTGCCCAAGTAATACCGCTATAGAGTGCCCAAGTAATACCACTATAAAGTGCCCAATTAATAACGCTATATAGTGCCCAAGTAAAACCGCTATACAGTGCCCAAATAATACTGCAATACAGTAAGCAATATATAGTGCCTAATACTTCCACATTACCCGTGTAATATTGTTATGGCTGTTATAGAGTCCCTAAATAATACTGCAATACAGTGCCCAAGTAATACCGCTATACAGTGCCCAATTAATATCACTATACACTGCCCAAGTAATACTGCTATACAGTGCCCAAATAATACTGCAATACAGTACGCAAGTATTACTGCTATATAGTGGCCAAGTAATACCGCTATACAGTGACCAAGTAATATAGCCATACAGTGCCCAAGTAATACAGCCATACAGTGCCCAAGTAATACAGCCATACAGTGACCAAGTAATACAGCCATACAGTGCCCAAGTAATACAGCCATACAGTGCCCAAGTAATACAGCCATAATACTGCTAAAAAGTACCCAAGTAATTCAGCCATTCAGTGCCTTACACTGGCAAATTACCCATGTAATACTGTTATCCAGTACTCAAGTAATACTGCCATACAGCGCCCAAAATTGACACATTACCCAAGTAATACTGCTATACATTGCCTAATACAGCCACATTACTCATGTAATACTGCTATACAGTACCCAAGGAATATTGCTATAATGTGCCCTAGTAATACTGCATTACTGTAAACAGTGCCCAGCTAATGGTACCACACAGTGCCTAGTCCTGCCTCATTACCCATGTAATACTATTAAACCGTGCTGTAATTCTGCTATGCTGTGCATTACCCATATATAGTACCTTTATACCGTGCCTTGGTATGGTGTCATGTTACATAAATAATACTGTAAGATAATCAATGCTGTCATATTATGCAAGTTATACCGCTATACAGTGTCCAGTAGTATCAATGAGTAATACAGGTCCTGGCGGTGTGTCCCCAGTCATAAATTATCCAAAAATTCCATCATAATAATAATGGGGGAAAACCATGGGGCCTCTCTGTGGATGAAGCCTCACATGGTGGGGGGTAGTTTTTATGATGTTCCCGGCAGTTTTTTCTTCCATAGGGGAGTTATTTAGTCCTTTGAATGGGCCTTGTGCACACAGACAATGTGCGGACCCTCCTGGGGGGCTCCTGAGCGCTCGTCTAAGGGGGCAGCAAACTGGAAGCTAAATATAAAAATACAACCCCAGAAAATCCTCTGCCTGTGTTGTTCTTGCTCTCCAGTGAGCAGGTCTGAATTATTCAGGAGGTGAGGTCTGGTTACTGTGAGATCACACTCGTGGCACGTGGCCACTCGCTCCTCTGTTATTCTGGGATTGGGGGGGGGGGATTTGCTAATAAAAACAACTGCAGATTGTAGTCCCTGCACCCTCTGCCTCATCAGAAACTAAGCTTCATGCCTAAAGGGATTCCAAACCGTTCCCAAATACCGGTATTATGTATATAGCCCAGTGCACAGCAGAGTGTTTGTTACAATTGTATCCAGAAAATTCCCAGCTACAGACATTAGCAGGGAATAACCAAAGCTCTTTTATCCATATTCTGGACACACAGCACAGTACTACTACTCCTAACCTGTATATATGGACACAGTACTACTACTCCTATCCTGTATATATGGGCACAGCACACAGTACTACTACTCCTATCCTGTATGTATGGGTACAGCACAGTACTACTACTCCTATCCTGTATGTATGGGTACAGCACAGTACTACTACTCCTAACCTGTATATATGGGCACAGCACAGTACTACTACTCCTAACCTGTATATATGGGCACAGCACAGTACTACTACTCCTAACCTGTATATATGGGCACAGCACAGTACTACTACTCCTATCCTGTATATATGGGCACAGCACAGTACTACTACTCCTATCCTGTATATATGGGTACAGCACAGTACTACTACTCCTATCCTGTATATATGGGTACAGCACAGTACTACTACTCCTATCCTGTATATATGGGCACAGCACAGTACTACTACTCCTATCCTGTATATATGGACACAGCACAGTACTACTACTCCTATCCTGTATATATGGGCACAGCACAGTACTACTACTCCTATCCTGTATATATGTGTACAGCACAATACTACTACTCCTATCCTGTATATATGGGCACAGCACAATACTACTACTCCTATCCTGTATATATGGGCACAGCACAGTACTACTACTCCTATCCTGTATATATGGGCACAGCACAGTACTACTACTCCTATCCTGTATATATGGGCACAGCACAGTACTACTACTCCTATCCTGTATATATGGGTACAGCACAGTACTACTACTCCTATCCTGTATATATGGGCACAGCACAGTACTACTACTCCTATCCTGTATATATGGACACAGCACAGTACTACTACTCCTATCCTGTATATATGGGCACAGCACAGTACTACTACTCCTATCCTGTATATATGGGCACAGCACAGTAATACTACTCCTATCCTGTATATATGAGCACAGCACAGTACTACTACTCCTATCCTGTATATATGAGCACAGCACAGTACTACTACTCCTATCCTGTATATATGGGCACAGCACAGTACTACTACTCCTATCCTGTATATATGGGCACAGCACAGTACTACTACTCCTATCCTGTATATATGGGCACAGCACAGTACTACTACTCCTATCCTGTATATATGAGCACAGCACAGTACTACTACTCCTATCCTGTATATATGGGCACAGCACAGTACTACTACTCCTATCCTGTATATATGGGCACAGCACAGTACTACTACTCCTATCCTGTATATATGGGCACAGCACAGTACTACTACTCCTATCCTGTATATATGAGCACAGCACAGTACTACTACTCCTATCCTGTATATATGAGCACAGCACAGTACTACTACTCCTATCCTGTATATATGGGCACAGCACAGTACTACTACTCCTATCCTGTATATATGGGCACAGCACAGTACTACTACTCCTATCCTGTATATATGGGCACAGCACAGTACTACTACTCCTATCCTGTATATATGTACACAGCACAGTACTACTACTCCTATCCTGTATATATGGGTACAGGACAGTACTACTACTCCTATCCTGTATATATGGGTACAGCACAGTACTACTACTCCTATCCTGTATATAGGGGCACAGCACAGTACTACTACTCCTATCCTGTATATAGGGGCACAGCACAGTACTACTACTCCTATCCTGTATATATGGACACAGCACAGTACTACTACTCCTATCCTGTATATATCAGCACAGCACAGTACTACTACTCCTATCCTGTATATATGAGCACAGCACAGTACTACTACTCCTATCCTGTATATATGGGCACAGCACAGTACTACTACTCCTATCCTGTATATATGGGCACAGCACAGTACTACTACTCCTATCCTGTATATATGGGCACAGCACAGTACTACTACTCCTATCCTGTATATATGTACACAGCACAGTACTACTACTCCTATCCTGTATATATGGGTACAGGACAGTACTACTACTCCTATCCTGTATATATGGGTACAGCACAGTACTACTACTCCTATCCTGTATATATGGGCACAGCACAGTACTACTACTCCTATCCTGTATATATGGGCACAGCACAGTACTACTACTCCTATCCTGTATATATGGGCTCAGCACAGTACTACTACTCCTATCCTGTATATATGGGTACAGCACAGTACTACTACTCCTATCCTGTATATAGGGACACAGCACAGTACTACTACTCCTATCCTGTATATAGGGGCACAGCACAGTACTACTACTCCTATCCTGTATATAGGGGCACAGCACAGTACTACTACTCCTTTCCTGTATATATGGGCACAGCACAGTACTACTACTCCTATCCTGTATATATGGGCACAGCACAGTACTACTACTCCTATCCTGTATATATGGGCACAGCACAGTACTACTATTCCTATCCTGTATATATGGGCACAGGGCACAGCACAGTACTACTACTCCTATCCTGTATATATGGGCACAGAACAGTACTACTATTCCTATCCTGTATATATGGGCACAGCACAGTACTACTACTCCTATCCTGTATATATGGGCACAGCACAGTACTACTACTCCTATCCTGTATATATGAGCACAGCACAGTACTACTACTCCTATCCTGTATATATGGGCACAGCACAGTGCTACTACTCCTATCCTGTATATATGGGCACAGCACAGTACTACTACTCCTATCCTGTATATATGGGCACAGCACAGTACTACTACTCCTATCCTGTATATATGGGCACAACACAGTACTACTACTCCTATCCTGTATATATGAGCACAGCACAGTACTACTATTCCTATCCTGTATATATGGGCACAGCACAGTACTACTACTCTTATCCTGTATATATGGACACAGCACAGAACTACTACTCTTATCCTGTATATATGGCACAGCACAGTACTACAACTCCTATCCTGTATATATGGGCACTGCACAGTACTACTACTCCTATCCTGTATATATGAGCACAGTACTACTACTCCTATCCTGTATATATGGGTACAGCACAGTACTACTACTCCTATCCTGTATATATGGTTACAGCACAGTACTACTACTCCTTTCCTGTATATATTTTGTTACAGCACAGTACTACTACTCCTATCCTGTATATATGAGCACAGCACAGTACTACTACTCCTATCCTGTATATATGGGCACAGCACAGTACTACTACTCCTATCCTGTATATATGGGCACAGCACAGTACTACTACTCCTATCCTGTACTGTTGGGGAAAAGTAAAGTCCCAGAGGATCCTCTGTTGACCCCAGACTCCAAGCTAAATATTGCACCTTAGAGCTCCATCAAAAGACCCCCCCGATTTATGAACTATGAATTAGGAAGGTTGAGCCCCAGAATAATTTTAGTGGACCCTTCCTATAATCCAAAATTAAATCCTAAATTTAGTAGATCTGGTGCAATAATATACTTAGTAAATTTCCCTTGTTGTTGCTCTTGTATGCAGCCACCTCCTGCACAGAATATACTCGCCCCATGTGTCCGCTCTGTTCTCCATATGGGACCCCCTGGGTATGTTATTAGTCTGCACCCCTCCCCCCCCCCCCCCATACCTCCCCCTATTGTCGGTTGTGTAATTTTCCTCCCCCCCAGAGCTTCACACACTGATGTCCTGCTCCCAGCTGTCCACATCTGCTGTGGGGGGCCCCGGGCACTGCCTTGTCCCCTCCGGCCGGATAGACAGGATACAGTCCCGGGCGCTGGGCAGCAGAGGACACGGATCACAGCAGAACTTTCCTTCCTCTATGGAAGGTTTCCTGCTGTCACTGAACTTTTCCTCTGAAAATAGCTCAGCCCCCGCGTGGTGTCACATTTCCCAAAGTTCACGGCAGAACTTTATCAGACTTCCTAAAGATATGAATTCTGAATAGGACTTCATCCAGGGCTTCCTGCATCATGAATAGAATCCCAGAACTACAGTGCGGACTGTATAGGAAGGAAAGTAATTTACATGCCGTTACAGAAGCCCATGACACCTGCAGTGCACATCTGCATATATAACTTACCTTGCACCCTGACAGAATCCTCTGTGTAGTCCCAGGCGTTGGGCTTTGGTTTCGATGCATTTTAAAAAACAACACATGACTTCTCTGTGCTGCAGACTCCTCAGCTCTCAGCCCCCACCTTTGTACTCCTGTACAGCTCCTCCCTCCTGCACAGGAGCACGGTGGTGGTGGCCGAGAGCTGAGGAGTCTGCAGCACAGACAAGCCACATGTTGTTTTCTGAAATGCATCCAAACCAAAGCCCAACCCCTGGGACTATACTGATGATTCTGTCAGGGTAGAAGGTAAGTTATAACACACAATTATATTGTAATGCAAATGCTTAGAGAAAGCAGACAGACAGATGTGCAATGCAGGTGTGATGGGCTTTTGCAACCTGTCTTTAGTGAAAATAAGCTCCCTGGTGACAGGTTCCCTTTGACATCTTCCAATTCTGTTCTTGTGCTGTGGCATCAGATATGGACTGTGTGACACAGACACTTATACCCTTAGGCCCCTTTCACACTGCTGTCTTCTCTGCTCTCTGCTGCCAGTGTTAGGTATTGCCCCTGGAAAATGTGTGATCAGACCCTTGTGTATTTTGTTAGTAGCAGGAGGACTGTGAAATATAGATTTAAATTCTAAGATTTTTTTTTTGTTATGTTCTGTGCTCCCTGCGGCCAGTGTTAGGTATTGTCCCTGGAGAGATGTGTAATCATACCTTTACTTATTCTGTTACTACCAGCAGGACTGTGAAATATGGATTTATATCTATACATCATTGAGCGCCTAAACTCATGTGGCCAGGGTGATGTCATTTAAGGTTCTGTCACATATGCAATGTCTACCCCATGTATGTATCTGATCACATGAAATCACAGCAGCCACCATGGACTTCTACTCCTCCCCATACTCCACGGAGGCTGCTGTGATTTCATGTGATCAGATACATACATGGGGTAGACATTGCATATGTGAGAAATCCTTAGATGACATCATCCTGGTCACATGTCATGAACTACTAAATACTTAGAAAAGGAGGGTAGGAGTAGGACACACCCCAGTGATGCCAGGTAAGATAAAGTTAATTTATGGGAATGTGAGACAAACTATGCTCTATGGGAACCTGTCACTAGCTGTATTTGTTAAAAATTAGCTGACAGGTTCCCTTGAAGTCTCCAATGCCCATTTAAAGTGGGTCTGTTAAATGCATTTCTATAAAGATTTTGTACAAAAATTTTCTGCAGCATTTCTGAGCCCATATATATATAATATTTGGGCACAGTATATATGGCCATAGATATTTACAGTATTGCATGATAAATCCATATTTCCCTTTACAATATGCAGAAGTATGTTGCCACAGAGCCCTTACAGCTCCATTTTTAGAGAATAAACATATTGTATTTTCAAAAACAAAGTACAGACCCTTGTATTTGCCACGTTCAGTAACTGTATCCTAAAGGAAAATCTACCATCAAAATCCAACATAATAAATCAGGGACACTTAGGTCCAGACACCGTGACTGTGGTAATCTTCTTATATTTGTTATCCATGGCCTCCTTCCTCCTAAAATAGATTTTTTAAATTATACTAATGAGCCAGAAGGCCTCTAGAATGTTACCAGAGCCCCTCTGTGCTGCAGCTTCATAGGCCGTTACACTGTCTCCTCCTCCCCCTTCTCCATCAGCACTTCCCCCTTCTCTCTGCCTGATGTCATCTCACACAGGGAGTGAAAGGTGCTCCCGCACAGTGCAACAGCCTGTGAAGCTGCAGCGCAGAGGGCTCTGGTAACACCCCCAGAGTCTTTCTGGCTCATTATGATGATTTTAAATGTTGATTTAAGAAGGAACAAATATAAGAAGGTTACCACCTTGGATCTATGAGGAAGTGTCCATGGTTTATCATGATGGATTTTGATTGTTGATTTCCTTTAAAGGATTTGTTCAAGATTGTAATAAAAACATGTCTGCTTTATTCTAAACAGCACCACACATTTCTACAGGTTACACGCGGTACTGCAGCTGAGCCCTGTATCTGTATACATGTACACGACACTGAAACATTGGGGGTCATTTACTAAGGGCTCAGTTTTACCTGAATATTACCGTTTTTCCCTGAATTGGCCCGGGTTTTTGGCGCACGCGATCGGATTGTGGCGCATCGGCGCTGGCATGCACGCGACGGAAATCGGGGGGCGTGGCTGTCGGGAAACCCAACGGATTTGGAAATATCGCCGTATTTTAAAAAAAAAAATGTGTTGCTTGACACGCACTTACCTGCACCCAGCCTAGGTTGGTGAACTCTGGCGGACTTCAGTGCAGCAGCGACACCTGGTGGACATCGGGCGAACTACCTTAGTGAATCCCCGGAAGACCCGAATCAGCGTCGGAGAACCCGCCGCTGGATCGCGACAGGACCGGGTAAGTAAATGTGCCCCATTGTATCAGAAGATAATCATGTGCTGTGTATAATCCCTGCTGATACAATATAACAAATCCCCAATTATAAAATCTTACAGGAGATGTCTGAGAATGTAAGACGTCCGGTAGATGTGTTTCAGCATTTCTGGACAACCCCATTAAGAAGTCGCTTTCTTCACTTCACCAATGCAATATATATGATGATATCCCAGGGATGAACATTGATTGGGTCCGTTTCCTAGAAGGAAGCGCCAGGGAGGAGAAATCTGATTGGCTGATACATTTTTAATATATTATATCCTGTATATATTTTCCCCTCCCCCACCACTCAGCTTATCCTAACACTGCAGTACTACAATGCACGGCCAGCAGAGGAGAATCCTGAACTGCAGGACCGCCACTTATTATTATTGTCTTCACATTTTTAATGACCTGGACCAACCACTTATAATGTATGGAATAATGTATAGAATTAACCCTATAGGGAGATAACGTAGAGCAATATTGTAACAAAACACCAGAACTATCCACCATCCAAAGCAAACATTCAAATAATTGCGATTCGTGATGTATACGGGGCAGCATTGATGTTTACGACAAGTACTTACTGCCATCAGTGGTGGATAGTGGTACTGCACTCTGCACACTGTGATATGCCTAATGTGGGATGTAGGGGGCGCCAGTACATGACACAGAAAATTGAGAAACAAGATATAGGGCAGTGATGGGGAACCTTTTAGACACCGAGTGCCCAAACTACAACCAAAACCTGCGTATTTTTCGCAAAGTGCCAATGTGACAATTTAAGAGTAACTTATTATCCCTGCTCTGTCACAGGTTTAAATTGTATAGGCACCTGAGGACACCAATACGATAAAAAGAAGGAGAGCAAGTTTGGATTATCATTGTAGCGTCCTTCTAGGGTCCTGGGCTGCCTGGGATTGCAAGAGGCCTTGAGTCCTGTTTGCCAAACTCTACCCTGGGGTGATGGCAAGGGTGCCCATAGAGAGGGCTCTGAGTGCCACCTCTGGCACCTGTGCCATAGGTTCGCCACCACTGATATAGGGAATGCCTATACCCCAGCACAGGGTATAACATATATGAAACCTTGTTGCCAATTGATAATGGGATCTGTGTCTAACTTATTAGTACTTATTATCCCTGTACTGTGACATCACTGTGTGTACTATCCCTGTACTGTGACATCACTGTGTGTACTATCCCTGTACTGTGACATCACTGTGTGTACTATCTCTGTACTGTGACATCACTGTGTGTACTATCCCTGTACTGTGACATCACTGTGTGTATTATCTCTGTACTGTGACATCACTGTGTGTATTATCTCTGTACTGTGACATCGCTGTGTGTATTATCCCTGTACTGTGACATCGCTGTGTGTATTATCCCTGTACTGTGATATCACTGTGTGTATTATCCCTGTACTGTGACATCACTGTGTGTATTATCCCTGTACTGTGACATCGCTGTGTGTACTATCCCTGTACTGTGACATCACTGTGTGTACTATCCCTGTACTGTGACATCACTGTGTGTACTATCCCTGTACTGTGACATCGCTGTGTGTATTATCCCTGTACTGTGACATCGCTGTGTGTACTATCCCTGTACTGTGACATCGCTGTGTGTACTATCCCTGTACTGTGACATCGCTGTGTGTATTATCCCTGTACTGTGACATCGCTGTGTGTATTATCCCTGTACTGTGACATCGCTGTGTGTATTATCCCTGTACTGTGACATCGCTGTGTGTATTATCCCTGTACTGTGACATCGCTGTGTGTATTATCCCTGTACTGTGACATCACTGTGTGTATTATCCCTGTGCTGTGACATCACTGTGTGTATTATCCCTGTGCTGTGACATCACTGTGTGTATTATCCCTGTGCTGTGACATCACTGTGTGTATTATCCCTGTACTGTGACATCACTGTGTGTATTATCCCTGTACTGTGACATCACTGTGTGTATTATCCCTGTACTGTGACATCATTGTGTGTATTATCCCTGTACTGTGACATCACTGTGTGTATTATCCCTGTTCTGTGACATCACTGTGTGTATTATCCCTGTACTGTGACATCACTGTGTATTATCCCTGTACTGTGACATCACTGTGTGTATTATCCCTGTACTGTGACATCACTGTATGTATTATCTGTGTACTATGACATCACTGTGTGTATTATCCCTGTACTGTGACATCACTGTGTGTATTATCCCTGTACTGTGACATCACTGTGTGTATTATCCCTGTACTGTGACATCACTGTGTGTATTATCCCTATACTGTGACATCACTGTGTGTATTATCCCTGTACTGTGACATCACTGTGTGTATTATCCATGTACTGTGACATCACTGTGTGTATTATCCCTGTACTGTGACATCACTGTGTGTATTATCTTTGTAGTGTGACATCACTGTGTGTATTCTCCATGTACTGTGACATCACTGTGTGTATTATCCATGTACTGTGACATCACTGTGTGTATTATCCCTGTACTGTGACATCACTGTGTGTATTATCTGTGTAATATGACATCACTGTGTGTATTATCCCTGTACTGTGACATCACTGTGTGTATTATCCCTGTACTGTGACATCACTGTGTGTATTATCCCTGTACTGTGACATCACTGTGTGTATTATCCCTATACTGTGACATCACTGTGTGTATTATCCCTGTACTGTGACATCACTGTGTGTATTATCCCTGTACTGTGACATCACTGTGTGTATTATCTTTGTAGTGTGACATCACTGTGTGTATTCTCCATGTACTGTGACATCACTGTGTGTATTATCCATGTACTGTGACATCACTGTGTGTATTATCCCTGTACTGTGACATCAGTGTGTGTATTATCTGTGTAATATGACATCACTGTGTGTATTATCCCTGTACTGTGACATCACTGTGTGTATTATCCCTGTACTGGGACATCACTGTGTGTATTCTCCATGTACTGTGACATCACTGTGTGTATTATCCCTATACTGTGACATCATTGTGTGTATTATCCCTGTTCTGTGACATCACTGTGTGTATTATCCCTGTACTGTGACATCACTGTGTGTATTATCCCTGTACTGTGACATCACTGTGTGTATTATCCCTGTACTGTGACATCATTGTGTGTATTATCCCTGTACTGTGACATCACTGTGTGTATTATCCCTGTTCTGTGACATCACTGTGTGTATTATCCCTGTACTGTGACATCACTGTGTATTATCCCTGTATTGTGACATCACTGTGTGTATTATCCCTGTACTGTGACATCACTGTATGTATTATCTGTGTACTATGACATCACTGTGTGTATTATCCCTGTACTGTGACATCACTGTGTGTATTATCCCTGTACTGTGACATCACTGTGTGTATTATCCCTGTACTGTGACATCACTGTGTGTATTATCCCTATACTGTGACATCACTGTGTGTATTATCCCTGTACTGTGACATCACTGTGTGTATTATCCATGTACTGTGACATCACTGTGTGTATTATCCCTGTACTGTGACATCACTGTGTGTATTATCCCTGTACTGTGACATCACTGTGTGTATTATCCCTATACTGTGACATCACTGTGTGTATTATCCCTGTACTGTGACATCACTGTGTGTATTATCCCTGTACTGTGACATCACTGTGTGTATTATCTTTGTAGTGTGACATCACTGTGTGTATTCTCCATGTACTGTGACATCACTGTGTGTATTCTCCATGTACTGTGACATCACTGTGTGTATTATCCATGTACTGTGACATCACTGTGTGTATTATCCCTGTACTGTGACATCAGTGTGTGTATTATCTGTGTAATATGACATCACTGTGTGTATTATCCCTGTACTGTGACATCACTGTGTGTATTATCCCTGTACTGTGACATCACTGTGTGTATTATCCCTGTACTGTGACATCACTGTGTGTATTATCCCTGTACTGTGACATCACTGTGTGTATTATCTCTGTACTGTGACATCACTGTGTGTATTATCCCTGTACTGTGACATCACTGTGTGTATTATCTTTGTAGTGTGACATCACTGTGTGTATTCTCCATGTACTGTGACATCACTGTGTGTATTATCCCTGTGCTGTGACATCACTGTGTGTATTATCCCTGTACTGTGACATCACTGTGTGTATTATCCCTGTACTGGGACATCACTGTGTGTATTATCCCTGTACTGTGACATCACAGTGTGTGTTATTCTGTACTGTGACATCACTGTGTGTATTATCCCTGTACTGGGACATCACTGTGTGTATTATCTCTGTACTGTGACATCACTGTGTGTATTCTCCCTGTACTGTGACATCACTGTGTGTATTCTCCCTGTACTGTGACATCACTGTGTGTATTATCTCTGTACTGTGACATCACTGTGTGTATTATCTCTGTACTGTGACATCACTGTGTGTATTATCCCTGTACTGTGACATCACTGTGTGTATTATCCCTGTGCTGTGACATTGCTTTGTGTACGTTACCGCCGTCCCCTCATGTTTCACTCCTTCCTGATTCCACCCATGAGGAACCATATGTTTTGTGGCTTCTTTAACACAGCAATAAGGAGGAATAAGGATTGAGTAAAGTGAGAAACCTAGAAGAGATGTCCAGGAGGTTTGGGATGTTGTAACTGCATGTCAAGAGAAAAATGCTGTGCACTTTCTTAAGTAGTTTCCACAAGCTGCTGGATGAGCAGTCGGCCATGAGTGCGTCCTGTGCCAGGATGGGGAAGTAGTCCATAAACAACCGCAGCACAACAAGTAGTAAAATGCTTTTTTTAGAAACAAGTTTGATGGGTTCATAATAACAGTCTGTGGCTACATTTGGCCCCAGTGACCAGGAATCTGTGGCTACATGATGATTCCAGGATTTTAGCTTCTCCAAGTGCACTGGGACATATGCTCATGTTACCTTGATCTTATTGTTATAGCTAATGTAATACTGCCCCCTATGTACAAGAATATAACTACTATAATACTGCCCCCTATGTACAAGAATATAACTACTATAATACTGCCTCCTATGTACAAGAATATAACTACTATAATACTGTCCCCTATGTACCAGAATATAACTACTATAATACTGCCCCCTATGTACAAGAATATAACTACTATAATACTGCCCCCTATGTACAAGAATATAACTACTATAATACTGCCCCCTATGTACAAGAATATAACTACTATAATACTGCCCCCTATGTACCAGAATATAACTACTATAATACTGCCCCCTATGTACAAGAATATCACTACTATAATACTGCCCCCTATGTACAAGAATATAACTACTATAATACTGCCCCTATGTACAGGAATATAACTACTGTAATACTGCCCCCTATGTACAAGAATATAACTACTATAATACTGCCCCCTATGTACAAGAATATAACTACTATAATACTACCCCCTATGTACAAGAATATAACTACTATAATACTGCCCCCTATGTACAAGAATATAACTACTATAATACTGCCCTCTATGTACAAGAATATAACTACTATAATACTGCCCCCTATGTACAAGAATATAACTACTATAATACTGCCCCCTATGTACAGGAATATAACTACTATAATACTGCTCCCTATGTACAAGAATATAACTACTATAATACTGCCCCCTATGTACAAGAATATAACTACTATAATACTGCCCCCTATGTACAGGAATATAACTACTATAATACTGCCCCCTATGTACAGGAATATAACTACTATAATACTGCCCCCTATGTACAAGAATATAACTACTATAATACTGCCCCCTATGTACAAGAATATAACTACTATAATACTGCCCCCTATGTACAGGAATATAACTACTATAATACTGCCCCCTATGTACAGGAATATAACTACTATAATACTGCCCCCTATGTACAGGAATATAACTACTATAATACTGCCCCCTATGTACAAGAATATAACTACTATAATACTGCCCCCTATGTACAAGAATATAACTACTATAATACTGCCCCCTATGTACAAGAATATAACTACTATAATACTGCCTCCTATGTACAAGAATATAACTACTATAATACTGCCCCCTATGTACAAGAATATAACTACTATAATACTGCCCCTATGTACAGGAATATAACTACTATAATACTGCCCCCTATGTACAAGAATATAACTACTATAATACTGCCCCCTATGTACAAGATTATAACTACTATAATACTGCCCCCTATGTACAAGAATATAACTACTATAATACTGCCCCCTATGTACAAGATTATAACTACTATAATACTGCCCCCTATGTACAAGAATATAACTACTATAATACTGCCCCCTATGTACAAGATTATAACTACTATAATACTGCCCCTATGTACAAGAATATAACAACTATAATACTGCCCCCTATGTACAAGAATATAACTACTATAATACTGCCCCCTATGTACAAGAATATAACTACTATAATACTGCCCCATATGTACAAGAATATAACTACTATAATACTGCCCCCTATGTACAAGATTATAACTACTATAATACTGCCCCTATGTACAAGAATATAACAACTATAATACTGCCCCCTATGTACAAGAATATAACTACTATAATACTGCCTCCTATGTACAAGAATATAACTACTATAATACTGCCCCCTATGTACAAGAATATAACTACTATAATACTGCCCCTATGTACAGGAATATAACTACTATAATACTGCCCCCTATGTACAAGAATATAACTACTATAATACTGCCCCCTATGTACAAGATTATAACTACTATAATACTGCCCCCTATGTACAAGAATATAACTACTATAATACTGCCCCCTATGTACAAGATTATAACTACTATAATACTGCCCCCTATGTACAAGAATATAACTACTATAATACTGCCCCCTATGTACAAGATTATAACTACTATAATACTGCCCCTATGTACAAGAATATAACAACTATAATACTGCTCCCTATGTACAAGAATATAACTACTATAATACTGCCCCCTATGTACAAGAATATAACTACTATAATACTGCCCCCTATGTACAGGAATATAACTACTATAATACTGCCCCTATGTACAAGAATATAATTACTATAATACTGCCCCCTATGTACAAGAATATAACTACTATAATACTGCTCCCTATGTACAAGAGTATAACTACTATAATACTGCCCCCTATATACAGGAATATTACTACTATAATACTGCCCCCTATGTACAGGGATATAACTACTATAATACTGCCCCCTATGTACAAGAATATAACTACTATAATACTGCCCTCTATGTACAAGAATATAACTACTATAATACTGCCCCCTATGTACAAGAATATAACTACTATAATATTGCCCCTATGTACAAGAATATAACTACTATAATACTGCCCCCTATGTACAAGGATATAACTACTATAATACTGCCCCCTATGTACAAGAATATAACTACTATAATACTACCCCCTATGTACAAGAATATAACTACTATAATACTACCCCCCTATGTACAGGAATATAACTACTATAATACTGCCCCCTATGTACAAGAATATAACTACTATAATACTGCCCCCTATGTACAGGAATATAACTACTATAATACTGCCCCTATGTACAAGAATATAACTACTATAATACTGCCCCCTATGTACAAGAATATAACTACTATAATACTGCCCCATATGTACAAGAATATAACTACTATAATACTGCCCCTATGTACAAGAATATAACTACTATAACACTGCCCCTATGTACAAGAATATAACTACTATAATACTGCCCCTATGTACAGGAATATAACTACTATAATACTGCTCCCTATGTACAAGAATATAACTACTATAATACTGCCCCCTATGTACAAGAATATAACTACTATAATACTGCCCCCTATGTACAGGAATATAACTACTATAATACTGCCCCCTATGTACAAGAATATAACTACTATAATACTGCAGGGATATGTGTAGTCAGCGCTCCGGGGATAGAGCTGATATCACTTAGTGCTGGGGTTATCTGCTGATGATAGATGATAGTGAATGACTCGGGGATATTGTCCGGATGCTCTCAGCCTCTCTCTTGCATTAGTTGCAGTAGTAGATGGCGGTTGTTCTTTGTCAGCAGCTAATAGAGAGACATTGAGGTCTGTGAACTTTTGTCCAGAGACTTGAGCTGCGGATAATGTGCTGTATATGATGTATATCATGTGTATTATGTATGGCGGTGGTATAGAATATAGTATGGCACACAGAACCATATGGACACATTGGGGGTCATTTACTAAGGGCCCGAATCGCGTTTTCCCGACGTGTTACCCGAATATTTCCGATTTGCGCCGATTGTACCTGAATTGCCCCGGGATTGTGTCGCACGCGATCGGATTGTGGCGCATCGGCGCCGGCATGCGCGCGACGGAAATCGGGGGGCGTGGCCGAACGAAAACCCGACGTATTCGGAAAAACCGCCGCATTTAAAACCCGAAAAAGTGTCGCTTGGTGACCGCTTACCTTCACCTGGTCCGAGGTGGTGCATTCCGGCGCGTGGAGATGATTTTCAGCGCAGCAGCGCCACCTGGTGGACGGCGGAGGAACTACCTTCTTAAATCCCGGCCGGACCCGAATCCAGAGCAGAGAACGCGCCGCTGGATCGCGAATGGGCCGGGTAAGTAAATTTGCCCCATTATGTAATGTGTGCACTCTGGTGGTGTCATTTAGCGCTGGAGTTTTAGGTACTATATGGCGGTAGTGTAGTTAGTGGTATCATATATTAAACTGCATAGACATGCATTATATGGTGGTAGTAAAGTCAATGGTATATATTGAACTGCATGGACATGCACTATATGGCGGTAGTATAGTTAGTGGTATCATATACTGAACTGCATGGACATGCACTATATGGCGGTAGTATAGTTAGTGGTATCATATACTGAACTGCATGGACATGCACTATATGGCGGTAGTATAGTTAGTGGTATCATATACTGAACTGCATGGACATGCACTATATGGCGGTAGTATAGTTAATGGTATCATATACTGAACTGCATTGACATGAACTATATGGCGGTAGTATAGTTAATGGTATCATATACTGAACTGCATGGACATGCACTATATGGCGGTAGTATAGTTAATGGTATCATATACTGAACTGCATTGACATGAACTATATGGCGGTAGTATAGTTAATGGTATCATATATTGAACTGCATGGACATGCACTATATGGCGGTAGTATAGTTAATGGTATCATATATTGAACTGCATGGACATGCACTATATGGCGATAGTATAGTCAATGGTATAATATACTGAACTGCATGGACATGCACTATATGGCGATAGTATAGTCAATGGTATCATATACTGAACTGCATGGACATGAACTATATGGCGGTAGTATAGTTAATGGTGTCATATACTGAATTGCATGGACATGAACTATATGGCGGTAGTATAGTCAATGGTATCATATAGTGAACTGCATGGACATGAACTATATGGCGGTAGTATAGTTAATGGTATCATATACTGAACTGCATGGACATGAACTATATGGCGGTAGTATAGTTAATGGTATCATATATTGAACTGCATGGACATGCACTATATGGCGGTAGTATAGTTAATGGTATCATATATTGAACTGCATGGACATGCACTATATGGCGATAGTGTATAGTCAATGGTATATATTGAACTATTGTCTATGATTTGTATTAAGGTAGTGAATGGCACTTCTATGTGTGCACTCTATGGTGGTATAACATTTACCCTTTACTACCTCTATAGCGCTGCTATAGTATATGGTATTGTATATTGAACTTGACCATGTTTCGCTGCAGTCTATAATGTATCATTAGGCCCTTTTGGACCCAGTATAATTCTTGTGAATATTTTGTAGCGGCACAGTTTTGGAGCGGCCTATAGCAGATACATTTGTGTCTTTCCACGAAGCAATACTTTGTATGATCTGTCACATGACCTTATGAATGAGTTTGTCCAATGTCCCATCACATGAGACCCCCTTAGGGTAACACTGGTGGAAATCATGCACAATATAGCGGTAAAATCTGTACATCTCATGAGACCCCCTTAGGGCGCATGTTAACACAATGTAAACACATGCGTTAACATCGCATTAATGCATGCACTTTGTAAACGCAATGTAATTAGGCAAATCTCCTCTTCTCAGCTGTTGTTATGCGTTTAAAAACTGCGTTAATGCCGCGTGTGAACGCACCCTTACGGTAACACTGGTGGAAATCATGCACCATATAGCGGTGTAATCTGCCACTGTACCAAATGTAATAATAGTGACATACAGAGGGGCATAGTGAGGCTTATTTTTACCTACCCTGTAAAGATACCACCAAGCCTACACTTAATCAGTTGCAATCAAATGAATGATGCAGCAGAGCTGAGTTTGTTAGGTGTAGCAGAGATTCATGCTGCGTGGTGTGTATATATATATATATATATATATATATATATAAAAAGCTTCGCATGTGAAATGTAGCAGAATAGGTTGCAGAACTGTGTTTGATACAGCTAAATCCACTGAGTTGTCTGAAGTCACAAAAAGTTCATTGACAAATCCAGCTCTGCTATATCTGACTAATTATAACATGCCGCAGATATCGCACTTTGTGGTTACAGTTCCGCCAATGTCTAATTTTAAGTCCATCTTCTGTGTTTTTGAGATGGCAAAAGAATCTAAATGATTAGTATTTTTAACCCAGAAATGATTACAGGGTTCACACGGGATAATCACAGAGCTGCCTTTGTCAGATGTAGCAGAGCTGAGTATGTAACATACCTAAACCACCACTCATCGGGATAGTAGAGTGACTGGAGGATCTCTGGTATTACATAGGACTCCAAAGACTCAAAAAGTTGCCCCGGCTCACAAAAAGCACCGTCCGGCTCTGCTACATCTGTACAACTGCTTAACAATTGGGAAAGTTGAGACAATAGTAACCCCGCCTCGCCGCAGCACAACTCACCAGGATGTGTGCAGCTCCAATTTCCATTCCAAGTTTGTGTCCCGGATTAAAATCCATTATTCCATGATACAAGAGAGCAAATTCCGTAGACGCCGGAGACTATGTAATCCTGAAATCGCCTATAGATCCGGATAGATCCCGAGAATTCCTAGCACTTAGACGTATGGATCTCATCCATGGACTGTCCGCTCCTGTCTGCTCACACTTCAGCTGGAGGAGAACAGGAAGGAAAATCTACCATGTGAGAGGGAGAGAGGGAAAGCCCTGGGGTGCAGAGGACGCAGGAGCGCAGGAAATCCATACAGTTCAACAGGAAATCTGAAGACTGAGCGCACATTCCACAGATACAGGACCAAGGAAAAGACATCTCCTCTTACATGTGTCCTGCTGAGCCGGAGACTCACTACAACATCCCAGGACCATGGGCCAGGGATAGGACAATCATTCACATCACAAGAGCAGCATTCAATAACCTGGTCCATTCAGTGATTCATTCATTCATTAATTCATTCACATTATCTTATCAGGGTTTAATAATCCGGTTCATTCAATTCATTCATTGTATAATTATGTATATTAAGTCCCCGGGTTATGTACCGGATAGGTTCTGTAGGCTTGTTCTTAAGTTGAGTTTGTATGTAAGTCGGAACCGTATACTTTATTATTGTAACCGCAGTCAAAATTTTTTTGGTCTCTGTGATAATTAGATTTTAAAAATGTTGGATTGTCATAAGAACCAGGAGTAACAATAAATCTTAATTACAGGCACTATTGATATCCGTTATAGCTGATTATTGTAGCCTAGGACTAAAGTAGAGTAAATTACCAACATCCAGAGGTCCGTTTGTAACTAGGGGTCGTATGTAAGTTGAGTGTTCTTAAGTAGGGGCCTGCCTGTATTACATTATCAGGATTCAACTACCTGGTTCATACATTCATTCATTCATTTATGCATTTATTCATTCACATTGTATCATTAAGACTTGGGATTCTTCTTCATTCCCACGTTCATTCATTGTGCAGTTATTTAACAATTTCATTTTTACTACATTATCAGCATTCACCAACCTGATTCATTCATCTTTCCTTCATTCTTTCATTCTGACACCAAAGTAATAAAGATAATGATTTGTATGGGCACAGTACATCACTACTACTCCTATCCTGTATATATAGGATCAGTCCAGTACTACTACTCCTATCCTGTATATATAGGATCAGTCCAGTACTACTACTCCTTTAATTTATATATGGGCACTGCACAGTACTACTACTCCTATCCTGTATATATGTACACAGCACAGTACTACTACTCCTATCCTGTTTATATGGGAACTGCACAGTACTACTACTCCTATCCTGTATATTTGGGCACAGAACAGTACTACTACTCCTATCCTGTATATATGGGCACAGCAGATGTACTACTACTCCTATCCTTTATATATGGACACAAACAGTACTACTACTCCTATCCTGTATATATAGGATCAGTCCAGTACTACTACTCCTTTAATTTATATATGGGCACTGCACAGTACTACTACTCCTATCCTGTATATATGGGAACTGCACAGTACTACTACTCCTATCCTGTATATTTGGGCACAGAACAGTACTACTACTCCTATCCTGTATATATGGGCACAGCACAGTACTACTACTCCTATCCTTTATATATGGACACAAACAGTACTACTACTCCTATCCTGTATATATAGGATCAGTCCAGTACTACTACTCCTTTCATTTATATATGGGCACAGCACAGTACTACTACTCCTATCCTGTATATATGGGAACTGCACAGTACTACTTCTCCTATCCTGTATATTTGGGCACAGAACAGTACTACTACTCCTATCCTGTATATATGGGCACAGCACAGTACTACTACTCCTATCCTTTATATATGGACACAAACAGTACTACTACTCCTATCCTGTATATATAGGATCAGTCCAGTACTACTACTCCTTTCATTTATATATGGGCACTGCACAGTACTACTACTCCTATCCTGTATATTTGGGCACAGAACAGTAATACTACTCCTATCCTTTATATATGGAAACAAACAGTACTACTACTCCTATCCTGTATATATGGGCACAGTACTACTACTCCTATCCTTTATATATGGAAACAAACAGTACTACTACTCCTATCCTGTATATATGGGCACAGCACAATACTACTACTCCTATCCTGTATATATAGGCACAGCACCGTACTACTACTCCTATCCTGAAAATATGGTCACAGCACAGTACTACTACTCCTATCCTGTATATACGGTCACAGCACAGTACTACTACTCCTATCCTGTATATATGGGCACTGCACAGTACTACTACTCCTATCCTGTATATTTGGGCACAGCACAGTACTACTACTCCTATCCTGTATACACGGTCACAGCACAGTACTACTACTCCTATCCTGTATATATGTACACAGCACAGTACTACTACTCCTATCCTGTATATATAGGCACAGCACAGTACTACTACTCCTATCCTGTATATATGCGCACAGAACATGTACTACTACTCCTATCCTGTATGTATGGACACAGTACAGTACTACTACTCCTATCCTGTATATATGGGCACATCACAGTACTACTACTCCTATCCTGTATATATGGGCAGAGCAAAGTACTACTACTACTTCTATCATGTTTATATGGGCACAGAGCTTGTACTACTACTCCTATCCTGTATGTATGGACACAGTACAGTACTACTACTCCTATCCTGTATATATGGGCAAAGCACAGTACTACTACTCCTATCCTGTATATATGGACACAACTCAGTACTACTACTCCTATACTTTATATATGGGTACAGCACAGTACTACTACCCCTATCCTGTATATATGGGTACAGCACAGTACTACTTATCCTACTCTGTATATATAGGTACAGCACAGTACTACTACTCCTATCCTGTATATATGGGCACAGCACACTACTACTACTCCTATCCTGTATATATGGGAACAGCACAGTACTACTACTCCTATCCTGTATATATGGGTACAGTACAGTACTACTACACCTATCCCGTATATATGGGCACAGCACAGTACTACTACTCCTATCCTGTATATACGGTCACAGCACAGTACTACTACTCCTATCCTGTATATATGAGCACAGCACGGTACTAATACTCCTATCCTGTATATATGGGCACAGCACAGTACTACTACTCCTATCCTGTATATATGGGAACAGCACAGTACTACTCCTCCTATCCTGTATATATGTACACAGCACAGTACTACTACTCCTATACTGTGTATACGGTCACAGTACTACTACTCCTATCCTGTATATATGGGCACAGCACAGTACTACTACTCCTATCCTGTATATATGGGCACAGCACAGTACTACTACTCCTATCCTGTATATATGGGCACACTACTACTACTCCTATCCTGTATATATGGGAACAGCACAGTACTACTACTCCTATCCTGTATATATGGGTACAGCACAGTACTACTACTCCTATCCTGTATATATGGGTACAGCACAGTACTACTACTCCTATCCTGTATATATGGGCACAGCACACTACTACTACTCCTATCCTGTATATATGGGAACAGCACAGTACTACTACTCCTATCCTGTATATATGTACACAGCACAGTACTACTACTCTTATCCTGTATATATGGGAACAGCACAGTACTACTACTCCTATCCTGTATATATGGACATAGCACAGTATTACTACTCCTATCCTGTATATATGGGTACAGCTCAGTACTACTACTCATATCCTGTATATATGGGCACAGCACAGTACTACTACTCCTATCCCGTATATATGGGCACTGCACAGTACTACTACTCCTATCATGTATATATGGAATCAGCACAGTACTACTACTCCTATCCTGTATATATGGGTACAGCACAGTACTACTACTCCTATCCTGTATATATGGGCACAGCACACTACTACTACTCCTATCCTGTATATATGGGAACAGCACAGTACTACTACTCCTATCCTGTATATATGTACACAGCACAGTACTACTACTCCTATCCTGTATATATGGGAACAGCACAGTACTACTACTCCTATCCTGTATATATGGACATAGCACAGTATTACTACTCCTATCCTGTATATATGGGTACAGCTCAGTACTACTACTCATATCCTGTATATATGGGCACAGCACAGTACTACTACTCCTATCCCGTATATATGGGCACAGCACAGTACTACTACTCCTATCATGTATATATGGAATCAGCACAGTACTACTACTCCTATCATGTATATATGGAATCAGCACAGTACTACTACTCCTATCATGTATATATGGAATCAGCACAGTACTACTACCCCTATCCTGTATATATGGAATCAGCACAGTACTACTTATCCTACTCTGTATATATGGAATCAGCACAGTACTACTACCCCTATCCTGTATATATGGGTACAGCACAGTACTACTACTCCTATCCTGTATATATGGGTACAGGACAGTACTACTACTCCTATCCTGTATATATGGAATCAGCACAGTACTACTACTCCTATCCTGTATATATGGAATCAGCACAGTACTACTACTCCTATCCTGTATATATAGGTACAGCACAGTACTACTTATCCTACTCTGTATATATAGGTACAGCACAGTACTACTACTCCTATCCATGCTATACTTTTGGTGCTGTGTACTAATACCTTGAAATGAGAATATCCCAGTATTTTCTATGAGACCCCCATCACTATGCACCTGTAATTCTGGCAGGGAGCCATAGTCCCCATCATGATGTGTTTGCTCTTCCCTGACCCTGATCCGTGATCTAATCCCCAGATTTTTGTTAATTTGCCGGCGAATAAACTAATGAAGTGGAAACTGTTAATGTGCAGTGACAGGTGCACTTTAAGTGGCAGAGATAGAATGAGCGCTCGCCTCTGCCTGACTTGTCACTGGCAATCACAGATAACGTGAGGGACAGCCTCAGGCCTCCCAGAAAACCACCAGCACAGATCCAGAGCGCGAGGAAATGTCTTATCACCTGCAGGGATGAGGGAAAAAACCAATCAATGTCAAGGGGAAGTCAACTCCAACTGCGGAGAGGCCGGAAAGTTACTGGGAAGTCTCCACAAAGGGCTCCTCCGGGGGCTCCGAGAAGTGGATGGACCTCCATCCAAACACATCTTGTCTTAGGATTCAAAGAGACATTGGATAAAATGTAGCAAAAGAGAAGACACTGATGTAGAAGACATCATTGACCATGAAGATGGTCTTCACTAGGTTTATGTCGGTGGTCCGTGCCGACCCTTGTGTTACCTCCTCAGCTCAGCTAAGACTTCATCCAGCAGCATCCTTCTTCATCTGGTGCCCGCAGTCCAGCTGGTGGTTACCATGCTTTATGATCAGTTATTCTCTATACAGAGACCACTTCAAGGTAGCTACCTGGTGGTATCCTTGCAGCAAAGTCTGAAATACTGTAAAGGGGTTAAAGGGTGAAGATTAAGCTGTCTCCTTTTTCGGGACCACTTCAAGAGGTAGTAACATTAAGGTCTACTTGCTGCAAAGCTTGAAATACTGTACTCTGGTTAAAGAGTGAAAATTAGCCTGTCCTCTATACTGGGAGCACTTCGAGAGGTAGCGACCTGGTAAGTCTGAAATATTGTGCAGATGAAAAAGGTAAAAAATTAGTATATTCTCTATTCCAAGACCAGTACACAAGGTAGCAACCTGGTGAGCCTGAAATATTGTCATTTGTAATAAGGTAAAAATTAGTATATTCTCTATACCAAGACCAGTACAAGAGGTAGCGACCTGGCGAGCCTGAAATATTGTGCAGTGGTAATAGGGTAAAAATTAGTATATTCTCTATACCAAGACCAGTACAAGAGGTAGCGACCTGGTGAGCCTGAAATATTGCACAGTGGTAAAAGGGTAAGAATTAGTTTTTTGTCTATACCAAGACCAGTAGAAGAGGTAGCGACCTGGTGAGCCTGAAATATTATGCAGTGGTAAAAGGGAAAGAATTAGTATATCCTCTATACCAAGACCAGAACAAGAGGTAGTGACCTGGGAGTGTCCTTCCAGCAAAGTCCACAATACTGTACAGCTGCTAAAGAATGAAAATTAGACTCCCTTCAAGAGGTAGTGACCTGGCAGTCTACTTTCAGCCAAGCCTGAAAATCCCATTTTAGTGCAGATCTTAGACTTTTTGTGTTGGGACAAGGTCAATTTGCAGGAATTAACATTGAAAACCTGGGACAATTTTATGACACATAAGGCTGTTGATGAATATGGTGGGATGGTAGTGTTACTTGAAGATCCGAGGCTGCCCAGCAAGATCTCAGCACCTTTTATGTGCGAGTCTAATACTGGTGTCTTTTGATATCTTCAGGCTTTAGGACCCAGGGGCTTCTGTTCTCTTGTCTGTACAGTGGCGCCCCTGAGTATACGGCAGAATTGGATGTATATACTATATGTAATGAATCTTGTATGTATACCCCATAAGTGATGGGTCTGTAGCCACACGCTATGTATGGGGCAGTTTCCGACCACCCCGGCACGCTTCCTCATCTGCTGCACAAATAGACACATCCTGTTAGTCATGAGTGTCACTAACCTTTCCTTCTCACATTTGTCATCCATCCTGTTATTCCCTTTCTGTAGAAGGACAAATCTTCCCCCGACAATGAAACAGCAAAGTTGGAGAAGATGACAGCAAAGTCTGACTCCCCTCTCAATCTCCGCAGTGGAGATAACACAATATTGTTTATTACCGGAAAAAAACTAAAAAAAACCTTTATAATTATCAAGCAAATTAATCATAGAAAACTTTAACAACCAGCGCCAGGTAGCTGCTGTAAAGCTGTAGGCTGACAATTCCAACCAATCAGTTGAATTATAAAATTCTGGCTGCCGGCACCCACCTCTAGAGGGAGCTATTACACAGGGATCTACTAACTAGTGGCCACACTCAAGGTTTAAGGGGTTTCATGCTGGTACTAGGTCTCTGTAAGTTTCCCCATGTGTTTTAAACTTGAAGCAAAGCAAAGCTCAACCCAATTTATGAAAGTGAAAGTTTTTATAAATCCACAGTACAAGCGACTGCAACAAACTTTTTTTTTATACATCTTTTATATCGCCTTGCTAGAGTAACAGCGATAGGTTACATAGTAGTCTATGAGGAGGAGAGGGGGGGAGGACCTGGATTAGAGAGGAGAGATACTGCTGTAGCTAATAAAAAGTTTCTATATGACTTAAAGTGCTTTATCCACATCAGTACAGGTTGTGTCTGCTATGATTTTACTGATGAGTTGGAGAGAGAGGCACAGATAAAGGATGTTGAAGCTGATAATAAGTTACTATCTTACCCCAAGTGGTTTATTCACATCATTGCAGGTCAGCACTTTTCTATTCTGTTCTATATGACCCTGTTGATGCTCTTCAGTGTGAGAGAGGAGAAGCCAAGGCACAGATAATAGATGTTGAAGCGGATAATAAGTTACTATCTTACCCGAAGTGGTTTATTCACATCGTTGCAGGTCAGTATGTTTCTATTCTGTTCTATATGACCCTGTTGATGCTCTTCAGTGTGAGAGAGGAGAAGCCAAGGCACAGATAATAGATGTTGAAGCTTATAATAAGTTACTATCTTACCCCAAGTGGTTTTCTCACATCATTGCAGGTCAGCACTTCTCTATTCTATTCTATATGACCCTACTAATGCTTCTGAATGCGAGAGAGGAGAGATCAAGGCACAGATAAAGGATGTTGAAGACCATAAGTTATAATCTTACCCCAAGTGGTTTATTCACACCATTGCAGGTCAGTATGTTTCTATTCTGTTCTATATGACCCTGTTGATGCTCTTGATTGTGAGAGAGGAGAGACCAAGGCACAAATAATAGATGTTAAAACTAATAAGTTGCTAACTCACCCCCAGTGGTTTACTCACATAATTACAGGTCAGCACTTCTCTATTCTGTTCTATATGACCCTCCTGACATTTATGAATGCGAGAGAGAAGAGACCAAGGCACAGATGATAGATGTTGAAGATAATACGTTACTATCTCACCCCAAGTGGTTTACTCACATCATTGTAGGTCACTATTTCTCTATTCTGTTCTATATGACCCTGTTGATGCTCTTGAGTGTGAGAGAGAAGAGACCAAGGCACAGATAATAGATGTTGAAGCTTATAATAAGTTACTATCTTACCCCGTGTGGTTTATTCACATCATTGCAGGTTAGTACTTCTCTATTCTGTTCTATATGACCCTGTTGATGCTCTTGATTGTGAGAGAGAAGAGACCAAGACACAGATAATAGATGTTGAAGCTGATAATAAGTTACTATCTTACCCCATGTGGTTTATTCACATCATTGCAGGTTAGTACTTCTCTATTCTGTTCTATATGATCCTGCTGATGCTTATGAATGCGACAGAGAAGAGACCAAGACACAGTTTTTGAATATAATACTTTACTATCTCACCCCAAGTGGTTTATTCACATAATTACAGGTCAGCACTTCTCTATTCTGTTCTATATGACCCTGTTGATGCTCTTGATTGTGAGAGAGAAGAGACCAAGGCACAGATAATAGATGTTGAAGCTGATAATAAGTTACTATCTTACCCCATGTGGTTTATTCACATAAGTACAGGTCAGCACTTTTCTGTTCTATATGACCCTGTTGATGCTGAAGTGATTGACAAGTGTTTGCATCAGACTCCCCTATACTTTCTATGTGCAGCGTGTGAATCGAGAATTAGAGATAGAGGCTGCGTGTAGTATTGCAGCTCAGTTTTGTGAGCAGTGATTGGGGCTGAGCTGTAATACCACAAACAACCTGAGGACAGGTGTGGCGCTACAGACATCCTGCATAGTCCCTAATCACCAAATACATGATATCCACAAATGGTGATCTGTCAGCAGATCGGGTCCATCATGTGATTTTACTTTGGTTTTAGGGGCTTTTTATTCTTCTTCTTGTCCATTTCACATCAGTGTACAGTATTTGCTGAAACTATTCCAAGTAGCAGATCTTGCGGTGTCTGAAAAAAATGACTAAAAATCGATCATCCCAAGAGCGCTGCCTCCTGCCCCGCAGCAGCACATGAGACAAACACATTAAATCCACAGCAACATGAATAATTCAGCAGTGCGGTATATACAAGCCTATCATCATAAATTATACTCACATGTCAGTCCTCCCAGAGGGGGCTGTATATAGATACTGCCAGAGGAGCAGGACTTAAAGGCAATGGTCACCATTCAAAAATCTTACATCCAGAATGGATTCATTTCTTAATATATTATCAAAAAGGTATGAGATGAATTAGAGATACAAAGCTCGAAACCTCTGCATAGACCTCAATCTAAATATAACACGCTGCCAACACTAGGGGGAGCTGATGTGCACTGTATATTCAGCATAGTAATAACACCAGATATAGTAATCTCCTGAGCTTCCCCTAGTGGTGGCTGTATATACAGTATGTAGTAATCTCCTGACCTCCCCCTAGTGGTGGGGTGTATATGCAGTATGTAGTAATCTCCTGAGCTCCCCCTAGTGGTGGCTGTATATACAGTATGTAGTAATCTCCTGAGCTCCCTCTAGTGCAGGCTGTGTATACAGTATGTAGTAATCTCCTGAGCTCCTCCTAGTGATGGCTGTATATACAGTATGTAGTAATATCCTGAGCAGCCCCTAGTGGTGGGGTGTATACAGTATGTAGTAATCTCCTGAGCTCCTCCTAGTGATGGCTGTATATACAGTATGTAGTAATATCTTGAGCAGCCCCTAGTGGTGGCTGTATATGCAGTATGTAGTAATATCTTGAGCAGCCTCTAGTGGTGGCTGTATATACAGTATGTAGTAATCTCCTGAGCTCCCCCTAGTGGTGGCTGTATATACAGTATGTAGTAATCTCCTGAGCACCCCCTAGTGGTGGCTGTATATGCAGTATGTAGTATTCTCCTGAGCTCCCTCTAGTGATGGCTGTATATACAATATGTAGTAATCTCCTGAGCTCCTCCTAGTGGTGGTGTATATACAGTATGTAGTAATCTCCAGAGCTCCTCCTAGTGGTGGTGTATATACAGTATGTAGTAATCTCCTGAGCTCCTCCTAGTGGTGGTGTATATACAGTATGTAGTAATCTCCTGAGCTCCCCCTAGTGGTGGTGTATATACAGTATGTAGTAATCTCCTGAGCTCCTCCTACTGGTAGCTGTATATACAGTATGTAGTAATCTACTGAGCTCCCCCTAGTGGTGGGGTATATACAGTATGTAATAATCTCCTGTGCTCCCCCTAGTGGTGACTGTATATGCAGTATGTAGTAATCTCCTGAGCTCCCCCTAGTGGTGGTGTATATACAGTATGTAGTAATCTCCTGAGCTCCTCCTACTGGTAGCTGTACATACAGTATGTAGTAATCTTCTGAGCTCCTCCTAGTGGTGACTGTACACACAGTATGTATTAATCTCCTGAGCTCCTCCTAGGGGTGGCTGTATATACAGTATGTAGTAATCTCCTGAGCTCCTCCTAGGGGTGGCTGTATATACTGTATGTAGTAATCTGTGCTCCCCAAAGTGGTGGCTGTATATACTGTATGTAATAATCTCATCAGCTCCCCCTTGTGGTGAGTATATATACAGTATTTAGTAAATTCCCAAGCTCCGGCTAGTGGTGGCTGTATATACATTATGTAGTCATCTATTGAACTTCCCCATGTGGCGGTGTATATACTGTATGTAGTAATCTCCTGAGCTCCCTAAATGGTAGCTGTACATAGAGTATGTAGTAATCTACTAAGCTCCACCCAGTGGTGGCTGTATATACAGTATGTACAGTAGTATTCTCCAGAGCACCCCCTAGTGGTTGCAGTATATGCAGTATGTAGTAATCTCAAGAGCCCCCCGCCCTAATGGTGGCTGTATGTAGCCATTTCTGTTATTGCAATGTTATGACAATAAATTAAAATACAAGGTCTAATTTTGTTTCCAGAAACAGCGCCACTCTGGCCTGTGGGCTGTGTCTGGTACTGCAGCTCCGCTCTTTTCAGATTATTGCTGCAATAACATGTACCTGGTAGAATAACTCTTATTATGCAGTGGAATTTTTGACATTTTCTTTCCTTGAGGAGATATTGGAACAAGTGTTTGGTCACGTTGACCTTTTCTAAGTCTGATGTCAGTGTAATAGTACAACATGACTTATAACCAGTCACCGCTCTCCTGCAGTGTTTGATATGTGGATAAAGGACCTCCTGGATTCTACAGACTGCGGGAAAAGCTGCTGCATTTCTTCTTTAAAAAATACTCCAGCCGCCCCATCTTATTTATTTAGGGGGTTTTGGGATGTGTCATATTTGGGGTCTTTTCTGGAGTGTGCAGTACTTTAGGTGGTCTGGGGTCTTAGGTACTTTGGGAAGACTAGAAAAGGTTTTAGTATTACAGAAATACTGGTCTGGGGTCTGTATAGTGTATTAGGCTTAGTTCTGGTCTGTACTACTTTAGGGGTCTGGTCTGAAGTCTTTTGTACTTATTAAGGGGTCATGCTCCTTGGTCTGAAGCCCTTAAAGTTTTCAATAAACTTGTTCCATTACACATGTCTCTGTATGTGCATGTATCTGTGTATTTGCCTCCTTATATATACAGACACAACTTCCTGTTTCTCACTCCTTCAGTCTGTCCTTGTGGTGTCACCCCCGTTGCATCTCTCTCTCTCACAGTCCGTCTTGCTGACCGACACATGGAGAAGAGGAGGGAGCAGGATAACCTCCTGCTGCAGCTCCTCCTATTCATCAGAGCTTAGACATGTAAACAAAGATCCACAGAGAGTTAGACAGCGCTAAAGTAAGTAACAGGAATGCTGAATCACATGATGAATATTCAGGGATTATTATTAAGGCAGTAAAGACACATAGGCAACTTATGTAAAAGAGTGGCCAACACCTTTAAGTGGATCTGATCTGGGGACTGTAGTACTTTAGTGTTTTTGGTCTGGGGTCTGTAGTTCTTAACAGGGTCCAGTGTCTATTGTACTTTAGGGGTTCTGGTTTTAGGGGTGTTTGTGAACAGAAGTTTTTTTTATTAGTTTTAAAGGGGCTGGCCTCTCTTTTACATAAGGTGCTTGTGTGCCTTTACTGCCTTAATAATAAACCCTGAATGTTCATCAAGTGATTCAGCATTCCTTCTATTCACATTTGCCCTGTGTACAGATTCTCTGTGGATCCTTGTTTACTTCTGATGAATAGGAGGAGCTGCAACAGGAGATTATGACTCGTCCTGCTCCCTCCCCTCTTCCTTCAGTGAGAAGAACTATGAGAGAAAGAGGCACAGTGGGTGACGCCATTAGGACGAAAGGAATGAAACACAGAAAAATTGTCCACCCCCTTTAAGCCTTGGTAGGGAGTATGGATAGCTCTAGGGTCTTTATTGGATTAGGGTTTCTGATCTGTGGATTGTATTGATTTAGGGGGTTCTGTTGATCTGATCTGTATTTTTTTAGGGGATTTGGGAAATAAACGAACCCTTTGTTAATATATAGAACCTGCATTTGTATAGGGGTCTAGCCTGGGGTCTTTATTCCGTAATCATTCCTGTCTGAGGTTAAGGGTTTTTCCAGTATAAATGGGCAGGGCATGAGGATAAATATATGATTGTTTGGGGTCTGACCTCTGAGACCCCCAGCTCCCAGGTAGAATGTGTCGGGGGGATGTCCTCCTGAGTTGTATTATTGGTGACTAGGATTTCCAGTATTTGGAGTTATCCTGTTTTTAACCCCTGGTGGGCCATACAGTAGATAGAGATTCTGTTCTGTACTGGACTATGAGAGTCAATAGCGCCATTATTGCTGAGCACACATTGAGACGAGTGCAGTTCTCGCTGCCTGGTGACACAATGTTACAGCTTCTCACATGCTTATAAATAATGGCAGACTGCTGGCTCCCCCTGTCAGAGCCCATTACCTTCACATCTGTCAGTAAGTGGACGCACTACCCGAGGATGCGCCTCGCTGACATGACATGGCAGCAGCCAACTGTGAACCTCTCCATATCTGATCGCTGAATCCACGAGCAAAATGCAAACCAGGGGACAGTCGTACTCAGCTCCACTGCTTAGTGCCGCGCTGTCACTGGCAATACAATCATGGATTCAGCAAAGGCATTTAAAGAGGCTTTACATGAAAATGACTTCACATCTGCCTTCACAGCCCGCGCTTCAATACATCCTCCTATTGTTCTCCATCTATGTGTTTCCCTGGTAACAGACTACAAACACATTCAGTGTTGTCTGATATTGCAGTCACACTCCCTAATATCTGTACTTTACCATAATATACCAAAAATAGAAACCACACTACTCTGGGTGGGTATGGAGACACACAGGTGGCTACAAAAGGTGTAACCATATGAGAAAAATTCGGTCCAGTCCGCCGTCATAATCCATGTTTTATTGCTCCAATTCTTCAATAACACAATGGGGCTTATTTACTAAGGGTGGTAAATTGCACTTTCGTCCAACTGTTCACCGTTTATGGGATTTGCGCAGCTTTGACAGGTATTTAACAGGTGTCTGCGCTGGGATCGTGTGGCACGTGATCGGATTGTGGCGCAGCTACGCTGCTTTCATGTGACAGAAATTAGGGGGCGCTGCTGTCGGACAATCCGACTGATTCGGACTGAGCGCAGGATTTAAGATTCAAATTGTGTCGCAAGACAATGCACTTACATGCTCCAGGAAGAAGAAGGTGAACTCCTGGGACCTGAGCAGGGAAGCGACACATGCAGGATATTGGGCGCACGATCTTAGTGAATCGTGGCACAGCGCATTATACACGGACAATGCACTTACATGCTCCAGGAAGAAGAAGGTGAACTCCTGGGACCTGAGCAGGGAAGCGACACATGCAGGATATTGGGCGCACGATCTTAGTGAATGGCGGCACAGCGCATTATACACGGACAAGGCACTTTGGGTGAACTCCTCGGAACGGGTAAGTAAAAGTGCCACCCGAAAGTGCAATGTCCATCCACAATGCACATCTGCCGCGATTCACTAAGATCGTGTGCCCAATCTTAGTCGCGATCCTCCGACTGCTCACCCCCCTGATTTCTGTCGCATGGAAGCAGCGCAGTTGCGCCACAATCCGATCACGTGCAACACAATCCCAGCGCAGGCACCTGTTAAATACCTGTCAAAGCTGCACAAATCCCGAAAACCATGAACAGTCCGATGAAAGTGCGATCCGCGACCCTTAGCAAATAATCTGCATAGAAGTGGAAGTGGATCCGCGTGGAAGTGGAACATTATTTAAAAAATGTTTTAAAAAATGTCCCTTTTATTCATATACACTTAGTTATGCTGTTACAATTCAACAGACTATAACTCAAATAATGTACAAATATCTATCTATACTGAATAATGTATAGATCCTGGTTCATGAACAGAATGCAATAATATACAGTAAAGTAAAATAAAATAAATAATGTACATATATCTACCTATCTGTCTATATACTAAATAATGTATAGATCTTGGTTCATGAAGAGAATGCAATAATACAGTAAAGACTGACACATACACAGTAGATCAGTACAAGGGGAGGAGTAGCTGTGTTTAAACATAAATTTGCTTTGAAGGGCTATGATGCCCCCTATGGGACACAATAATGGCTGCCATTGGTGGATGACTCTGAGAGGGGAATTATAACAACTCATTGTAAGAAATGAACGGCAGGATGTGACACATGACAAGTTGTGTGTTACACGTGTTCTTACGTGTATGAATAGCCGTATTGTCTCTACAACCAACCAAAAGATGGACCCTAAGAAGAATAAAGACCCCCGGGGGCCATCATTGTAATATTTAGCCTTCTGCCCCTGGATTGGAAGACTTGTGAAGCCATTAACTCAGTTATCGAATTTAAAGGGAATGTTCACTGATAAATATTTCGGTTTGCTGTACTACCGAGTGCAATCCCTTTAATATTCCATTCCATTTCAGATAATCCATTTCAAGCTGGAAAAATTCCAAACGTGCTGGAATTAAGAAAAAGACATATTTGCAACATTTTAACAATTTTCACTGTGCTCATCAAATGACACATCCCCTTCATTCTCTTAGTCACAGAGGCCCCAAAGTATTGGTAAGGTTTTAATACCTTGAGTTTTTATTGATATTCATTTTAGGAAATATCCAAAATCTGATCACTTTTTTGCTAATTTTTAAGGGGAAAAAAACAAAAGTTAGGCCATTGTGACCTCTATTATGGAGTTTACCTGTGGGAGTTATTTCTATATTTTATTTGTCCATTTTTGCATGCAGATATAACTATTTGTTTTAATGTGTTCTATGGAAAGTTTATTTCTTTACATTTTTAAAGGAAATCTACCGTCAAAATCCATTAAAACCAGAGACATTACTCATAGATCCGGGCACCGGACTATGGGAATCTTCTTATATTTATTATCCATGGCCTCCTTACTTCTAAAATCAACTTTTAAAATTATTCCAATGAGCCTAAAGGGCTCTGGGGGGGTGTTACAGCTTCAGTAATGGAAACACATAAGTTACCAAAGACACTTTAGAAATTAAATATATCTTTCATATCCACCTTCAAAACCAATGATTATTAAAGGAAACCTACCACCACAAATCTACCTATAAAGGTAGATTGGGTGGTAGGTGGATCAATGGGACGTGAGGATAGCCCTTTTAAGGGCTAATCCTCACGTCCCCTCACTTTTTTGGTAACTTTTATTCCACATATATTTAAATTTACTTATGCGGCTACCGGGGCGTGGAGTAGCCGCATATGAGATTACATGAGGCGGCTACTCCACGCCCCGGTAGCCACTTTACCCCTCCTACTCACCCATCTTCGGCGCGCAGCTCCGCATAGCTGCGCGCCCTCGTCCGGCGACCCTGCCGTCTGCGCATGCGCAGAAGAGCAGGCCCGCGCCTGCGCACTCACTGCTCCGAAACAGGCGCGGGCCTGCTCTTCTGCGCATGCGCAGACGGCAGGGTCGCCGGACGAGGGCGCGCAGCTATGCGGAGCTGCGCGCCGAAGATGGGTGAGTAGGAGGGGTAAAGTGGCTACCGGGGCGTGGAGTAGCCGCCTCATGTAATCTCATATGCGGCTACTCCACGCCCCGGTAGCCGCATAAGTAAATTTAAATATATGTGGAATAAAAGTTACCAATAAAGTGAGGGGACGTGAGGATTAGCCCTTAAAAGGGCTATCCTCACGTCCCAATGATCCACCTACCACCCAATCTACCTTTATAGGTAGATTTGTGGTGGTAGGTGCCCTTTAACTACAAAGCATCCATAACATAATACTAAACATCAAACTAATTTTGCAATTATACTTGACTATAAAATGTCATTATTTTGAGTCTGCGGTGCCTATGGTGACCTATGTGTTTCCTTGGTTACAGACTACAAACAAAGCTTATGTTGTCTGGTTCTGTAGACAAACAGAGAGGGTCCGAATGTAACAACACTCCCTTTTCCATATGCCTGGTAGTAGCAGAGCTGGATATATACACATTTGGACAAAATAGTTGACCCCCCTCATTTAAGAAAGATAAACCCACAATGGTTACAGAATTAACTTGTATCTGAGAATTATACATTAAATTTCTATCAAAATTAACAAATGAAAGGCAGTAGAGAGGAACGAGTATACTCGAAACGGCTTGTTGCTCGGACGAGTATTTCCCCTGCTCGAGATCGAGCATTTACTTAAGAAAACACAGTGAAGAACAATGAAGAATAGAATAAAAACAGTGAACACAGGATCATTTAAGTGAAGAACACAGTGAAGAACACAGTGAAGAACACATTGCAGATGTTTCGGTACATCTGCTTACTTATTGGAAGACGCGCTCCAAACGGTGTTCTTCACAATAGTATATGAAGAACATTATGTGTGAAGAACACATTGAAATGAGTTGTTTCCATACATCTGCAATGTGTTCTTCACACATATTATTCTTCATATACTATTATGAAGAACACCGTTCTGCACGCTTGTCTTCCGATAAGTTAGTAGATGTTCGGAACATCTTCAATGTGTTCTTTCAATGTGTTCTTTCAATGTGTTCTTTCAGTGAAAAATGCTCGATACGAGCACCCGAGCTTCGGCAAAAGTACCTCTCGAATAACGAGCACTCGAACATTGGGAAAAGTTCGACTAGAACATTTTAGTGCTCGCTCATCTCTACAAGGCAGACATTGCTTGTCATCTATGGCCTGGATAGAAATGTTGGTTCTCCTCAACTTAATATTTTGTTGCACAACCTTTTGAGGCAATCATTGCAATCACACGATTTCTGTTCTTGCCAATGAGCAGGTATTTTGGGGCATTCTTCATGAGGGTCTGCGGTTCAGAGCCGCCACTAAGAAGTTTGGGGCCCCTGACTACCAAATTTTGTGGGCCCCCCACCCACACATAATGATAATTCAGTCCTGTGAGCAAAGCGAGTTCCCTGCACCTGGGAAAAGAGGAGGGTTTATGTGACTTGGGGCCCCTTCTCCTCCTTGAGGGCCCCCTGAACACAGTCACACTAAACCCCCTGATGGCGGCCCTGCTGGGGTTTGAAGGATTTCAGCTCCTTCCAAAAATGCTCAATAGGGTCAGAACTCAGAAACCATTTCAGAATAGTCCGGTGTTTTCCTTTTAGCCATTATTGGGTTTTTGGCTGTGTTTTGGGGTTATTGTCCTGTTGCACGACCCAACAGGTCTTTTTTTCTCTCTAGAATCCCTTGGTAGTCTTAAGATTTCATTGTAACTTTCATTGTAACTTGCACAGATTCAAGATCCCCTGTGCCAGATACAGTAAAGCAGCCCCAGAACATAATGGCCTCCTCCATGTGTCACATGAGGGACAGTGGTCTTTTCAAGATATGCTTCATTTTTTCGTCTGTGAACATAGAGCTGATGTGCCCTGCCAAAAACTAAAATTTTGGTCTCATCTGTCCAGAGGACAGGCTTTGTGGCTTGTTATCATATACTTTAGCAAATTCCAATATTGCTTTTTTATGATTTGTTTTAGGCAATGGTTTCCTCCTTGGTCGTCTCCCATTAAGTCCATTTTGACTCAAACAACGACGGATAATGCAATCTGACAATGATATTACTTGACGTTCACCTTTCGTCTGTGTAATTAGTTGTCAATGTTCCTCCTGGGAAGTTGGCTGCAGCCCCAAAGACCTTAAACATTGGGATAATATGTGCAACTGTAATCACAGGAACAAACACAAATTTGCTTGGAGATCTTATAACCGTTACCTTTAACATGCTTGTCTATAATTTTTAGCAACTGAGACAACTCTTTCCTTTGCTTTGGTTCATGTTGAGTGTGGTACAATGTCCCCATATAGCACAGTGAGTAGCTGTACCCTATATACAGCACAGTGAGTAGCTGTACCCTATATACAGCACAGTGAGTAGCTGTACCCTATATACAGCACAGTGAGGGGCTGTACCCTATACACAGCACAGGGAGTAGCTGTACCCTATATACAGCACAGTGAGTAGCTGTACCCTATATACAGCACAGTGAGTATCTGTACCCTATATACAGCACAGTGAGGAGCTGTACCCTATATACAGCACAGGGAGTAGCTGTACCCTATATACAGCACAGTGAGTAGCTGTACCCTATATACAGCACAGGGAGTAGCTGTACCCTATATACAGCACAGTGAGGAGCTGTACCCTATATACAGCACAGTGAGTATCTGTACCCTATATACAGCACAGTGAGGAGCTGTACCCTATATACAGCACAGTGAGTAGCTGTACCCTATATACAGCACAGTGAGGAGCTGTACCCTATATACAGCACAGTGAGTAGCTGTACCCTATATACAGCACAGTGAGTAGCTGTAGTCCTATATACAGCACAGTGAGGAGCTGTAGCACTATATACAGCACAGTGAGTAGCTGTACCCTATATACAGCACAGGGAGTAGCTGGAGCGCTATATACACCACAGTGAGTAGCTGGAGCCCTATATACAGCACAGTGAGTAGCTGTAGCCCTATATACAGCACAGTGAGTAGCTGTACCCTATATACAGCACAGTGAGTAGCTGTAGTCCTATATACAGCACAGTGAGGAGCTGTAGCACTAAATACAGCACAGTGAGTAGCTGTACCCTATATACAGTACAGTGAGTAGCTGTAGCTCTATATACAGCACAGTGAGTAGCTGTACCCTATATACAGCACAGTGAGGAGCTGTACCCTATATACAGCAAAGTGAGTAGCTGTACCCTATATACAGCACAGTGAGGAGCTGTACCCTATATACAGCACAGTGTGGAGCTGTACCCTATATACAGCACAGTAAGTAGCTGTAGCCCTATATACAGCACAGTGAGTAGCTGTAGCCCTATATACAGCACAGTGAGTAGCTGTACCCTATATACAGCACAGTGAGTAGCTGTACCCTATATACAGCACATGGAGTAGCTGGAGCGCTATATACACCACAGTGAGTAGCTGGAGCCCTATATACAGCACAGTGAGGAGCTGGAGCCCTATATACAGCACAGTGAGGAGCTGTACCCTATATACAGCACAGTGAGGAGCTGTGCCCTATATACAGCACATTGAGGAGCTGTACCCTATATACAGCACAGTGAGTAGCTGTAGTCCTATATACAGCACAGTGAGGAGCTGTAGCACTATATACAGCACAGTGAGTAGCTGTACCCTATATACAGCACAGTGAGTAGCTGTACCCAATATACAGCACAGTGTGGAGCTGTACCCTATATACAGCACAGTGAGGAGCTGTACCCTATATACAGCACAGTGAGGAGCTGTACCCTATATACAGCACAGTGAGGAGCTGTACCCTATATACAGCACAGTGTGGAGCTGTACCCCATATACAGCACAGTGAGGAGCTGTACCCTATATACAGCACAGTGAGTAGCTGTACCCTATATACAGCACAGTGAGGAGCTGTAGTCCTATATACAGCACAGTGAGTAGCTGTACCCTATATACAGCACAGGGAGTAGCTGTACCCTATATACATCACAGTGAGGAGCTGTACCCTATATACAGCACAGTGAGGAGCTGTACCCTATATACAGCACAGTGAGTAGCTGTACCCTATATACAGCACAGTGTGGAGCTGTACCCTATATACAGCACAGTAAGTAGCTGTAGTCCTATATACAGCACAGTGTGGAGCTGTACCCTATATACAGCACAGGGAGGAGCTGTACCCTATATACAGCACAGTGTGGAGCTGTACCCTATATACAGCACAGTGAGTAGCTGTACCCTATATACAGCACATTGAGGAGCTGTACCCTATATACAGCACAGGGAGTAGCTGTACCCTATATACAGCACAGTGAGGAGCTGTACCCTATATACAGCACAGTGAGGAGCTGTAGCCTATATACAGCAAAGTGAGGAGCTGTACACTATATACAGCACAGTGAGTATCTGTACCCTATACACAGCACAGTGAGGAGCTGTACCCTATATACAGCACAGTGAGGAGCTGTACCCTATATACAGCACAGGGAATAGCTGTGCCCTATATACAGCACAGGGAATAGCTGTACCCTATATACAGCACAGGGAGTAGATGTACCCTATATACAGCACAGGGAGTAGCTATACCCTATATACAGCACAGTGAGGAGCTATACCCTATATACAGCACAGTGAGTAGCTATAGCCCTATATACAGCACAGTGAGGAGCTATACCCTATATACAGCACAGGGAGTAGCTATACCCTATATACAGAACAGTGAGGAGATGTACCCTATATACAGCACAGGGAGTAGATGTACCCTATATACAGCACAGGGAGTAGCTGTACCCTATATACAGCACAGTGAGTAGCTGTACCCTATATACAGCACAGTGAGTATCTGTACCCTATATACAGTACAGTGAGTAGCTGTTCCCTATATACAGCACAGTGAGTATCTGTACCCTATATACAGTACAGTGAGTATCTGTACCCCTATATACAGTACAGTGAGGAGCTGTACCCTATATACAGCACAGTGAGGAGCTGTACCCTATATACAGCACAGTGAGGAGCTGTACCCTATATACAGCACAGTGAGGAGCTGTACCCTATATACAGCACAGTGTGGAGCTGTACCCTATATACAGCACAGTGAGTAGCTGTACCCTATATACAGCACAGGGAGTATCTGTACCCCTATATACAGTAGAGTGTGAATGCTCAGCTCTGATACTATTCTCCAGCAGTAACAACACGGAGGGGCCATTCCCTTTATAATCTGTAATGAATGGCTGGAAGGGCTGCCAGTAATGCTGCGCCCGGCGCTCGCTTCCCTTCTGTGTTTCTGGGCTCCCAGCAGGTTGGTGTCAAAACTGCAATTTAATTAGTAAATCACAGCAACCACATAACCTGGCACAGCCTCGAATAATAATCATCTGCCTCCTGTGAGTGTCGGGAATTCTGGATTCTACTGTATTCATTCCAAGCCTGAGCAATCCCAGGAATTACATCAAGACCAAGAATTCATACAACATTGAGGCTCAGATAATCGGGACTCGGAAACTCAATTGTATCAAAAGCATTCCCATTCACAGAAGAGATTTCCATAGAATCCATTGTAACTAATATAAATCTTATACAAAATAATTCACACATTATTATAGTAGTTATATTCTTGTACATAGGGGGCAGTATTATAGTAGTTATATTCTTGTACATAGGGGCAGTATTATAGTAGTTATATTCTTGTACATAGGGGGCAGTATTATAGTAGATATATTCTTGTACATAGGGGGCAGTATTATAGTAGTTATATTCCTGTACATAGGGGGCAGTATTATAGTAGTTATATTCTTGTACATAGGGGGCAGTGTTATAGTAGTTATATTCTTGTACATAGGGGTCAGTATTATAGTAGTTATATACTTGTACATAGGAGGCTGTATTATAGTAGTTATATTCCTGTACATAGGGGGCAGTATTATAGTAGTTATATTCTTGTACATAGGGGGCAGTATTATAGTAGTTATATTCCTGTACATAGGGGGCAGTATTATAGTAGTTATATTCTTGTACATAGGGGGCAGTATTATAGTAGTTATATTCTTGTACATAGGGGGCAGTATTATAGTAGTTATATTCTTGTACATAGGGGGCTGTATTATAGTAGTTATATTCCTGTACATAGGGGGCAGTATTATAGTAGTTATATTCTTGTACATAGGGGGCAGTATTATAGTAGTTATATTCCTGTACATAGGGGGCAGTATTATAGTAGTTATATTCTTGTACATAGGGGGCAGTATTATAGTAGTTATATTCTTGTACATAGGGGGCAGTATTATAGTAGTTATATTCTTGTACATAGGGGGCAGTATTATAGTAGTTATATTCTTGTACATAGGGGGCTGTATTATAGTAGTTATATTCCTGTACATAGGGGGCAGTATTATAGTAGTTATATTCTTGTACATAGGGGGCAGTATTATAGTAGTTATATTCCTGTACATAGGGGGCAGTATTATAGTAGTTATATTCTTGTACATAGGGGGCAGTATTATAGTAGTTATATTCTTGTACATAGGGGGCAGTATTATAGTAGTTATATTCTTGTACATAGGGGGCAGTATTATAGTAGTTATATTCTTGTACATAGGGGGCAGTATTATAGTAGTTATATTCTTGTACATAGGGGGCAGTATTATAGTAGTTATATTCCTGTACATAGGGGGTAGTATTATAGTAGTTATATTCTTGTACATAGGGGGCAGTATTATAGTAGTTATATTCTTGTACATAGGGGGCAGTATTATAGTAGTTATATTCTTGTACATAGGGGGCAGTATTATAGTAGTTATATTCTTGTACATAGGGGGCAGTATTATAGTAGTTATATTCTTGTACATAGGGGGCAGTATTATAGTAGTTATATTCTTGTACATAGGGGGCAGTATTATAATAGTTATATTCTTGTACATAGGGGGCAGTATTATAGTAGTTATATTCTTGTACATAGGGGGCAGTATTATAGTAGTTATATTCCTGTACATAGGGGGTAGTATTATAGTAGTTATATTCTTGTACATAGGGGGCAGTATTATAGTAGTTATATTCTTGTACATAGGGGGCAGTATTATAGTAGTTATATTCTTGTACATAGGGGGCAGTATTATAGTAGTTATATTCTTGGACATAGGGGGCAGTATTATAGTAGTTATATTCCTGTACATAGGGGGTAGTATTATAGTAGTTATATTCTTGTACATAGGGGGCAGTATTATAGTAGTTATATTCTTGTACATAGGGGGCAGTATTATAGTAGTTATATTCTTGTACATAGGGGGCAGTATTATAGTAGTTATATTCTTGTACATAGGGGGCAGTATTATAGTAGTTATATTCTTGTACATAGGGGGCAGTATTATAGTAGTTATATTCTTGTACATAGGGGGCAGTATTATAGTAGTTATATTCCTGTACATAGGGGGCAGTATTATAGTAGTTATATTCTTGTACATAGGGGGCAGTATTATAGTAGTTATATTCTTGTACATAGGGTGCAGTATTATAGTAGTTATATTCTTGTACATAGGGGGCAGTATTATAGTAGTTATATTCTTGTACATAGGGGGCAGTATTATAGTAGTTATATTCTTGTACATAGGGGGCAGTATTATAGTAGTTATATTCTTGTACATAGGGGGCAGTATTATAGTAGTTATATTCTTGTACATAGGGGGCAGTATTATAGTAGTTATATTCCTGTACATAGGGGGCAGTATTATAGTAGTTATATTCTTGTACATAGGGGGCAGTATTATAGTAGTTATATTCTTGTACATAGGGGGCAGTATTATAGTAGTTATATTCTTGTACATAGGGGGCAGTATTATAGTAGTTATATTCTTGTACATAGGGGGCAGTATTATAGTAGTTATATTCCTGTACATAGGGGGTAGTATTATAGTAGTTATATTCTTGTACATTTGGGGCAGTATTATAGTAGTTATATTCTTGTACATAGGGGGCAGTATTATAGTAGTTATATTCTTGTACATAGGGGGCAGTATTATAGTAGTTATATTCTTGTACATAGGGGGCAGTATTATAGTAGTTATATTCTTGTACATAGGGGGCAGTATTATAGTAGTTATATTCTTGTACATAGGGGGCAGTATTATAATAGTTATATTCTTGTACATAGGGGGCAGTATTATAGTAGTTATATTCTTGTACATAGGGGGCAGTATTATAGTAGTTATATTCCTGTACATAGGGGGTAGTATTATAGTAGTTATATTCTTGTACATAGGGGGCAGTATTATAGTAGTTATATTCTTGTACATAGGGGGCAGTATTATAGTAGTTATATTCTTGTACATAGGGGGCAGTATTATAGTAGTTATATTCTTGGACATAGGGGGCAGTATTATAGTAGTTATATTCCTGTACATAGGGGGTAGTATTATAGTAGTTATATTCTTGTACATAGGGGGCAGTATTATAGTAGTTATATTCTTGTACATAGGGGGCAGTATTATAGTAGTTATATTCTTGTACATAGGGGGCAGTATTATAGTAGTTATATTCTTGTACATAGGGGGCAGTATTATAGTAGTTATATTCTTGTACATAGGGGGCAGTATTATAGTAGTTATATTCTTGTACATAGGGGGCAGTATTATAGTAGTTATATTCCTGTACATAGGGGGTAGTATTATAGTAGTTATATTCTTGTACATAGGGGGCAGTATTATAGTAGTTATATTCTTGTACATAGGGTGCAGTATTATAGTAGTTATATTCTTGTACATAGGGGGCAGTATTATAGTAGTTATATTCTTGTACATAGGGGGCAGTATTATAGTAGTTATATTCTTGTACATAGGGGGCAGTATTATAGTAGTTATATTCTTGTACATAGGGGGCAGTATTATAGTAGTTATATTCTTGTACATAGGGGGCAGTATTATAGTAGTTATATTCTTGTACATAGGGGGCAGTATTATAGTAGTTATATTCTTGTACATAGGGGGCAGTATTATAGTAGTTATATTCTTGTACATAGGGGGCAGTATTATAGTAGTTATATTCTTGTACATAGGGGGCAGTATTATAGTAGTTATATTCTTGTACATAGGGGGCAGTATTATAGTAGTTATATTCCTGTACATAGGGGGTAGTATTATAGTAGTTATATTCTTGTACATAGGGGGCAGTATTTTAGTAGTTATATTCTTGTACATAGGGGGCAGTATTATAGTAGTTATATTCTTGTACATAGGGGGCAGTATTATAGTAGTTATATTCTTGTACATAGGGGGCAGTATTATAGTAGTTATATTCTTGTACATAGGGGGCAGTATTATAGTAGTTATATTCCTGTACATAGGGGGCAGTATTATAGTAGTTATATTCTTGTACATAGGGGGCAGTATTATAGTAGTTATATTCTTGTACATAGGGGGCAGTATTATAATAGTTATATTCCTGTACATAGGGGGCAGTATTATAATAGTTATATTCCTGTACATAGGGGGCAGTATTATAATAGTTATATTCCTGTACATAGGGGGCAGTATTATAGTAGTTATATTCTTGTACATAGGGGGCAGTATTATAGTAGTTATATTCTTGTACATAGGGGGCAGTATTATAGTAGTTATATTCTTGTACACAGGGGGCAGTATTATAGTAGTTATATTCTTGTACATAGGGGGCAGGGTTATAGTAGTTATATTCTTGTATATAGGGGGCAGTATTATAGTAGTTATATTCTTGTACATAGGGGGCAGTATTATAGTAGTTATATTCTTGTACACAGGGGGCAGTATTATAGTAGTTATATTCCTGTACATAGGGGGCAGTATTATAATAGTTATATTCCTGTACATAGGGGGCAGTATTATAGTAGTTATATTCCTGTACATAGGGGGCAGTATTATAGTAGTTATATTCTTGTACATAGGGGGCAGTATTATAGTAGTTATATTCCTGTACATAAGGAGCAGTATTATAGTAGTTATATTCTTGTACATAGGGGGCAGTATTATAATAGTTATATTCCTGTACATAGGGGGCAGTATTATAGTAGTTATATTCTTGTACATAGGGGACAGTATTATAGTAGTTATATTCTTGTACATAAGGAGCAGTATTATAGTAGTTATATTCCTGTACATAAGGAGCAGTATTATAGTAGTTATATTCTTGTACATAGGGGGCAGTATTATAGTAGTTATATTCCTGTACATAGGGGGCAGTATTATAGTAGTTATATTCTTGTACATAGGGGGCAGTATTATAGTAGTTATATTCCTGTACATAGGGGCAGTATTATAGTAGTTATATTCTTGTACATAGGGATCAGTATTATAGTAGTTATATTCTTGTACATAGGGGACAGTATTATAGTAGTTATATTCTTGTACATAGAGGGCAGTATTATAGTAGTTATATTCCTGTACATAGGGGGCAGTATTATAGTAGTTATATTCCTGTACTTAGGGGGCAGTATTATAGTAGTTATATTCCTGTACATAAGGAGCAGTATTATAGTAGTTATATTCCTGTACTTAGGGGGCAGTATTATAGTAGTTATATTCTTGTATATAGGGGGCAGTATTGTATGATGTGCTATGAATATGATGGCCTCTACACAGTTCTTGGACAATAGACAATGGTGATCGTGACACACAAGAGATGCAGATTAATTTAGCTGAATCAGGAGCAGCCTAGATGTAGACACTAAAGAAAGTTCTGTTACCTTCCAGGAAACATAGATCCCTAAGTCATTGGCAGTGGTATTGCTGATCGTGTAGCGACAAAGTATGGACAGAGCTAAAGTTCCTCGCCAGGAAATATAACTTCTTTTCTACTGCCATCTATATCCAATCAAAAACAGCACCACTCCTATCTACAGGTTGTGTGCGGTATTGCACCTCAGTCCTATTAACTTCACAGGATAATTCCAGACTATACTTGTGGACAGCAATGCTCCAAAAAGCAATCATTTATTTAAAATGTATCCAACTAATGTGGAAGTGTTGATATAGAGAATGCCACATAATAGTTTTTGGCCCTGAATCCTATGACCTTGCCATTGAGTCCATGCAGATATCACATGGTGAAGCAATATCCCATCCTGATCCTGGTCAGTCGTTTCCTGCAGAAACAGCAGGGTCCAATTACATGACCACTCTGGTCTAACCAAAGGAAACATCGGAACCTTTCATCTATGACTCTGCTATTTACTCATCCTGAGAATACAAGGCAGGGAGCCTGCGCCCGCGCCGTGATTATACCTTACCCATCCTGCCCCTCGTGCTCCGATAAATCTGTTTATTCTCTCCTTACTTGTAAAATCCTCAAATAGTAAAACTTTGTCACTGCAAAACTGCCAAATAGTGGGCTCTCTGGGCCGTGATGCATTTAGCCTCAGGCATACTAGGGGATGGGATTTAACAGACCCCCTATTATCAGATGATGTATCAGATGATGTACTTGACTATACTTGGATGGACAGTACAAAGAACTTCATAATGACTTTTTTTAAATATCTTGCCGCACCCTGCACATTCTTGAGACAAACTGCACTTAGGCCCCAAATGTAATGAGGACCGATATCCGGCTATGCCATTTGCGGCTGGATATGGCTCCCCATTGATGTCTATGGTGCCCGCTCATGGTGTGGTGAGCATAGATTATCTCACTGCAACGTGACCGTGCCCGGAGAGATATAGGACATGATATGGCACAACCACTCACTTTTTATGATTACTGGAGGGAGGAGCAGCGGTCACTCCTCCTTCCTTCTGCGTGCGGCTATGCTCGGGCTATGGCCCTGGTGAGCCTATGTTTGTCTGCAGGCCGTAGTGCAGTTTGCCTCACCCTGGATTTGGACTATTCCACTGCTAGGTCAGAGCATATGGCATTCATGGGTAAATGGAGATTTCAGCAACGGGTCAGGGAAAATGACACAAAACCAAGGTCAAAAAACAAGTGAAAAGGTAAAACGCAGAACATCAGGGGCGGACAGGAACCCCTTGCTCAGGCACCTCCCTGCGGGGGAATGTGTTTTATGTAGCCAGCAGTAAGTGGGGAGACATATTGGGGCAAATTTACTTACCTGGTCCTGTCGCAATCCCTATTCGAAGAAGATGAAGTCCGGCCCGATTCACAAAGCTTGTGCGCCCGAGTTCCTGCATCCGTCGCTTCCCCGCCGAGGTCCGCCGGAATTCACCTTCTTCTTCCCGGTGCTTGTAAGTGCGACACAATTCGAAATATTAAATCCCGTGCGTAGTCCGAATCCGTTGGGTTGTCCGACGGCCCGCGCCCCCATTTCTGTCGTGAGCAAGCCGGTGCCGATGCTCCAAAATCCGATCTTGTGCGCCAAAATCCCCTGTTAAGTGCGTCGCAAAACGGAAATTGAAGGGAAACCTGGCAAAAACGCGCTCCGTGGACCCTTAGTAAATGAGCCCCATTGTGATGTGTATAACCGAGCTCTTCAAAACGCACATATAATAGACCTAAACATAGACAGTGAGAGGCCCGGACCCCTCCGTGCTGCACGGAGACGAGTAGACGGTCGCTTGCTCAGCAAAGTTGCAGGAATAGAAAGAGAGAGATGACTGCTGATTGTTTTGCTGCACTTGCTTTTTTCCTTCCAGCTGAGCATAAGGATTGTCGTAACATCTTAATTTTCCCCCGGAGTCCGAGGAAGAAGCCTTGAAATCCTGGTTATTTTACAATCTGTGAATGTTCTGCAAATCCCTCCTGTTTTCTTACCTGTTTTGCAATTACATAACGACCTGCAGGGATGTTAATGTAACATCTACTTATGAAAAGCAAATCAGTAATGAGGGAAATGCTTTTAGGTTAGGAAGTAATTAGGATCTATGGGAGAGTGTTGTGGGCATGCTCAGTGATGTGCAGAGGAGGGAGAAGGGAGGAGGAGACCTGGACTATACACTGGGCTACTGCCATCAATCCAAGACAACTCTGACAGTCTGGAGATTCCCTGCAAGTCCTGGGGTTAAAGGGTGAGAACCAGGGAGTGCCTCAAATTTTGTGCCTTGGTTTAACCACCACCAATCAAGTTGAAGTTTAGAGGTTCCTCCAGTATTAAATGGGTATTTCCATGGGTCTTTGAGACATGTGCATGTGTGCCCAACCTTAAAGTCACATTGCCTGCAAGACAGGGCTAGGTGACACCCACTTTTACGAATGTTGTATGTCTAAGATATGTCATAATGTCCAAGATGGGAGGGAAACCCCTTTAACACAACTGGAATTACTGTAAATGCTATCACTATACAACTAGCTCCATCTAGTGTTGACTATAAGTAGCCAGAATTCATTCGCTAAGTATTCTGCCCCATGTTGTCTCCAGAATATTCCACACATTAATATTCTTCTCATCGAATCTCATGGAATTTGAGTCTTTTGTGCCCCCTCTCCAGACAATATTTTATCCGGGGGTCCTCCAAAAACCTTCACTTTATACATTTATATAAAGAATAGACATTGAGAGTCCTTCCTTCAAGAATACAGTAGCCAATCTTTGTGAAGATCTCCAATATCCTATACTAGGGTACACAGATCAGGGCTATACCCTGATCCCCCCAGACATCTGATCCCCCAGCAAGTAATGGGTGAGGTGTCTAACCTTTAGGCTATGTCTGAAACAAGTCCGCCAACTTGAAAACCGCCATATTGGATCAAGGGTACGGTTTTCTAATGGGAAGTAGGTCATGAAGCAGATCAGAGAAGAACAGGATTGTCTCAGAAATTGATTGCCACAATCAGATCTGTAATATCTTTTGTGGTTCAAAAGTTATTGTAACCAAAACCAGAATGTTCCCTATGATGCACAGCTATGTGACGTGTTGTCCATTATGATAAAAACATAGCACATGTTCATGATAATGCCTAAAAAATCGAGTCTTCACCCATTACTTGCTGGGGTATTAAGATATATCACTTTCCCCTTCATTTCTGATATAATAGGGTGTCCTGGGACTTTCCACTCCTGTATATTCAATATAGATTTGCACAAAGTGGTTTTCTCTAGAAAATAGAAGCTCATATCTTACAGCCTTTAGGCAGACGGGTATTGAGAGCTGTAACTTATAGCAATATCTACACCAATATCCATTTTTTATTGTAGACTCTCAACAATGATACATTAGTGCAACATAATACTGTTACCTTTCTCAATATCGAACCCATTTTTATACCACGTGTAGTTTTGGGGTTCCTTAGGCCCACCAGAAACATTATTCTTCCATCAGCTTCTCGGAAATGGACCTTAGTAGCTTCCAAATTAAGTTCCTCTTGTCCACTGGAGTCCAGTGTTGGGTGAGAGCCTTGGTCCAGTGGTGGGAACGTCCAATACTGTGGGGAAAAACATCTTATACAAGTTTTCTAACAACATGGAACTGCCACCAAGATTGTATTTTAAGACCCTTCAGCTTCATCCTCCTCTTCATATTGACTTTAATAATAATATTTCCTTTATTTATATAGTGCACACAGATTATGCAGCACTGCACAGAACTTGCCAGATCAGTCCCAGGGGCTCACAATCTAATAAACCTACCAGTATGTTTTGGAGTGTGGGAGGAAACCCGAGGACCCGGAGGAAACCCACACAAACATGGAGAGAACATACAATTCCTTTGCAGATGTTGACCCTGGGACTTGAACCCAGATCCCCAGTGCTGCAAGGCTGTAATGCTAACCACTGAGCCACCATGCTGCTCCGTATGGGTAAAATAATAGTCTTCTCTAGAAGCCATGTCCATAAGGCACACTCATAATGGCTTTAGATGCAGCAGACTGGCATTGAGTGCGGTAATTTAGTTCTTTTTAAAAATTTCCATCATATCCTCTTTCATTATAGATTCCACCAACCCTGATCCATTCTTACTGGATGCTACGATTCTTACGATTCTCATAATCTGCCCTCATTTTCCATGTCTCTACCCCGTGTACAGATAATTTATCACATTTTGGATATTCTATCAGATTATATAACCTCTGCTCCATAACCTTCTACACAGTCTTTGACAGTCAGTAAAGGCGCATGGAGGCGAAGGATACGTGTGGATATTATGTGATACAATGTATCGCTTTCACGTGTATCCAGCCTTCTCATTATCCTCTATTCTTGGCTGATATTGAGTCCCTCGATCTCGCTGTCGCCGAGTGGCTCGGACTATTTGTGAGTGAGCCCTAGGAAAGGTTACTGCTACTTCCTAGAAAAGACACTGGAGACTTCCCAAGGTCCTGTCACTACCGATTACTATCCGAGGTCCAGGCGCCGAGCTGCAGCTGCTGCCCCCTGCGCTCACACTTATGCACAGTCACCAAGGCAACCAAACATCTTCATCATCGTTACCCCGTGTGATTTATCTGGATCTCCAGTAAAAAAATTTTTTTAACCCTTTCAGTGCTTCTGTTCTATAATTTAGAGACTGCAGATTCTCCCATCATTGGCCCAATTCACACATAGTGGCCAGAATCCTGGATGAAGGTGCGGTTCTGGTTGGATAAGACTGAAAAAAAATCATTTTTCACAGTTCTGTTGCTACTAAATCCTGACATCAACAAGTACCTTGACAATGGGTCCCACTTCATGGCCAAAAGTGGAGAAGAGAGAGCCGGGTGCGTCTGTTCAGACATTGTCAGCACACATAAGGCTTTTATAGCATACCCTATGAACATAAAGATGAGATGCCCCTCTAACTATATCTTAAAGAGAACCTATCACCAGGTTTTACCCCACTAAACTCCCACCCCCCTTAAATAGGGTATGAAATGTCCTTTCTAGAATCCCCTCTGTTATGTGAAGTCTCACCCATTTACCTATAAAAAAAATATCCCCCAAAGTCAGGAAAATATGACTCATCTCGCCTTGTTTGCATATGCAATAAGATTAGCAGTTGCAGGGGTAGCATCAGAAATCCCTATCTTCTGTTCTATAGCACCTAGAAACATGTCACTGGTGTCATATGAAAGATACAAATCACATCTTTCAGATCACATCAGGATTATGGATACAGAACCAGATACAGACAGCTAAACACACAGGGGCACATTTACTCACCCGTCCTGATGCTTTCCCTGAATGTGCATTGTCCGACTGGAATGCACATCTGCTGCGGTTCACTAAGATATCCTGCATGTGTCGCTTCCCCGCTCAGGTCCCCGGAGTTCACCTTCTTCTTCCTGGTGCATGTAAGTGCTTGATCTTGTGACACAATTGGAAAGTTAAATCCCACGCCCAGTCCGAATCAGTTGGATCATCCGACGGCACATCCCCCAATTTCTGTTGCATGAAAGCAAGATAGGGGCTTCTGAAGTGACACTCCCTCTGCAACCACTAAACTTGACTCATCTCGTGTGAAAATGAGTTGAGAGGAGTCATATTTGTCTGACTTTGGGGGAAAATTTTTATAGGTAAATGAATGAGATTTCATCCCCTATCCTAAGTACAAAGTAGTTTAATGGGTTAAAACCTTTGACCAGCTCCCTGTAAAGCCCTGCACAGGAAGACATTGTAATCTATTAGCTCAGGATGAAGACTCTCATCTTCTTCATTTCCCAAGTCAAAAAATAAATGATAGATTTTACAAATGTTATATTCCAAATATGGGAGCGACGGAGTCGGCGTCAGTGCACGCGGCGCCATCGTTCTGCCAGGTGTTGGCAAATGTATCTCCAGAAAGCGAAGCGGTATCCAATTATTCGTCTCTGAACCTGTCAGCAGCCGCGTCACTCACAGCAGAAATGAATACATAGTGACAGGAGCTGCAGAAAACAATCCACGGGAGGAGACGGGCGCCATTTTATTTTGGTTTATTTATAGAAGGTTTTGGTGTGAAAATTTTTTTTTGCCCGAAGGTTATTAAAGTGGAAATGACTTGATATTATTTCACTTGGGAAAATATCCAGTCTGGAAATATTGGAGGAAATGTGAGGATGGAGAAGCGAATAATCTGGAATTTACTGGATTAAAAGAAAAAATATAAATGACCCCAATTAAAAAATCCCTGTTGGACACACACAAGCACAGCACATATGGCTCAGTTACATCCATTCATTCAAACACAGCACTGCTACATCCATTCATTCACGCAAAGCTCTGCTTCATACATACACTCACACACAACTCTGTTACATCTATTCATTCACGCATAGCTCTGCTTCATACATAGTCACACACAACTCTGTTACATCTATTCATTCACACACAGCTCTGCTTCATACATACACTCACACACAACCCTGCTACATCAATTCATTCACACACAGCTCTGCTTCATCCATTCATGCACACACAGCTCTGCTTCATACATACACTCACACACAACTCTGTTACATCTATTCATTCACACACAGCTCTGCTTCATACATACACTCACACACAACCCTGCTACATCAATTCATTCACACACAGCTCTGCTTCATCCATTCATGCACACACAGCTCTGCTTCATACATACACTCACACACAGCTCTGCTTCATCCATTCATGCACACACAGCTCTGCTTCATCAATTCATTCACACACACAGTGTTGCTACAAAAAAGAGATGGGAGTCACCTATCACTGCAGCCGCCAGCAGTTGGGGCTTTTTGGCAGAGTCTGGAAGCTTCTCCTCAGTACAAGACATATGAAAGCCGCATACAGTGTGCAAAACACATGGAGGATCCCGGACTATGAGGAATAAGATTCTCTGCTCTGATGAGATGAAGATTGGACTTTTTGGTGTTAATTCTAAGTGGTGGAGAAAACTAGGCGCTGCTTTATTCACTCACAATCAGTGCTGCTACATTCAATCATTCACACACAGCTCTGCTTTATTCAGAAACTCACACACAGCTCTGCTTCATCCATAAACTCACACACAACACTGCTACATCCATTCATTCACACAAATCTCTGCTACATGTATTCATTCACACTCGGCACTGCTACATCCAGTTACTCACACACTGCTATTCTTCATACCCAGTCCCAGTCACAACTTCTTTTCTGACCCTATTCGCTGGCAGCATGGAAGGGTTTAAAGACCTTGTAGTCATGCAGGAAGCATGTGATCGGTCACCTGCTTATGACATCACTTTGGGTCCTGCAGTAATACTCATGTCAGGAAGGTCGGGAGAGGGAGAGAGCAGTGCACAGGCTCTGCTCTCCCAGAAATTTAGTGAAATGCTTTGTCAGCACTTCCCCCAATCTCCAGGACAGCAGTCAGGAGGGTCTGCAAGTTCTGGATTCTCCTGACCACTAGTCTATAAGATGATGGGGTCATTATAAGATATGGGGTCACTGTTGGGACCAGACAGTGGCGTAACTATAGAGGTCACAGGTTCCATCCGGTCCACAAGTTGCTGTATAACACTTTCATCTACTTTGTCTTCTAGAAAGGTAAGCATTGCACATCATTAGCCCTTATTCTGTGCACAGAGATTTATGACACAAGCTCCCAGATGTGTCTCTTCTTCCCTAAGACATTATTCACTGTTTAATGACAGTAGTAGCAGTGGGTCAGTATATGGAGGCTGTAGAGAAATCTGCAGCTGCAGGGGTGACAGTGTTCTCCTTATTCTCCATTCTCCATACAGTCAGAGAAGACGTCACTGGTTATAATTGGATCGTAATCACTTATCACAGGACAGCTGGTATACATGCAATATGAGAGAGGTGTCTACCATCCATAGAGCTGAGCTGCTGTATCTAAGCTGCCATTTTATAAGCATCCACCTTACACAGAACTGAGCTGTTGTATCTAAGCTGCCAGTATATACGCATTTACCATAAATAGAGATGAGCTGCTGTATCTAAGCTGCCCTTTTATACACATTTACCTTATACAAAACTGAGCTACTGTATCTAAGCTGCCATTATATAAACATTTACCTTACATAGAGTTGAGCTGCTGTATCTAAGCTGCCATTATATTAAAATTTACCTTACACAGAACTGAGCTGCAGTATCTAAAATGCCATTATATACACATTTACCTTACATAGAGCCAAACTGCTGTATCTAAGCTGTTATATTAGTTTTATTGATTTGCTGTTTCCAAAATACATGTGATGATTCTTTATTAGGGGGGTGGGGGGGGGGGCATGTTTTTGGGCCCGGGCAATAAACCTACCTGAAAGTTCTATATCAGTGCACCATATGATCTTCTGAACATACTGATGAGTGTGGGGACCCTAAGCTAAACTTCTGCCCTGGGGCCCCCGAGCCTTTAGTCCCCTTGGACCATGCATAAAACTACACCAGTCACAGACCATAGGGGTCTAAGCCGCAAACAGACAAAAATCTATAGGTGTCACATCTGTAACCAGATGTAGAAATCATGGAGGTCTAATACATCGGCAACACCTTAAGAGAAGCCAAGGGGGGGGGGGGGGGCAGAGGTTAAGATCTCATGCATCTTCTAAAACTTTTCTTCCCAAAATTCTCAATCCTGTATAAAGTAACCATTGCAATATTCACACCAGGCCCAGCAGTCACCCCCCCCCCTCCATATAAATTCTGACCACAAGTTTTATTATTATACACAAGATTTATTTATTTGTGGTACCACAGCGCCCACTGGTGGTGAACTGGTGAATTTCTTCCCCTTATTTTTAGTGTTCATTGTGCTACCAATAAAATGATATAAATTAATTTAGAGAATTATCTGGATGTAAATGCTGCATAAATCGAAATCATTAAATTCAAATAAAGTTTAAAGAATTCCAAAGTTTTCAATCTTTTAGGTTTTTTATCGTCTCATGGATTTTAATTGCTCGATAGCATTTGGCCTGAAGAAACGTTTGCCTGCCTGATCCTGCATGAAATTCTCTGCATATGAGATGAACTCTTCTGCTTCCTTTGCTATACAGTTTATAGTACATCGGTTGTAGCGCCCCCTACTGGCCATATAAGGTATAGTCATCATTTACCTTATGTGAATGTGTAAAAGAGCTGAATATTTCTGTAAAATTGATGTGGATACAAATAGAGATGAGCGAACATACTCGTTCGAGCATTAGCGTACTCGTAACTGCTCGTTGCTTGGACGAATACTTCGCCCGCTCGAGAAAATGGCATCTCCCGCCGTTGTGATTTTTGGCGGCCAGAAACAGAGCCAATCACAAGCCAGGAGACTCTGCACTCCACCCAGCATGACGTGGTACCCTTACACGTCGATAGCAGTGGTTGGCTGGCCAGATCAGGTGACCCTGGGATAGACTAGCCGCTGCCCGCGCTGCTCAGATCATTCTGTGTCTGGATGCCGCTAGGGAGAGAGCTGCTGCTGGTCAGGGAAAGCGTTAGGGTGTTCTATTAGCTTACTGTTAGGCAGGAGTGATTCTCCAAGAACCCAACAGCCCTTCTTAGGGCTACAATAACGTTTTATTTTATTATTTTTTTATTTGCTTGTGGCTGGGCTTGCTGGCATTAGTAGTGCAGCTAGTACCATATTGTGAGGAATTTGCTGGGAGACCTGCGACCGTTGTGTTTAGCTCTTAGTGACACACATATCCACCTCAAACACCAAAGTGGGAAAATTTATTAGGGGTTTGAATGAATTAGGCAGAGTCTGCTGATTTATTTTTTTACTTTTATTTTTTTTTATAACTCAAAGTCATCAGGCACAGCACAAAATCCAGTTGTGTGCTGTCAGTGTAGGTTTGAAACTAGCCATAGCAATAGGATAGCATCGTTTTGTAAAAAAAAAAAAACACAAAAAAACAATTAAATTAAAATTTACAGTTTACATTTTAATTTTGAAAATGTTGAACCCGAGGGCTAGGGGTAGAGGACGAGGGCGTGGATGTGGGCGTCCAACTACTGCAGGGGTCAGAGGCCGTGGTCCTGGGCGGGGTGAGACACCACCTGCTTATGAGGTAGCAGGGGAACACCGCAGAGCTACACTCCCTAGGTTCATGTCTGAAGTTACTGGGACTCGTGGTAGAGCACTGTTGAGGCCAGAACAGTGCGAACAGGTGATGTCGTGGATTGCTGACAATGCTTCGAGCAATTTGTCCACCAGTCAGTCTTCCACGCAGTCCACCCATGTCACCGAAATCGGCACTCCAGCTCCTGCACCTCAGCCTCCTCCCCCCCAGTCTGCCCCCTCCCAGGAAAATTTGGCATTTGAACCGGCATACTCTGAGGAACTGTTTTCTGGACCCTTCCCACAGTCACAAACCACTTGTCCGGTTGCTGCTGAGCAATTTTCCGATGCCCAGGTTTTCCACCAGTCGCAGTCTGTGGGTGATGATGACCTTCTTGACGTAGTGGAAGAAGTGTGTAAAGAGGTGTCGGACGATGAGGAGACACGGTTGTCAGACAGTGGTGAAGTTGTTGTCAGGGCAGGAAGTCCGAGGGGGGAGCAGACTGAGGGATCGGAGGATGATGAGGTGACAGAACCAAGCTGGGTTGATAGGCCGGGTGAACACAGTGCTTCTGAGACGGAGGAGAGTCCTCGACCAGAACAGGTTGGAAGAGGCAGTGGTGGGGCCAGACGGAGAGGCAGGGCAAGAGCAGGTGCATCAGCGCCAAATGTGTCACGTAGTCAAGCTCCCGTGGCGAGGGCTAGATTTTCGGAAGTCTGGAGGTTCTTTAAAGAAACACCGGATGACCGACGGACTGTGGTGTGCAACCTTTGCCAAACCAGGATCAGCAGGGGTTCCACCACTACTAGCTTAACTACCACCAGTATGCGCAGGCATATGAATGCTAAACACCCCACTCAGTGGCAACAAGCCCATTCACCTCCGGCCGTGCACACCACTGCTCCTTCCCCTGTGTCATCTGCTAGTCAGCCCCCTGCCCAGGACCACGGCCCAAACACCTCCCGTGCGAAAACCCCATCTTCGCCTCCACGATCCTCCACAGCATCCACCAATGTCTCCATGCGCAGCGTTCAGCTCTCCATACCCCAGACGCTGGAGCGCAAGAGGAAGTACAGTGCAACCCACCCACACGCCCAAGCCCTCAACATCCACATCTCCAAACTGCTTAGCCTGGAGATACTGCCCTATAGGCTGGTAGAGACCGAGGCCTTTCGCAGCCTCATGGCGGCGGCCGCCCCTCGTTATTCGGTCCCCAGCCGCCACTACTTTTCCCGATGTGCCGTCCCAGCCCTGCACCAGCACGTGTCAGACAACATCATCCGTGCCCGGACCAACGCCGTTTCTGACAAGGTCCACCTGACCACGGACACGTGGATGAGTGCTACCGGGCAGGGCCACTATATATCGCTGACGGCACATTGGGTTAACTTGGTGGAGGCTGGGACCGAGTCTGACCCTGGGGCTGGTCATATACTGCCGACGCCGAGGATTGCGGGGCCTACCTCGGTCCAGGTCTCTCAGGCCCACTATGCCTCCTCCTCCTCCCACCCCTCCTCCACCTCCTCCTCCAAATTACCATCCGTGGGCATGGCGCCATCAGTCGGTAGCTCTAGGCACAGCAGCAGTGCCATCGCTAAGCGACAGCAGGCGGTGCTCAAACTGCTGAGCCTAGGCGATAAAAGGCACACCGCCCAAGAGCTATTACAGGGCATCACGGCGCAGACTGATCTGTGGCTGGCACCGCTGAACCTGAAGCCAGGCATGGTTGTGTGTGACAACGGCCGTAACCTGGTGGCGGCTCTGCAACTCGGCAGACTGACACATGTGCCATGCCTGGCCCATGTGTTAAATCTCATAGTTAAGCGTTTCCTCAAGACATACCCCAATCTGTCTGATTTGCTCACGAAGGTGCGCCGCATCTGTGCGCATTCCAGGAAGTCCAGCACAGATGCTGCCACTCTCAGGGCAGCGCAGCGCCGCCTCCAACTGCCCGCTCACCGACTGTTGTGCGACGTGCCCACGAGGTGGAATTCAACATTAACCATGTTATCCAGAGTTTACCAGCAGCGCCGAGCGATTGTAGACTGCCAGATGTCAACTTCCACCAGAACTGGTAGTCAGGTCAGTCAGCTTCCTCAAGTCTACAATGAGGAGTGGACGTGGATGTCTGATATCTGTCAGGTGCTGAGTAACTTTGAGGAGTCAACACAGATGGTCAGTGGCGATGCCGCCATCATCAGCCTCACCATCCCGCTGCTTGGCCTCTTGAAAAACTCTCTGGTCAGCATGAAGTCGGAAGCTTTGCGCTCGTCACAAGAGACGGGGGAAGAAGATTCCCTTGTTGATAGCCAAAGCACCCTCAGGTCTGTTTCTCAGCGCATATCGGAGGAGGTGGAGGAGGATGAGGAGGAAGAGGAGGCGAATGTTGGCGAGACAGAAGAGGGGACCATTGTTCAGTCCTTCACTGTTCAGCGTGTATGGGCAGAAGAAGAGGAGTTGGAGGAGTTGGAGGAGGAGGAAATGGGCAGTCAGGCCAGTGAGGGGAGTGAATTCTTGCGCGTTGGTACTCTGGCGCATATGGCAGATTTCATGCTAGGCTGCCTATCCCGTGACCCTCGCGTTCAAAGAATTTATTCCAGCACCGATTACTGGGTGTTCACTCTCCTGGACCCACGGTACAAGCAAAATCTTTCCACTCTCATCCCTGGAGAGGAAAGGAGTGTGAGAATGCATGAATACCAGCAGGCCCTGGTGCACAAGCTGAAACAGTATTTCCCTTCTGACAGCGCTAGCGGCAGAGGGCGTACTTCTGCGGGACAAGTAGCGAGGGAGAGTAGGCGAGCAGGCAGCTTGTCCAGCACTGGCAAGGGTACGCTTTACAAGGCTTTTGCCAGCTTTATGTCACCCCAGCAAGACACTGTCACCTGTCCCCAGTCTCGGCAGAGTAGGGCTGATCTTTACAGAAAGATGGTGAGGGAGTACGTAGCTGACCATACCATCGTCCTAAATGATCACACAGCTCCCTACAACTACTGGGTTTCAAAGCTGGACATGTGGCACGAACTGGCGCTGTACGCCTTGGAGGTTCTTGCCTGCCCTGCCGCTAGCGTCTTGTCCGAGCGGGTTTTCAGTGCAGCTGGTGGCATCATCACCGATAAGCGTACACGCCTGTCGACTGACAGCGCTGACAGGCTGACGCTTATTAAGATGAATAAAGCATGGATTTCTCATAATTTCCAATCTCCACCAGGTGAAAGAAGCTCAACCTGAATAATGTATGCACTCCTCCTCCTCATTGTCCTCCTTCTCCTCCTCTTTGTACACTAAAGCAGAGGAAACTGGCTATTTTTAGCCAGGGCCAACTGGCTCTAGATATAGTACTCTATGTATTTAATTTTTCTGGAGGGCCACCTACCTGCTCCTCTGGTTTGAAAACTTTTTTGGACTTCCACATACAGGCACTCAATCTATTTAATTTTTCTGGAGGACCACCTACCTGCTCCTCTGGTTTGAAAACTTTTTTGGACTGCCACATACAGGCACTTTCCAAATTAAATTGTCTCCATAGCAGCCTCCACATGTTGTCTTTTTAGCTGCCTCCACACGTTGTCTCCATTGCTACCTCCACACGTCATCTCCATAGCTGCCTCCAAAAGTCATCCATATAGCTGCCTCCATACATGGTCCCCTTATCAAAAGACCCGAGGCTATTTCGTTTTAACCCCTTCATTACAATGTGCTGATAGCACATTGTAATGAATGAGGAGTAAAATCCCCATATACTGCCATTCTGTAGTAATATTTAATACCATCACTATGAAGTGCAATTTTTTACGCAGAGTGAAAAATGGACAAGAAAAAACAGGAAAGGGCCCGGTCCTTAACCGGTTATTCATGGAACCATTTCCAAAAAAACTATTAAAAATAGAACCACTATGCTATTCCATTATTCCTAGGTGAAATATTGAAACGACCCGGCCTGCTTTGAAAATTATAATCTTTTCAAAGTAAACGCTTCTGGCCCCCAGGCCCATTTTGGGTGGGGAGGAGCCGAGAGATAGGGGCTTGGACAGGCGAAAGCTCGCCTGGCAGTGGACCGCCAGCTCCATCCCAAGATTAGGCAGCCTCAGAGGCATCCATGCATGCTGCCCCTGCTGTTTCCTGTCCATTTTGCCTCCACGATCCTCCACAGCGTCCACCAATGTCTCATTTCAACTCTCTGTACCCCAGACGCTGGAGCACGAGAGGATATGCAGCACATCATCCCCTTATCAAACGAGCTGTGTCAGGCATAATTTTCAGGTGTTTCACCAGATACATAGTGGAACTCGGCCCATCTGTCGCCGCCATGCTGGAGACCTGAAGTTGCAATCATAGCAGCGCAATATGGATGCCCCATACTGTCGCTCTTAATCATGGAAGTCGTCTCCATGGCTGCCTCCACATGTCGTCCCCTTATCAAAAGAGCTGTGTCAGGCTCATTTTTCGGGTGTTTCACCAGATACGTTATGGAACTTGGTCACTATGTCGCGACCATGCTGTGTTATCGACTAAATATACCGTCAACCTTTTGTTCACAGAGGAAATCATTTCACCTCCTTTGGTGAAACCTGAGTCCATTTAGGGTATGTCGCCATGACACTCTCTAGCCTGCCACTGCTGCCGCTGCCTCTGCATGCCGTCCCCTATAGTGTCAGGGTCAATTATTGGATGTTTTAGATGCTATCTAGCCTCATTCGGTCACTCTGTCATGGCCATGCTGTTGCCCATAATTTTGGCATAATGGTGCGATTAAGCAGCCTCAGAGGCATCCATGCATGCTGCCCCTGCTGTTTCCTGTCCATTTCCGTGGTGTTTCCATCCTTTTCTGAGGTTCCCAGGTGTTTGGCCAAGCTTCCCTGTGCAGAGCCTTGGTCCCCTTGAAAAATGCTCGAGTCTCCCATGGACCTCAATGGGGCTCGTTATTCGAGACGAGCACTCGAGCATCGGGAAAAGTTCGTCTCGAATAACGAGTACCCGAGCATTTTAGTGCTCGCTCATCTCTAGATACAACACGATTTATCAGCTTTATTGTGTTTGACTGGACTTTATCAATTAATATGTTTTACTCCTTTATAGACTGGTCACTGGCTCCTCCACACACAGGTCGCTCCTCTCCTGCTGCGGCACCGCTGCTGCCATCTTATTGGCTACAGAATGTCTTATATACAAAAGCATCTTCCCTGATGAGTCTTCTAAGTATGTGTCCGGGTTGTCTATGTGTAAAATGTGGCGCAGAAATGTTCACTGTGAACCCCCCCCCCCCCCCTTGGCTACTGTGGGGCACACTGGGACTTGGCTACTGTGGGGCACACTAGTACTTGGCTACTGTGGGGCACACTGGTACTTGGCTACTGTGGGGCACACTGGTACTTGGCTACTGTGGGGCACACTGGGACTTGGCTAGTAGGGGGCACACTGGGACTAGACTACTTTGGGGCACACTGGGACTTGGCTACTGCGGGGCCCTCTGACTATATTGGGTACTGCAGGCCCCTGTTACTATATAAGTTTCTGTGTGTCCCCTGTTAATATATTGGTTACTTTGGGGGCAGCGTTACTATAAATTGGCTACTGTCGGGGCTCTGTTACTTTGTTAGATACGGATGAGGCTCTGTTACCATATTGGCAACCAGGGGCGTAACTAGGAGAGGCTTCTGCTTGGGCCCCCGTTCCAAGTAAAAAATATATGCATATTTGTACACACACGCTTACACAATGACATATATTTATACACTGATATATACACACATCTATTTACTTATATGCACACACAAAGTTCTTCACTCATACACACATTGATAGACTAATAGATATAGTATACACACATAATATACACAGTCATGCTACAGTATATAAACAAAATATATACATACAGAATATACACACATACGTACAGTATATCCACACACATACACCCCATATTCACAGCATAGCACACTTATAACATATATACACACATTTATGTACTCATTGTTAGGCAATCTTCATCCAAGGGTCAGAGGCCACAGATTTCATGCAGCCGTGTAGCTGCTGAACACAAGGGGGAAGTACAAATGAGAAATTCCTAGTCCCGCTGTTCTGCTGGCCACCCGCCTCTCCTCAGCTGTTGCATTGTAAATGCCACGAATATAATATAACTAAAATACTTTTTTTCTATATTAGGTTGAGTTCACATCAACTTTATGATTGGAGACTATTGGTGTCCGGTGCTCCATAGCATGGAACAGAATAACGGACACCCAGGACTGATGGAGAATTGAAGTCCATCCATTAACCGTCTGTTCCCACTAACTTTCATGTGTTTGGGCTTCTTTCTATTACGCATGCGTTATTCATAGTGGAAAGAATTGCGCTGCAGCCTGGGTTCTGTTAGCAGTTATCACTAACCGTGGTGTGAACTTATACTAATGCCAACCTCTAATTGTGCTGATGTGAAGTTGTTTCAGGCCTAGTTTGTGGTGTGCATCACTAAATTCTGTTATATTCTGTTAAATAGCACCGTTTTAAACAATGGTAGTGAAACTTACTACTGTGGGGGTACTTCTATGACATTGGCTATTGTGGTGAAACTGTTACAATATTGGCTACTGTGGTGAAACTGTTACAATATTGGTTACTGTGGGGGAACTGTTACAATGTTGCCTACTGTGGGGGTACTTCTATAATATTGGCTACTGTGGTGAAACTGTTACAATATTGGCTACTGTGGTGAAACTGTTACAATATTGGCTACTGTGGGGAAACTGTTACAATGTTGGCTACTGTGGGGGAACTGTTACAATGTTGGCTACTGTGGGGGAACTGTTACAATGTTGCCTACTGTGGGGGTACTTCTATGATATTGGCTACCATGGGGGAACAGTGACTATATTGGCTACTATGGGGAAATGTAACTATATTGGCTACTGTGGGGGGACTGTAACAATATTTGGCTACTGTGGGGTATAATAATGATCTCTATGGGAGCAGTAGAACAGAGCAGATTGTGCTGGCAATCAGGTTGAAGACAAGAATCTTAGAAATCTTTGTTCTGGTAACGTAACTATGTAGTAAGCTTAGTTCTGCTGGTGTATCTTTGTAGTAATCTTGGTTCTGGTGCTGTATCTTTGTAGTAATCTTTGTTCCACTGCTGTATCTATGTAGGACGCTTGGTTTTGGTACTGTCCCTGTCTAATAGTTATAGTTTTTGTGTTGTTAAGTTTTGTTTAATTACTGTTTTATGCACTAAGCGTCAGATCATTTAAAAAGTCTAAACCATTGGAGAGGCTACAATCTCATTACAGACCTGGGCCCATTTTAGTCTTAAATTTATACCACTATTACACCACACTGCAAATATAAGATGGGACTAGGGTGCCTGGGGAACAGGAGGTTAAACTTTAACAGTTAGGGGCTGCTGAAATGGATTTGGCTAAATTGAGTGTCTGTCGTATCACTATATGGAGGGACTAAATGTCCCATGCAATTGATTCCCACATCATCACACCAGCAGGGGGCAGCATGTTCTCCTATCACTCCTAGGGGTGACTGACTGTCCTATACCATGGCCCTCCACATCATCACACCAGCAGGGGGCAGCGTGTCCTCCTATCACTACTAGTGGTGACTGACTGTCCTATGCCATGGGTCCACATTATCACACCAGCAGGGGGCAGTGTGTCCTCCTATCACTACTAGTGGTGACTGACTGTCCTATGCCATGGGTCCACATTATCACACCAGCAGGGGGCAGTGTGTCCTCCTATCACTACTAGTGGTGACTGACTGTCCTATGCCATGGGTCCACATTATCACACCAGCAGGGGGCAGTGTGTCCTCCTATCACTACTAGTGGTGACTGACTGTCCTATGCCATGGGTCCACATTATCACACCAGCAGGGGGCAGTGTGTCCTCCTATCACTACTAGTGGTGACTGACTGTCCTATGCCATGGGTCCACATCATCACACCAGCAGGGGGCAGTGTGTCCTCCTATCACTACTAGTGGTGACTGACTGTCCTATGCCATGACTCCACATCATCACACCATCAGGGGAGGGTGTCCTCCTATCATTCCTAGGGGTGCCTGACTGTCCTATACCATGGCCCTCCACATCATCACACCAGCAGGGGGCAGTGTGTGCTCCTATCACTGCTAGGGGTGACTGTCCTATGCCCTGGCTCCACCTCATCACACCAGCAGGGGGCAGTGTGTCCTCCTATCACCACTAGGGGTGACTGTCCTATGCCCTGGCTCCTCATCATCACACCATCAGGGGGCAGTGTCCTCCTATCACTGCTAGGGGTGACTGTCCTATGCCCTGGCTCCACCTCATCACACCAGCAGGGGGCAGTGTGTCCTCCTATCATTCCTAGTGGTGACTGACTGTCCTATGCCATGGCTCCACATCACACCAGCAGGGGGCAGTGTGTCCTCCTATCACTGCTAGGGGTGACTGTCCTATGCCATGGCTCCACATCATCACACCATCAGGGGGCAGTGTGTCCTATCATTCCTAGTGGTGACTGACTGCCCTATGCCATGGCTCCACATCACACCAGCAGGGGGCAGTGTGTCCTCCTATCACTGCTAGGGGTGACTGTCCTATGCCATGGCTCCACATCATCACACCATCAGGGGGGAGTGTGCCCTCCTATACTTCCTAGGGGTGACTGTCCTATGCCATAGCTCCCCATATCATCATACCAGCCGGGATTGGTATGTCCTCCTATCACTGCTAGGGGTGACTGACTCTCTTTTGTCATGGATCCCCACATCATCAAGCCACCAGGGGGCAGTGTTTCTCTCCAGAGTAAAGAAAAGCCTTGAAGACGTTTATAAGATTTAGATGTATCGTTTCCCTCCTGCTCAGGGATATAGGGAGGATGTTGCTACAATGTTGCAAACTTGCAAAGATAATTGTATATGGAGGAGCAGGAGGAGGGAGACCAAGAAATAAAGGAGACTGTAAGGGGAGTCCTGTGTGTTTAGGATGTGTGGGGTATGGGGATGTGTGGGGGTCTTACGTGTTTTGAGTATTATCCTATTCGCTGATAGAGTTGAATGCAGCAGAGAAAGGAGCATTTTAAACAAAGGTCAATAGAATTAGGGGCACTATAAGGAGGGGGCTACAGAACACATTGTGGGGGGCATAATACTAAGTTGGGGCCACTAATGAGGACATTATACTTTGGGGGCTATGCTAGAAGGTGGGGTTTGTGAGCTGAAATTTTTCCGTGCCACGCTGCATTGTTCGTTTATCTTTCATGGATGCTGGAAGGTGACCACAAAGCTTACACATACTGCTGAATGCAAAGAGGAACTCAGCGAAGAGAGAGTGAGTGCAGCCCTGCTGCTGAACTAATACCATCACAGATGAGGGTCAGCCAGAGTTCTGCTATATAGCCACCTAGAAAACCCACTGGGACAGAATGCGCACAAAGGCAAACCACTCCCATTGCCCTGCCCATTGCTCCACCCCTTGCCCCACCCTCAAACATAGTACAATGCCTCTTCCTGTGGCCAACCCCCATGGACCCGTATAACAAGATAAGATTATCCTTTATTAGTCCCACAGGGATGAAATTGTTAGAGAGAGAGAGAGAGAGAGGACAGTACAAACAATGACATTAATATTAGGGATAAATGAAGAAAAAGAAAAAGAATGATAAAAAAAGATCAAAACGAAGACAAGCAAAGATCAGCAGTTAGATATTTAGTCTGTGGATGGGACCTGCAGGGACTGGTTGGGTGGGGGGCACAGGTTACTTCCGTTTGAACCTTGTTGGTAGAACAGCCTGATCACAGTGGGGAGAAATGACTTCCAATAATGCAACCACATAATACCCCACAATGCAACTCAGCAACATATAATTCCCCTCTTTAATTTCATCCCCCTCATATTGTGGCCCCCAGTTCCCTCTCGTATTGTTGCCTTTCTCCCCTCATATTGTGCCCCCATGTCCTCTCTCATATTGTGGCTCCTCCTCTCATATTGTAGCCTTTCTCCTCGAATTGCGGCCCTGTCCCCTCATATTGTGGCCCCCCTGTCTCCTCTCATATTAAGCCCCCCTGTCCTCTCTTATATTGTGGCATCCTGTCCTCTCTCACATTGTGGCCCCCTGTCCTCTCTCACATTGTGTCCCCCTGTCCTCTCTCATATTGTGTCCCCCTGTCCTCTCTCATATTGTGGCCCTTGTCCTCTGTCCTCTCTCATACTGTAGCCTCTTCCCCTCATATTGTGGCCCCCTCCTGTGTTCCTGGTTATTAAACAAATAAAAACCTTGTTACTTACCTTTCCCTCTTTCCCCCGCAGTTTTGTTTTCTCCTCTCCCCAGAGCTCTGAGATGAAGGAGGATGGGGGCGGGGCCAGGGAGGGGAGGGGCTACATCACATATCTCTGCTGTAGAGCAGAAACAGAGATACGTGGAGGCACCATTAGCTTATCCTGCCTCCCGTCTCTTCTGAACTCTAGTGTGTCGGGACCGGGACCAGGAGGCGAGACGACCTGGGACATGCTGGGACATTCTCCCAACTGCCCGGGATGGCAGCACTAAAAAAAAACGGGACTGTCCCGCTGAATATGGAGCTATGTTAATGTCCAGAGACTGATGCCTGCCTACATACAGTTTAGTCCTGTATCTGAGAGTGTAACCAACAAGGGGTGCCTCTACCAAGTAGTGTTATAATCTCCTTACTGCTGTTGCAACCATTAAGCCAGTTCCCTCTATGTAACTTTGTGTCACAATCAAGCTTGTTGAATTGTAAGTCAGCTTTTGTTCCATCCTCCTCCAGTGGAGCCTAAAGGTTGTTCAGATGCAGTATTTGAAGCCAAAATGGGTGAGAACATTGAGAGAAGCTGCTCCCCCTCTGTTTTAACTCCACTCCGGGTTTGGATGTCAAAAACTGCATCTGCAAAACTGAAGGTGTGAACACAGCCTAAAACTCAACACAAAACCCAAGGCCAATGATCCTGGAGGATTGTCACCCCCTTAAACGCTGACAGATCTGTTACTACAAATGGTGAAGAATCTTCTCCTCATTTCATCTTATTCGGAATGACAGGAAAGCGCAATGGGAAGGTCGGCTCAAGGTCAGAATTAACCCATATTCTGCCACAACCTGCGGACTGTAGTGATGCCCCCTCCTGTATTCTAGTGAACTCCTATTATAGCATTGTGTGCCCCCCCTCCGGATATACCTGACCCCACACAACCTCATTGATAGAAGGAATCCCCCCCTGTGTCTAGGGGAGCACCCCCCTGCACATCCCTGTACACTGCCCTGGAATATGGTAGTGATACATTTGTAACATCAATCTGGTCTTACAATTGTTGCTAAGCAATGGTCCAAACTATGCTCATCCGTTGCCTAGCAAACACAAGCCCCTGACAAGCTGCGGATGTGACCACCGTCCCCTGCGGCCGAGACTCTGGTTGTCAGTTCCAGATACGGAATAAATCTGTAAAGTAAAAATAGATCCAGGATATAATGTAACAACTTCCCCTCCGGACACAATGTCCACTACTCCTCGTGTGTGGGGTGTTCCAGAATCCTATCTGTGCACTAACCCGCAGCTAAACATTGAGCGCAGCCTGTACCTGCCATTCCTTACATGTCCTCTAGGGGGCAGTGTTGTATCTGCAGAAAATCCTCCAAATATCAGGAAAACAAGTGGCGTGAAATGGACAGAAACATTCATAGTTTGTAATAAGGGCAAAGCGCTAGGATTTAACATCGCTGCTCTTTACGGAACATCTGGATGAACATTTTGACAGCTTCGCAGCATTGTCAGAAAAAGTGGCATTTGTTTTGTGAGAATGTCTTATTTGGGGGAGAAATTCCATCGCAGTTCAGTCCTAGGACGAGGGAAAGTGTCTCCTAATTCCTAGATTTATACATTTATCTAGAGCCAAAGGAGCGTCAATACAATGACCACTGCTATTACCACATAATGCTATTGCATCGGATGCCAGGGGCCCCTCTTGGGGCCGGTGGCCCTGGCATTTGCCCCCTTTGCCACGCAGTAACGCCGGCCCTGTGGATTCTTATAACAAGAATTTCAGATACTTATTATAAGGGGTGTCGATACATTTTTCAATACATCAAAGTGTATTATTATGATGCTATATGGAGACATATAGGGGATGCCTTGTGTATGGACGGTGAAATCACGGCCAGGGCTTTGTGGGTTCATACGGAGCAGGGGAAGAGCAGGGTCAGAGGCCTCGGATTATCCCAGTCTGTATGGAGACCTAATCCGCTCTGTCCATGACCACTAACTATTTGTGCCTCTGTTCAGTCTCCAGGAGCTTGTGACATTTCTTCAAGTAACCTTCTGCGGACACGTCGCCGGTGCTATGGCAACCTGGACCACTTACTTCAGCTTTCCCACCGAGCCAAGATATTTTGGACCATCATTGATGAACCTGACTGTTTACCTAATGTGCAAAATGCTGTTGCCATATATGTGCTGCTGTTCAATTAAACTAACACCCCCATACAGTGTCTTTAAGGCAAAAACTCACCTTTAAATTAACTTTTCAGCCGTCACTAGTCCAATGTGTTTACATATATGAAAATACTTGTCTATGAACAATTTTTGTCTCCTCTTTTTCCTTTTAGAAATATATTGCCCTCCACATGCTGTAGTGACCCAGTAGTGTCCCTACTAAATGACCCTCACTCCTATCAGTGACAGCAGGAATAAGCCCCTATCAGCACCCACTAACCATTATTAAACTATGTTATGCATTTATTATAATATTTTATTATTCATGTTTCATTCAATATGTGATATGTCCCATGTTAGCAGGCAGGCTTTCCTATCGGCTGACAGCCCAGAACCTTCCAGTAGGAATAGTTAAGCATGAATAAAAAGGGGTTGGTGGAGTATCAGAGGAGAATGGATGTAGCAGAGGTGAGAGTGCTGAGCATTTAACCCCTTAATGGCATTAGACAAAAATGAACATTCATTATGGTGACTAATTCGCACTGCTGGATGTACATTTTCATCCTCAACTGATGTCACCGTTGACAATTGTGGGGAATTGCCGGACTCAACAGAAACAAAAATTTTCAACAAAATCTGAGATGTATTTTGTCATGTCATCCTGCGTGAACATGTAAATTTTAGGGTTAGGCATTTTATTGTCAAAATCCGAAAATTACCTATAGAACCTCCATTTTGTTTTATATCATGCTCGATGCTTAAACGGTTAACAAGCTTTGAATAGTTTGTTGGGTGCAATTTAAAAATGTGGTACTTTGTGGTTTCTAAATAGAACTTTTAAGACCCCTATAAATACAATAATTGAATGATTGATGTACAAGTCTCCTAACATCCTAATAAAATAAAATAGCTCAAAAATAATGACATCAACATAAAGCAGACAAATGCGTAGAGTTATGTAGTAACCTATTTGTGAGGTTAGACCAACTATATGATAAGCTTTACATTTAGAAAAGCCAAAATGTAAAATTTTTTCATAAATAAATGCAAAACATTTCGACCAAAATATGTACCACGATGGTGAAGTACAACATGTCAAGAAAAAAAAATCTAAAAATCTCTTTGGTTAAAGTGTTCTTAAGTCATAGTTGAATATAGTGACACTTTAATGTCTCTATAATATCACATATAAAGCCCATATCAAGTTTTCATGTAAAGCATAAATAATAGTCCTCTACAGTCTATACCACATAGAAAAAGAAAGAATACTCCCATAGTATATACACATCAAATCTGCACACAAACTGGGGGTCATTTACAAAGGGCCCGAATCGCGTTTTTACGGTGATTTACCCGAATTTTTCCATTTTGCGCCGATTTTCTGTGGCTGTACAAAAACCCAACGGATTCGGAAAAAACGCTGCATTGAAAAAAAATGTGTGGACGTTGGAGGAACTACCTTAGTGAATCGCCGGAAGACCTGAATCCTCTATACAGAACGCGCCGCTGGATCGCGAATGGACCAGGTAAGTAAATCTGCCCCATAGTGTAGTGCATTCACTTTATGCACATACATATAATACACTCACCGGCCACTTTATTAGGTACACCTGTCCAACTGCTCGTTAACACTCATTTAGGCATGTAGAAATGGTCAAGACAATCTCCTGCAGTTCTCCCGAGCATCAGTATGGGGAAGAAAGGTGATTTGTGGCCTGTGAACGTGGCATGGTTGTTGGTGCCAGAAGGGCTGGTCTGAGTATTTCAGAAACTGCTGATCTACTGGGATTTTCACGCACAACCATCTCTAGGGTTTACAGAGAATGGTCCGAAAAAGAAAAAACATCCAGTGAGCGGCAGTTCTGTGGGCGGAAATGCCTTGTTGATGCCAGAGGTCAGAGGAGAATGGGCAGACTGGTTCGAGCTGATAGAAAGGCAACAGTGACTCAAATCACCACCTGTTACAACCAAGGTAGGCAGAAGAGCATCTCTGAATGCACAGTACGTCGAACTTTGAGGCAGATGGGCTACAGCAGCAGAAGACCACACCGGGTGCCACTCCTTTCAGCTAAGAACAGGAAACTGAGGCTACAATTTGCACAAGCTCATCGAAATTGGACAGTAGAAGATTGGAAAAACGTTGCCTGGTCTGATGAGTCTCGATTTCTGCTGCGACATTCGGATGGTAGGGTCAGAATTTGGCGTCAACAACATGAAAGCATGGATCCATCCTGCCTTGTATCAGCGGGTCAGGCTGGTGGTGGTGGTGTCATGGTGTCTTTGGGCCCCTTGGTACAACGCCACAGCCTACCTGAGTATTGTTGCTGCCCATGTCCATCCCTTTATGAGCACAATGTACCCTGTAACATCTGATGGCTACTTTCAGCAGGATAATGCGCCATGTCATAAAGCTGGAATCATCTCAGACTGGTTTCTTGAACATGACAATGAGGTCACTGGACACAAATGGCCTCCACAGTCACCAGATCTCAATCCAATAGATCATCTTTGGGATGTGGTGGAACGGGAGATTCGCATCATGGATGTGCAGCCGACAAATCTGCGGCAACTGTGTGATGCCATCATGTCAATATGGACCAAAATCTCTGAGGAGCTTCCAGCACCTTGTTGTATCTATGCCACGAAGAATTGAGGCAGTTCTGAAGGCAAAAGGGGGTCCAACCCGTTACTAGCATGGTGTACCTAATAAAGTGGCCGGTGAGTGTATATATAGTATACTTAAACATACAGTGTAAACCATATACATACATACTGCATATACACACAAACATACAGTATATACATCATAAACACACACTACAGATACACACATTCAACTTAAGAACAAACCTACAGAACCTATATTGTACAAAACCCCGGGACTGTCTGTAAAGTCACTGCTGTATCTAAGCTGCAATTATATAGGCATCAACATACGTTAAAGAATTATTTATAATCTATATGGATCCTTTATTGGGAACCTTTCAGCTCCTTGTATATGATGCAAAAACATGAACTTATCAGAGCCAACCATAAGTTGAAGAAGCTTCTCATAAAACTAAAATTAACTTTTTCATTCTAAAAAATCCCTTCCTGACCACAATCTAAAAGACCAAATTGTCAAAAAAGTCATTTTCCGAGCAATTTCTTGTGATAAATCAGCGCTGCCCTTTATGAGCTCGGGGTCTGTTCTCCTCCTGACTCCCCCCTGCGCCGGTCTTCTCCTCGGCCGCCTCCATTGTGTCTCCTATAAGTCATTATCCGTGGTTTCCGGGGCGCACAGCGCCACTTCGCTCTCAGGTCGTTCCCTCTTGTATCGGAGTAAACAAGGAGGACGATTAGAATCAATACTCGGAGATACCTCTGGTGGAGCGCCATTCTCTGCACTGCACCAGGACAATGGCCGTACGGTCATCTCTATACACAATAGACGTCTCCAAATGTCACTCCAGACACGGCGCTCGGGGATCTTGTGCGGATGTGCGGCACCTTGCGACGTTCTTGACATCCGAATTTATCGAACGCCAACTAAGTACTTGTCTGGGAGCCTTTGTGATGGGGGAATCAAACCAATTTGGTAGGTGCCCCCCTGCTCCGGCACTTTACTCCTTATCAATTGAAGGGCGGTCTATTGTTGGGTGGCTGTGAATGAAGCGGTGGATTCTTCTTCTCCTTGTTGACGCGGCAGACAATGGTCCGATTACTTATAAAAGGACAGCTGCCTCTCACAGATAACAATGCAGCCTGCGGGTTATTTATAGCCGCACACACCGGCTCCGATCCTCATGCGTTCCTCTCTTTTTCTAAGGCAAACAATCGCTTTATTGACACCTGCGGAGGAAATAACTTGATGTCTCCTATAATTGGTTGGATGCAATGTGTTCCACTCTAATACTGTGCTGCACGGGGCAATAGCTGCCTCAAATTTAAAGGGGTGCATTATTGTAAAACCCACATTTATTAGAAGGGTCCCTTGATAATAAGTGAACACAAAGGGACTCATTTACGCCTGACGCATTTTGTTCGGGTGTCCCGGCGATTTCCGTTTTGCGCCAAATTGCTCTGGGATTTTGGCGCACGCGATCGGATTTTGGCGGATCAGAAATTGGCGGGCGGGCCGTCGGACAAACCAACGGATTCGGACAACGTGCAGGATTTAACAATTAGAAATGTGTCGTACTTACAAGCACTGGGAAGAAGAAGGTGAACTCCGGCGGACCTCGGCGCAGAAGCGACGTATGCAGGAACTCGGGCACACAATCTTCGTGAATCGCGCCGGACCCGAATCATTGTCGGATAACGCACCGCGGGATCACAACAGGACCGGGTAAGTGAATCTGCCCCATGGTGTCCCTTTACTAAGAATCACTGCCATCATCCGCAATAACTTGGTAAGTGTTCAGTTTCTCTGCACTGCCCCCACAGGGGAATTGAGGTATTACACTGTGTCATTGTGTGGACCGTGTAATGTAGAAGAGGAGACACTTTGTCATTAGTTTCTCCTTTATAAACTGAAAATTCCTTAATGGGTTCTGAGTAATGAAATTTTGTAGATTTTTCAGTCCTTTAAGAAAGTCTTACATATCAGTTAAATGGGTGTGGGGTAAAACAATTCCAACATGGGAATGGGCAGCTTGTAAATTCTAGATATTTTATCCTACGTGAGGCGTTTTCTGATCCCATTCACATGGAGGAATGAGAAAGTCAACCTCATCCCATGAATCAGATCCTGAAAAGTGCCCCGAATATTCTGTGCTCCTCTAGTCTGACACCTTCCTACACCCCACCTCAAGCTGCAATGATCGGCTCTACGCAGAGGGGGTCATTTACTAAGGGCTCGATTTGCGTCTTCCCGACGCGTTACCCAAATATTTCCAATTTGCGCCGATTGTACCTGAATTGCCCTGGGATTTTGGCGCACGCGATCGGATTGTGGCGCATCGGCGCTGGCATGCGCGTGACGGAAATTGGGGGGCGTGGCCGAACGAAAACCCAACGTATTCGGAAAAACCGTCCCATTTAAGAACGGAAAATGTGTCGCTCGGGACGCACTTACCTTCACTCAGCCCGAGCCGTGGAACTACAGCGTGTTCAGATGCTTTTCAGCGCAGCAGCGCCACCTGGTAGATGGTGGAGGAACTGCCTTATTAAATCCCGACCAGACCCGAATCCAGCGCAGAGAACGCGCCGCTGGATTGTGAATGGACCGGGTAAGTAAATCTGCCCCAGAGAGTTTAATATCCAGGTCAGAGGGCGGGGCTATGACATCACTAATGTCAGGATTGGTCCGTCAAAGTATGGAAAAGGATGAACTTGCTCCATAGCGTTAAACGATCTAGAGTTTTGATTCCATCTTATAGTCCCCTGCAAAAAAGTTATTATGGCAACTGCAGTCCAGTGACCTAGCAGCAAAACTTAGGATTTTTTGCGCCTGTCTATCTATTGGTATTGAGGATAATCTCTCACTAGGAAGCGCAGCTTACATGTCATTAGTCTTCCTTAAAGGAAATCTACCATTTATTTTCATGCATTATGAACCAAACATAACTTGAGTATGCTGTAGCTACACTAATGCATAAACATACCTTGTTTAATCCCTGAACCAAGTGGTTTTGCTCAAAAAATGATTATAAATTTATGATAATGAGGCTCTGTTGCTCCTGTGGCTGCTCCGGCGCTTCTCCTCTTACCCTAATTATACACTACTTCAGAGAATGCTGTATTCACTGTGTTGTCCCTGACAGGCAGAAGTAATCAATCGCTGCACCAATCCCCAGCTGCTGTGTATGAGTCATCCAGCTCAGGTTGATTAGTCCTGTCTGGACAGTTCAGGAAGCTCTGTGTGTAATGTGGCAGGCTGAATCCAACCAAGCTTTCCCAAGGTCCAGAATGTTATAATAGTTTTTTTGAGCAAAACCACTCAACTCAGGGATTAAACAAGATATGTTTCTGCATCAGTGTCGCTACAGCAGTCTCAAGGTATGTTTGGTTCACAATGCATAAAAACACATGGTAAGTCATTCTTGATAGTAAGGGGGTAGCTGGGAGAGATGTGGGTTTCCTTATCTCATCCTGGAAAACTTATTTGTATATTTCAAAAGAAAGCAAAGTGACCTTTACCACTAATTTGGCTGGAGTTCCCCTTTAAGACATTTCATCATCTGTCGCCTTGTGACTATGAATGACTTAAAGAGAGAAGCGGAATCTCATTTGACTATTCATATTCATATTGCAGGGCGTAGAACCCGGCGGCGGGATTACATGTATCAATAAATAACACCGCGCCGCGTCTTACAATGCGTCTTACACGGATACAAGGAACCTAAGTTAATCAGCCGCACTGCGCCGTACGAGAAGTCATTTGCTGCTCCTGAACTAATGTATTTGTCTGGAATCCTTTGAGCGCGGCGCATAATCCATCTTCAATTCACTGCTCCGCGACCAATATAAACAATATTGCTGACAGCATTAATATACAATATTACGTCTCGCTCCTCCGTTTCTATAGCGACTATTTTAAGTTTCGGCTTCAGAATTTATTTTTTTTTTCTGTATGCCAGATAGCTGCAGGGTGGATGGGAAAATATCACAACATCCAGCGCCCGGTGCGGATATTATACTGCAGACGCTCGCCGCCGCTCCTCTCATTCTGTATCTTTGTCTTCCCCCCGAAAACCAGGTTTTTGAAATCTGTTCGAGAGAACACGAGCGCCTTGAGTGTTATATATACATAAAGTGCAAGCACCTGCGCTCAGCCACTTGGTCCATAATTTTTTTGTTTTATTTTGTAAAAAAAATATACAAAAATAAATAATAATACAATCATAAAAAATATAATACAGATACCACTAATAATTATTATTAGCACCGGAAGTTACGTACAAGATCGGTTCTGTAAGTTTGTTCTGAAGTTGAATTTGTATGTAAGTCGGAACTGTATATTTTATCATTGTAACCCCAGCCAAATTTTCTTTGTCTCTGTGACAATTGGATGTTAAGAATGTTGGATTGTCATAAGAACCAGGATTAACAATTAAGCTTCATTACCTTACAGACACCTGTGATAACTGTTATAGCTGTTTTTTTGTAGCCTGGGGATAAAGTACAGTAATTACCAACATCCAGAGGTCCGTTTATATTTAGGGGTCATCTGTAAGATGGTTGTTCTTAAGTAGGGGACCGCCTGTAGTAGTAGTTGTAGTCAGGGGCGGACTGGCCATTGTACCCACCGGGAATTTTCCCGGTGGGCCGGTTGGTCCTGGGCCGGTCTGGGGCCGGTCCGGAGCTGTTCCGGGGCCGGTCCGCACTCCCTCCCTACAGAATTAAACATAATCTATTGTACCTGCATCGTACGATCGTGCGATGCAGGTACTATTGATTATTACACAGACGCAGCGCAGCACCGCTGCTTCTGCGTCTGTGTGTTACCTGTATGCAGCTACACAGGTCGCGCAACTGACGTCATTGCGCGACCTGTGTAGCGTGGAGGAGCGCTGCCACGTACCGTGTCAGCCGTCAGCTCTCCCGGCCACCTGCAGCTCCGCGGCTTGCTGGTTATAAGAGGCGCAGGATAGTGACGTCACTATCCTGCGCCTCTACACCAAGCCACCGAAGACCGGGGACAGGAAGAAACCTCCTCCGAAGAACAAGAGGTGAGTATTATGATTTTTTTTTTTTTAATTATAGGCTGGAGGCATTCATTGTATAAATGGGGAAGTGATTATATAAACAAGACAAGCTGGGGACATTATTTCTATATCTGGGCAGGCTAGGGGCATTCACTTCATGGCTGTGGGCATTCATTTTATTGCTAGGGCGGGCTGGAGCTATTAATTGTATATCTGTATATCTGGGGCGGGCTGGAGCTATTAATTGTATATCTGTATATCTGGGGCGGGCTGGAGCTATTAATTGTATATCTGGGGCGGGCTGGAGCTATTAATTGTATATCTGGGGCGGGCTGGAGCTATTAATTGTATATCTGGGGCGGGCTGGAGCTATTAATTGTATATCTGGGGCGGGCTGGAGCTATTAATTGTATATCTGGGGCGGGCTGGAGCTATTAATTGTATATCTGGGGCGGGCTGGAGCTATTAATTGCATATCTGGGGCGGGCTGGGGCTATTAATTGCATGTCCGGACGGGCTGGGGCTATTAATTGCATGTCCGGACGGGCTGGGGCTATTAATTGCATGTCCGGGGCGGGCTTGGGCTATTAATTGCATGTCCGGGGCGGAATGGGGCTATTCATTGCATGTCCGGGACGGGCTGGGGCTACTAATTGCATGTCCGAGGTGGGCAGGGGCCATTACCATTACAGTATATTACATTATGGGGCACTATTTGTGTGGTACTAATATTGTAGGGGGCTCTATTACAGTATTTGGGGCACAGTATAGGTGGTAGCAGAAGAAGGGAAAATGGGAAAGTGCAGAACATAAGACGTCTGTGTGGTAAACTCTGCAGGAATGCTGTGTACCTGGAGGAAGAGACAAGGTAATGGTGGAACTAATGGAGAAGAGGAACGAGAACAATCCGGGGATACGTCACCTGATGTCACTGGATGCAATAGGTGAGGATCTCATGTGTTTTCTGTAGTTGTATATGATAAATACTGATTTTTTTCATTTTCACTTCTGTGTATATATGTAGTATTACAGTAGTTATATTCTTGTACATAGGGGGCAGTATTATAGTAGTTATTCTTGTACATAGGGGGCAGTATTATAGTAGTTATATTCTTGTACATAGGGGGCAGTATTATAGTAGTTATATTCCTGCACATAGGGGGCAGTATTATAGTAGTTATATACTTGTACATAGGGGGCAGTATTATAGTAGTTATATTCCTGTACATAGGGGGCAGTATTATAGTAGTTATATTCTTGTACATAGGGGGCAGTATTATAGTAGTTATATTCCTGTACATAGGGGGCAGTATTATAGTAGTTATATTCCTGTACATAGGGGGCAGTATTATAGTAGTTATATTCTTGTACATAGGGGGCGGTATTATAGTAGTTATATTCTTGTACATAGGGGGCAGTATTATAGTAGTTATATTCCTGTACATAGGGGGCAGTATTATAGTAGTTATATTCCTGTACATAGGGGGCAGTATTATAGTAGTTATATTCTTGTACATAGGGGGCAGTATTATAGTAGTTATATTCTCGTACATAGGCGGCAGTATTATAGTAGTTATATTCTGGTACATAGGATGCAGTATTATAGTATCTATATTCCTGTAGGGGGCAGGATTATAGAAGTTAGCTTGTATATGGGAGAAAGTATTTTAGTAGTTTTATTTTGTATATAGAAGGCAGGATTAAATGAGTTATTCTATATGTACCATCAATTTGTCGATATTAACTCCACCCACATTGTCTGACCACACCCACTTGCCTTGACTCCGCCCATAAAATGGGGCCGCTTTTACAGTTTTTTCCAGGGCCATTTTAAATTCCCAGTCCGCCCCTGGTTGTAGTAGAAGTAATATAAAAATAAGCCTCATACCGACCAATCATGGGTTTGCAGAGGTAGCAGTACTGACTGTGTTGCTCGGGTATAACATCTACTATTATCCCCAGTTTTAAAGGGAACCTGTCACCACATTTTTATAAATACAGCTAGTGACAGGTTCCCACAGAGCCCAATTAACTAATTACTACCTTCTCTTAGCTAAATATTATTTCCCTCACAACCCCATAGAATCAACTTTGTTATCTTACCTAACATACCCCCATAGAATCAACTTTGTTATCTTACCTGGCATACCCCCATAGAATCAACTTTGTTATCTTACCTGGCATACCCCCATAGAATCAACTTTGTTATCTTACCTGGCATACCCCCATAGAATCAACTTTGTTATCTTAACTGGCATACCCCCATAGAATTAACTTTGTTATCTTACCTGGCATACCCCCATAGAATCAACTTTGTTATCTTACCTGGCATACCCCCATAGAATCAACTTTGTTATGTAACCTGGCATACCTCCGTAGAATCAACTTTGTTATCTTACCTGGCATACCCCATATATTCAAATTTGTTATCTTATCTGGCATACCCCCATAGAATCAACTTTGTTATCTTACCTAGCATACCCCCATAGAATCAACTTTGTTATCTTAGCTGGCGTACCCCCATAGAATCAACTTTGTTATCTTACCTGAAATACAGCCGGATCCAGCAGCGAGTCAGAGGGGGGGGGGGGGTGTCCTGCTCGGCCAAGTCCATTGGTCTCTCATGCTCACTCACTTTTACTCCTTCCTATGCCCGTTTCCACCTTCTCATCATTCAGAACTTCATATCATGTGACCAGGGTGATGTCATCTAAGGGACTTTACCCACTAACATTTGAAATATCTACACCATGTATATATCTGATCATATGAAATCACAGCAGCCTCCATGGCCTTCTACTCCTCCCCATCCTCCATATGGAACAGTGGGGAAAAAGTATAATAGGCTGTGTATAATAATACTGCGTGAGGCTGTATATAGTAACTACTGGAGGGGGCAGTGTCTACTGTTTACTTGGGGTGGAGTGGCTCTACATATACTCTCTATGGGGATCAAATGAATCCAAAAGAGGAAAGCAGCACTCCGTCTTATGGGGGATCTGTATATAGGGGCTGGATTTTATTAAACTGGGTGGCCTTATATGGAGTTCTGTATATGATTTAATTTGGGAGTATGTCTATGGGGGCTGTTATAAAGAAATTAGGAGAACAAGTATGTATATAAATTAGCAGGGTGCTGTAGTTCATGGGTCTGGTATATGTAATAAAATGTGGGTTCTGCAGATACTACGAATATAATTTATTTGGGGGGCTATATAAAGGATGTTTTATGTGGGGAATAGTGTGTTCAGCCGTGTTGTGAAGGTAATGGGGCTCATTTACTAAGGGTCATGTACCGCCTTTTGTGTGGCGGCTGCACTAGTCTTCATATGACACAAATTTCTGCACTGAAGGGGGCGCTCCGGTGCTCAGTTGGACCGTGCACCAAATTTATCATGCAAAGTTCAACAAGAGTTTTCAAGTTTCTTCCAGATGATATGTTCTCCAAGTCAGTTCCTCGAGTTCTCTATTGTTGGAGTGAATATACACTCACAGATGTGCTGCGTTTTCCAATTCCCAACAGTTGTCCCAGTAAATCTCTGTTTGGAATTAGAAAAAGCTGCACAACTGTGGAGTGTGATCAGATACATACATGGGGTAGATTTTGCAAATGTTAGGTAGTAAAGGAACATAGATGACATCACCCTGGTCACATGACATGAAATGCTGAATGGTAAGAAGGGGGTATGTGTCATGGGGAGGGGCTGCCGGACACAGCCAAGCAGGACACGCCCCCTCTGACTCACTGCTGGATCTGGCTGCTTGCCAGGTAAGAGAACAAAGTTGATTTTTTGGGGGGAATGTGAGGAAAACAATTTTTAGTTAAAAGAAGGGTGGCATTTAGTTAATAGGGCTCTATGGGAAGCTGTCACTAAATGTTTTTGTGAAAAATGTAGTGACAGGTTCTCTATAAGATATTTGTGATCATAATTTTACGGTATTTGTGCAATTTTGTGCATTAAAGGGAACCTGTCATCAGTAATTGTAATAAACTATTACCGGTATATTGTCAAACAGCATAACACCTTCTAGTATTTTGTTTCTTTCATGGTCCAGTCTGGTGGCATCTTCTAGAAAATCAACTTTGAAGTGAATTGTAAATTAGTTGTATAAAGTCAAGGAGGAGGAGAGTTTAACATTGAGGTCAATGTGGGGAAGTCTGAACTCCTCCTCCTATTTGATAAACATTAAGCATCAGACTTCAGGAGATTTAGTTAGTGATGTCTCTGAATGCAGAACCATCAATTACAGTTTTTGCCTGCAGTGCCTCCACAGGTGAAATTAGGTATTACATTGGTTTGATCCTACAGAGGAAGACAGAATATTTTGTATCATTTCTTTTCACTCTGGATAAAAGATGATGGAACATATTTTAGGGAACCCCTACTTTATTTACTCAGAGTTCCCGACCTCTAGGGCACTTTTTTATTAGGACAGCCCCTTTAAGCTCAGAATTTTAGAATCTCAGAATTGCTCTTTCAGTTCTAGAACTACACTGTACTGCGGTTATACCCACAAGTCACTATAAGACAAGCTACCCCTACTAAGAGTGATGTCCAATGCTGCCGGCACCGGCTTAGGTTTTATGGCAAGATGTGTTGTGTGCCTTGTAGATTTCAGTGTTGCATTGTGACATCACATCTCATGATTTATGATGATGTCATGTTGTAACAAGTGCAAAATTTCCAATTGGTCCCAAGTGATCTCCCCATCTAAGAAGATCCTATTAAAGAGTATGTACCAATTTTACATTTATCCCCAATTCACAGTATAGGAATAGTGAATAGAGATGACTGGACATTTGGGTTCGGCCTTTTGACCTGGACATATTTCCGGATTGGAGGCCAAACAGCCAATCGGGCAAACTGAAACACTAGGAACTGGCCATAGCTATAATTGGCCAGAGGTGTCTTGGCTTATCGGCAGTGAGACCCCTCAAAATCTTGAGATCTGCACCACGCCAACGGGATATTTGGATTTTCAAAGTCCAAAGTCAATATAATACACTAGGTAGCTCTTTCGGGTTCCCCATCAACTCCAATTGTCCAGACACCAGTGGACCTGTGTTCTCCTGTTCTGTGTATTTCACAATTCAGGACGTCTCAACAAGTGGGAGGCCCAGGCTTCCAATTATTAGAAAAACCTCTCTGAGCATGGGTCTAAGGCTGGGGGTCGTAGAGGAACCAGATCCACATGAGCAGTAGATAGAAATACTGCTACGTGTACATTACATACTGCAGATAGTCTTCTTTCATGGAGAGGAGACATGTTTGGACCTCCTAAGGTTCCTAAGATAACTGCACCCTGTATAATACATGGGATTCCAACCCTGGCTAAAACACCCAAAGATCTTCACATTGGAAGTGACGTCCAGTTTTTAGGCCATCCTGGAATCCTTCGTTGATCCCTGATGCTGCTGACTGTAGAGGGATTCACTAGAATCTGGTCAGAGATTGAAGATCAGAAAAAGATCAAAGATATGGGCAATGAAGAGTCTCTTCACTTTCTACCAAACGGTGTCCAAGCTCGGTAATGCAAGTCGGCTCCATCCACTCTATCATCACAATGCCTTCATCTTGTGGGTGCCAATATGAATTACCTGTCCTAAGGATTGGTCATCCATGCTAAAACCCAGAAAATCCTTTAGTTTGGCCAAGATTATGATCGATCAAGGTTATCGAGGATTAAACGGATCGGATTATAGGAGGTGACACAGAACACGGGACTCTACGTCAGTCTCCAAATGGTTAAAGACCCCTTTGCTTTCTGCCGCCTCGTTGTGTCCCACATTTGGATCTAGCATGTGTTATGATAACACTCCTTTGCAGGTTGTAAGATTTCACATTCTCTCCTGTTCATCTGACAAGAGCCTAACGCTTTTGTTGGCACCTTACAGAGAATTTGTCAAACTTCTGCCGGCATCGTGTTATATGAGCATCTGCTCCACTCCGCCATCTGATAGAAATTAACTATTCAGGCCGTAGCCGCCGAAAAAAATTCAGCTCAACTTTTTATTTTCAGAAAGAGAAACTTTTTATTTTCTATTTTTTTTTTTATCTTGTAAAGATCCAACAAGTCATTTTAATTAGAAACACAACCTGTTCTCAGCTGCTCGGGGGATGGGATTTCTTCATTTAGAGTCTTCTATCAATGTTCCTCCAGGATCTCTTATGTCGGTTTATTCCCCCGTTCTAGTTTTGGTGGTACATTAATCAAATCATCGTAATTCTCCATGGCCGTATCATCACTTGGTTCCTGTCTTATCTTCTTGACATGTAAAGAGATGAATCTTTATGAATTTGTTTCTTCGTAATTGCACCAAAACATTTTGGGGCACATTTACTTTGGGGCACATTTACTTACCCGGTCCAGTCGCGATCCAGTGGCGCGTTTTCAGACAAGGATTCGGGTCTGTCGAGATTCACTAAGGTCGTGCACCCGATATCCAGCAGGTGTCGCTGCTGCGCCGAGGTCCGCCGGAGTTCACCTTCTTCATCCCGGTGCATGTAAGTGCTGATCTTGCAACACAAATTCTTTTTAAAATTCTGTGGTTTTTCCGAATCCATCGGGTTGTCCGTCGGCCACACCCTGTTGAGTGAAAGCTGTCACCGATGCGCCAAAATCCGATCGCGTGCGCCAAAATCCTGGGGGAATTCACCGCAAATCGGAAATTGTTGGGAAGCCTGGTGAAAGTGTTCGATTCGGACCCATAGTAAATGAGCCCCAATTTACTTCTGGCCAGGGCTGGATTGTGGGGTGAACATATATCCTTAGGTCTCCACCACTTTGAGTGAACCTCCTCTAACCTTCCACCAGGTCACCATTTACTGATCCTATCCAACCTTACAGAGATGGGGAGGTGACCATAGATGTTGATAGCTCACGATGGAAGAAGATGTTGTCTGCTCCATGGATATACTGTTGATGGCTTCTACACTGCAGTTCATAATTTTCTTTCGTATTGACCAAAATGGTTGCATGAATACTCAGTTTTTATATTTTTTGATATGTAAAGAGATGGATCTGAAAGAATTAGCTTCTTTGTTATCACATCAGAACATGTTGAGGTTGCTATATGCTTCGTTTCAGGGCTAGATGATAGGGGGAGGGTTCTCTTGCCCTTAGGCCTTCACCACCAGTGGACCTTCACCATTTTTCTACCTGTTCACCATTTACAGGGATTTTTTTATGAAATAATTTATGCCCTATCCACAGGATAAAGCCTAACCCGCTGATCGGTGGGGGTCTGAGTGATGAGATCCCCACAGATTATGAGAACAGCAGGTCTGATGGGGTCCAGGGTACCTCTGTCGAACCCCTCATCTCTCCCCGAGTTGAGTGGAGCAGCAGGACGCACAAGTCCATTCTGCTCCATTCATATCTATGGAAACCCCTACCGATGTGCAAGTTAGGGCCTATCCTGTGGATAGGACCAAACTTGTTTCATGGGAAAATCCCTTTAATTGCCAAATCAGCTGAAAAAAAGATTTTGCTTCTACAATAATGTCTGCAGATATTTGTTCATTGACCAAGATGCCAATATCAACGTCCAGTTTCCATCTCATTCTCTTAACATGTGAATATATAGCTATATATTTCTTGTCAGGGTTGGATTGTGAGGTGAACACATGCCCCAGGGCCTCCACCACCTTTAGAAAGAAGTAGCAAGGACATGAAATATCGTACACTGTAGCTGCTGGATCAGACTACACAGGCTTTTGCATGTAGTCTGTCACCATGGAGACACACAGATCTGCAGAAGATGTTTCCACCAGTGATGCCAGAGACACATCCCCTGCTCCCATATTTTAGAAGCAAGAACTGCTTGGCCCTAAGGGTAAATCTGAACCACCCCCAAACTATAATGTATTATGGAGAGTCCTACTCTCCCCATATAAGGTAAACACAACTGGCCCCTGGGTGACTGCACCCTCTATGCTCCCTCAGGCTACACTCCGGTTTCATTGAGTAAAAACTTGGTGACTAGGTCAAAAACACAAATAGAAATATCTGGAATATGGTTTTTATCCATGTGACGCTCAGAGCTGACACTTTACACATTGGTGATTTTTAGGGGCAAATGCCCTTTAAACCCATCATTGGGGCCGTCACACCTATTATGTTCTCAATATTTGTCTTATTTTTTTTTTTCCCATCAAACTTGAAGGAAAGTTCAATCCAAGGAGTCCGGTCTGATATTTCACACCCTGAAACGCGTCTGATATCTCATTAGGGTTGAAATTTCCGAGAGGGAAATATCATCCGTCATCGCGAGGCATCAAAAGAGCCGAGGTCCTCGCTTCACCCGGTGACCTATACCTCTGTGAACTGACAGCATTCATGCCATCACATATTCTCCGCTCCGTCTCCTGGCAACTGCTATACTTTAAAAGCAATTACTGCCATTCCACGTTTGCCAAAGTCTTCCAGACAAAACAAAGCGGGACACGACGAGCGCGATGTAAAATAATCAACATCTAAATGTCTCCTTCCATCAGGCTTCAGAGCTGCCACTTCTGGCTAGTAACGACGCGCTAGAGGTCCTCGCAGAGGTCAATGCGAAGGTTATCGTGTCCCTTGATAAACTATCGGATCCTTTATACCAGAGGCCCCTCCCACAACACCAAATTCATTTACATTTTTTGTCATTACCAGAATAATTTAATTTTTTAACATATTTTTATCATTTTTACGTCTCAATACCTCTAAAATAAAGTCATATTGTATATACCATATATACTCAAGTATAAGCCGACCCAAGTATAAGCCGAGGCCCCTAATTTTACCACAAAAACCTGGGAAAACCTATTGACTCAAGTATAAGGCGAAGGTGGGAAATGCATTGGTCACAGGCTCCCCAGTATATAGCCTGCCCGACCCTGCCCCATAGTATATAGCCAGCACCTGCCCCCCAGTATATAGCCTGCCAGCCCATATCCCCCAGTATATAGCCTGCCAGCCCATATTCCCCAGTATATTGCCAGCCCCCTGCCCCAGTATATAGCCAGCCCCCTGCCCCAGTATATAGCCAGCTCACTGCCCCAGTATATAGCCTGCCAGCCCATATCCCCCAGTATATAGCCAGCCCCCTGCCCCAGTATATAGCCAGCAGCGGGGGAAGCCGGAAAGGTGAGGTTTGATTTTTTTTTACTTACGAGTATAAGCCGAGTTTGGGTTTTTCAGCAATTTTTTTTGTGCTGAAAAACTAGGCTTATACTCGAGTATATATGGCTTTTTAAAAATACACCGTTTTATGTATGCAGCTCCCACGCAGACCGATGAGCTCCAGACAACCAATAAACCTGTGTGGTTACGTCTTGGAGTCATAAATTCTTTTAGTTCTACCTTCCATTTTTGCTCAATGTATATACATAAGAAGGAAGGGACAGTGTAACAGACTACACGTGGATTGATTGTAGTCTGTTACCATGGAGATACATGATCTTGCGTAAGAGTTCTATAGAACGAGTGGTAGAACGGGATTCTGAAATAATCTTAGCAGATATTTTTCATTTTCAATGTTAACTGCGTCTTGTAGGACAGTGATGGCGAAGCTTTTAGAGCCCGAACTACAACCAAAATCCATTTATGTATCGCAATTTGCCGATACAATTTAATCAGTAACTTTTATATAATCAGCCGTATTGGCATCCGGAGGACAATACAGTATGAAGGAGGAGGGGAAGTTTGGATTATCACCCCAGGGTGACCCCTCCAGGGTCTCCATCAACAGGAAGAATTGTGGGTTCTAGCCTGGTCCACATCTTCTTACTCCTCCTGCCTCCCAGGAAGTCCAGGAAGTGTTGCTTTATAATGACGCTAAATGCATCCAGGAGTAACTCATGACGGCAGGAGGAGGCCTCGAGTCACTCAATGGGGCTCATTTACTAAGGGTCCGAATCGCGCACTTTCGTCAGGTTTGCCGACAATTTCCCATTTGCACCGATTCCGCCGGCATTTTGGCGCACGTGGCATCCACGTGACAGAAATCGGGGGGCGTGGCTGTCGGACAACCCGACGGATTCGGAAAAATCGCGGAATTTAAAAAGCTATTTGTGTTGCAAGATCAGCACTTACATGCACCAGGAAGAAGCAGGTGAACCCCAGCGAACCTCTGCGCAGCAGCGACACCTGCTGGATATCGGGCGCACAATGTTAGTAAATGCCGGCAGACCCAAATCCACGTCAACCACGCACTGCAGGATCGTGACTGGACGAGGTAAGTAAATGAGCCCCAAACTGTGCTGGGGTGATGGCCTGGTTGCTCACAGAGGCGGCCCCAGTGCCATAAGTTTGCCACCACTGTTGTAGGAGACTTGGGAGCCAAAAAAACTTTATTGTGTTAGTCCTGAGTGGAATGGACAGTCATTGAACAATTGGCCATTGGCTGAGGTTGGGGTTAGTAGTATACACTGGTATTTTAGTAAATGTAAGAGCAGTGGACTAGAGGAGCACACCGGGGACACAGAGAGATGAACCACGGTTGTGAGTTGTGACACATTTGCCCAAGTTTAGAACTAACTAACAATGTTCTTCTGGTGGCACATTTATGATGCTCCTCATTGTCTATCATGGTGCATCTACTGATTTCTATATTATAGGTCCATGTAGGCCCCTCCCTAAGCTGTAGGATACAGTGTAGACAACTTTGAGGAGATCCTTGAAGCCCATTTGATGGCTTCTAACCAAGAGCAATAATTCCTTACACCCATCCTGGTAAAGAAGGGCTCAGAACTTCTCTGTCTCCATTCCCTAGACTTGGCTTCTCAGATATGGTTCTTCTGTCCATTGTTGACCTGGTGGAGGCATCTTGAACAGGTCTAGACTATCTATGAGGATGGACTTGCATTGGCCTCTATAGTGGAAAATATATCAAATAAATAGTATTTTAAGGGCATTCGGATGACTTCTGGGGTCATTTTCGCTTAGTGGCCGCCATTTTGAAAAAGTGGCTCTTCGTTCTAACTCTTGGAAGGTGCGAGGTTGAGGGTCCCCCTACCATGATGTATCGGTTGTGTAGCCATTCACTCTTAATCCTCATACCTATTTCACAACCATTGCCTACACCCTAATGCAGAGGAACCTGGTGCTACCCATTTCTATCCCTCGTAGACGAGAACAAGACTGGGACCTCTGGATCGGTCCTCCCATTCTATATTGTCACGATAGACATGACCCTCACACCAGAACCATGGTTACTCATAATGGTGGCCCTGGAAATCTACCATTAAAGGGACAAAGGATGAGGTCCACCTTATCTGAGGGCCTCATACCCATTGGGTCACCCCTACACCCAACTATGGTAGACATAATCCGATACATGGCAGTAACGGGAGAATCCATTGATACAAAATATCCATAATTACACAAAATAATGAAAACTGACCTTTAATTAAAGTTCTTATTAAATCCTATTAAATATTTCATACCTCTTATACATATTTCATGCTCAGTCCCAGGGTGACCTGCACACGGGGCAGCGCTAAATGCGGTTTTATTGAGATGTGAGGTGATTGGGGCCCCCTCGTCACAGCACTTCCCGCAATCTAATTATTTCAATTACAAAGTTTTATTATCTCGTCATTGTCAGACGGCCGATACATTATCTGCTTGAGAAATCCTCATAATTGCACGTTACACCTCAAAATGGACTTTTCCCCATCATTGAGGTTCTGTATTAATTGTTTATGGAGGGAAAAACATGTGCGGAATATCAATTAGCTATTTTTCATAGAATTTTTTAAACATTTTAGACAGAATTGGTTTATATAATATAAATAAGGGGCAGAGTGTGGTCAGCTGTGGTGTGAGGGGTATGTATGATATATGTGGGGGCATAGTGTGGTCAGTTGTGGTGTGAGGGGTATATATGATATATGTTGGGGTACAGTGTGGTCAGCTGTGGTGTGAAGGGTATATATGATATATGTGGGGGTACAGTGTGGTCAGTTGTGGTGTGAGGGGTTTATATGATATTAGGAGCACAGTGTGGTAAGTTGTGATGTGAGGGGTATATATGATATATGTGGGGGCACAGTGTGGTTAGTTGGGGTCTGTGTTGTGTATATGATATATGTGGTGGCACAGTGTGGTCAGTTGTGGTGTGAGGGATATATATGATATATGTGGGGGCACAGTGTGGTTAGTTGGGGTCTGTGTTGTGTATATGATATATGTGGGGGTACAGTGTGGTCAGTTGTGGTGTGAGGGGTATATATGATATATGAGGAGCACAGTGTGGTCAGTTGTGGTGTGAGAAGTATATATGATATTAGGAGCACAGTGTGGTCAGTTGTGGTGTGAGAAGTATATATGATATATGTGGAGGTACAGTGTGGTCAGTTGTGGTGTGAGGGTTATATATGATATATGTGGGGGTACAGTGTGGTCAGTTGTGGTGTGAGGGGTATATATGATATTAGGAGCACAGTGTGGTCAGTTGTGATGTGAGGGGTATATATGATGTTTGTGGGGAAACAGTGTGGTCAGTTGTGGTGTGAGAAGTACATATGATATATGTGGGGGTACAGTGTGGTCAGTTGTGGTGTGAGGGGTATATATGATATATGAGGAGCACAGTGTGGTCAGTTGTGGTGTGAGGGGTATATATGATGTTTGTGGGGGAACAGTGTGGTCAGTTGTGGTGTGAGAAGTACATATGATATATGTGGGGGTACAGTGTGGTCAGTTGTGGTGTGAGGGGTATATATGATATATGAGGAGCACAGTGTGGTCAGTTGTGGTGTGAGGGGTATATATGATATTAGGAGCACAGTGTGGTCAGTTGTGGTGTGAGAAGTATATATGATATATGTGGGGGCACAGTGTGGTCAGTTGTGGTGTGAGGGTTATATATGATATATGTGGGGGTACAGTGTGGTCAGTTGTGGTGTGAGGGGTATATATGATATTAGGAGCACAGTGTGGTCAGTTGTGATGTGAGGGGTATATATGATGTTTGTGGGGAAACAGTGTGGTCAGTTGTGGTGTGAGAAGTACATATGATATATGTGGGGGTACAGTGTGGTCAGTTGTGGTGTGAGGGGTATATATGATATTAGGAGCACAGTGTGGTCAGTTGTGGTGTGAGAAGTATATATGATATATGTGGGGGCACAGTGTGGTCAGTTGTGGTGTGAGGGGTATATATGATATATGAGGCACAGTGTGGTCAGTTGTGGTGTGAGGGATATATAAGATATATGTAGGGGCACAGTGTGGTCAGTTGTGTCCTGAGGGTTATATATGATTATATATGATATATGCGGGGGCACATTGTGTTCAGTTGTGGTGTGAGGGGTATATATGATATATGTGGGGGCACAGTGTGGTCAGTTGTGATGTGAGGGGTATATATGATATATGTGGGAGCACAGTGTGGTCAGTTGTGGGGTATATATGATATATGTGGGGGCACAGTGTGGTCAGTTGTGATGTGAGGAGTATATATGATATATGTGGGGGCACAGTGTGTTCAGGTGAGGTGTGAGGGGTATATATGATATATGGGGGGCACAGTGTGGTCAGTTGTGGTGTGAGGGGTATATATGATATATGTGGGGGGCACACTGTGGTCGGTTGTAGTGTGAGGAGTATATATGATATATGTGGGGGCACAGTGTGGTCAGTTGTGGTGTGAGGGGTATATATGATATATTTGGGGGCACAGTGTGGTCAGTTGTGGTGTGAGGGGTATATATGATATATGCGGGGAGCACAGTGTGGTCAGTTGTGGTGAGAGGGGTATATATGATATATTTGTGGCACATTGTGGTCAGTTGTGGTGTGAGGGGTATATATGATATATGTGGGGGTACGGTGTGATCAGTTGTGATGTGAGGGGTATATATGATATATGTGGGGGTACGGTGTGGTCAGTTGTGGTGTGAGGGGTATATATGATATATGTGGGGGCACAGTGTGGTTAGTTGTGGTGTGAGGGGTATATATGATATATGTGGGGGCACAGTGTGGTCAGTTGTGGTGTGAGGGGTATATATGATATATGTGGGGGCACAGTGTGGTCAGTTGTGGTGTGAGGGTTATATATGATATATGTGGAGGCACAGTGTGGTCAGTTTTGGTGTGAAGGGTATATATGATATATGTGGGGGCAGAGTGTGGTCAGTTGTGGTGTGAGGGGTATATATGATTTTTGTGGGGACACAGTGTGGTCAGTTGTTGTGTGAGGTGTATATATGATATATGTAGGGGCACAGTGTGGTCAGTTGTGGTGTGAGGGGTATATATGATATATGTGGGGGTAATATATGAGGGGGGTATATGTGGGGGGTATATATGATATATGTGGGGGCACAGTGTGGTCAGTTGTGATGTAAGAGGTATATATGATATATGTGGGAGCACATTGTGGTCGGTTATAGGGTGAGGAGTATATATGCTATATTTGTAGGCTTTCTCAATATTATACCACATGAAGTAACCCTCAATTCAAATAAACAACTAACCCCCCCTAACGTTTTATGCTTGTTTTTTGAAGTATGAGTTGCATTTTTTAAGGCAAAACTGATTATATGGTATAAATCAAGGGGGTCAATATGATTACAATATTTATTTATTTATTTACTCCTTTTGTACATGGAAACAGTCAAAAGGTAATATTTTTTTACATATTCTGACTTACTTTCTGAGGGCTTTCTTTTTATGGGATAAGATGACTTTTCTTTGGTAATTGCTGAGCCCCATTTACTTTAAAGGTCGGGCTGATCAAAACTTACTATTGTAGGAGCATAGACCCCCTGCAGTTCCCTTCATACCTGCTTACATATTTTAGAAATACACATTTTAACTAAAAAAATTACAGTACAGAAGACTTGTCTTTTATGAATTTGAGATGTATTTTCTGATTGTAGTCATTCTTCTTTATCTGACATGTTCCACCATCACTACACCGCCTTACAATTTATTTTAAATTTTAGTGACTTATTTAAATCTGCTTTCTTTGTATCTTAGCTGTGACCATAAAAGGACTTGTTTTTTTGCAGTGTAAGTTGTATTTTTGAATGACACACCTTCTTATCAAATGCCTCTTATCAAATACAGTCACAATCTTGGACCTCAGGCCTGATGCTTACTTACCGTATATAGTAGATATTCACATTTTTACTTACTGGAGTGTTGCTTCAGGACCTGCACACAGATGTCACATGACCTTTTCTGAGCAGGTCCTACTGCGGTAACATGTATAAATAATGTTGTATAATAACGTGCACAGGTCCTTCCAGGAAAGTTGGCCCAATCAATTATGTTAACTCTCATAGATTGTGGATTTTCATAGACGTTTGATATAGAATGTTCCTCAATGGAGTAAATAGGGTGTAACACACCAGCGCATAGTGCGGTATAACACAGATATACATGGTACCGTAGGAGGCCGTTATGGATGCAATTACCTTCCTCCACGCTGGGATGGGTCCATTTAAGATCTTTTATTACCAATTATCACTTCCACCTCGCTCCTAGATGATAATTAAACATTTGTGCAGTGAAATGTTGAAAAGTAAAGAAACGCTATAAATATAGCGCAACCCCCATCAAAACGGAACCTCGGATCCTTCCATCACTTCTCGTGCAAGACTTTAGAAAAGCATATATCTATCTATCTATCTATCTATCTCATATTTATCTATCTATTTGGTGCTAAGTGCACCAGTGATAGATGGTGGGCCTGGCATGCGACTGATTTATCGCCAGTGTATGATGGTGCCCCAGACATGAGCCGTATTTATCCCCAGCATATGATGGTGGCCTTGGCATGCACCAGATTTATCGCCAGTGTATGATGGTGCCCCTGGTATGCTCTGGATTTATCGTCAGTGTATGATGGTGGCCCTGGCATGCACCGGATATATCGCCAGCGTGTGAAGGTGGCCCTGGCATTCACTGGATTGATCGCCAGTGTATGATGGTGGCCCTGGCATGCGCCGGATTTATCGCTAGCGTATGATGGTTCCCCCTGGCATGCACCGGATTTATCGCCAGTGTATGATGGTGACCCCGGCATGCGCCGGATTTATCGCTAGCGTATGATGGTTCCCCCCTGCATGCACCGGATTTATCGCCAGCACATGATGGTGGCCCCGACATGCACTGGATTTATTGGGAGCACAGTGGAGAAATGCGCTGCTGGGGAATTTCTACACCAGGCCTAATTTGGCGTAGAATTGCACCATAACCTGCGGCAGAATAGGCAGAGGCTCTTGGCAGTGCCCTGCACAGTGCAGCTCTGCCCTCTCCCCGCCTAATCTGCGAATTGAGCGAGAAGCCGCAATTCCTGACGCTGCGCCAGGACTTGTGGCAAGTGCGGCTTGTACCCTGCACTTTTAACCATAGAAGCCGTGATAAATGTAGCGCCAGATGTTTGCGCCTGATTTAAAGCAGAGGGGACTAATACTGTATATGAAAAGGATCTGAAGACTGCGCCACGGAAAAGCAGCTTTCTCATTCCCATTCACCTTCATAGACGCTGGAGGAAATACGTGAATCGTAGCTTTGGGCATTGATTGGCAATTTTTTCCTCTCTCCGTTTTCTAAACATCATTTATTCTTATTGATTCTGATTAATAGAAGTTTTAAAAGGGCTGAAAAGGTTAAAATATTTTGGCCTGGAATATTAGGAAAGAGACAAAGTTTTATAGAGAGAGGAGGTTTTGGTGAGGCAGATGCCAGACCCTCGCTGGGGAGCTGTAACGGCTCGCTGGAGAGTCTGCCCGCCGCTTGTTTACTACTGCGCTCCTGCCGGTTATGGGTTTCTCATACTCTGGCCCCAATCAATCAGATCCAAGCAGAAAATTATTGGACCCCAGATGCACAACACGGGGCTTGTTTTCCCAGAGAATCGCAACGCACATGAAGACGAACAGGTGGTGAACCGGGATAGAAGCCGCCGGAACGTCATCATCGCTGTAAAGTCTTATCGACCATTATATGATATGTGTCTTCATTAGATCTTCACTAATTCAATTACTTCAAGTTTCTGGAAGCAACATGTTCTGGATACAAAGCAGAGGAGCCCCGATGCCCTGGTCTACCAGGAGGGGGCGCTATTAGAGGATTTCATTGCTACTAGTGTCACAACACAGTCCCCGGAGCCTCTAAGGATTTCTCAGCTCCTCCATCAACTCCAACTCCTAGGGCAGTGATGGCTAACCTATGGCACGGGTGCCAGAGGTGGCACTCAGAGCCCTTTCTGTGGGCACTCAGGCCATCACCAGAGATGACTCCAGGTATCTTCCTGCAGTCCCAGACAACCCAGGACTTGCTGTGCACAGAGCTATTTAGCTGTACTATTTTCTGCTTTATTGGTGTCCTCAGGTGCTGGTATCAATCAAAACTGTGACAGAGAAGGGAGTATAAATCACTAATTAAATTTCTGTGTTGGCACTTTGCGATAAATAAGCGGGTCCTGGTTGTAGTTTGGGCACTCAGTCCCTCAAAGGTTCGCCATCACTGTCCTAGGGGGACATGTATCTTTATTCCTGCTTGTTTTTCTAGAACTTTTTTTGTTTTTTTCGCGTCTTTTCACTGCGACTTTTGCCGCCGTTTTCCAAGTACGCCTAATTGTGCACCTTGTGCCTTCCGTATCTTTATTTTCAATATATTTCAGGCGAATTTTCACTTATGTATCATTTTTTTTTCTCTATTTTTCCGACTTTTCCGGCACAAATCTGCACCTGGTCCAGGGCAGGTGCGGAGGAAGGATTTTTTTGTCATGGACCCTATTTTAACATATAAATTGGAATTATTTCACATACTTTACACGTTTAAAATTTTGCAGAGTAACCTGTTGGGCATTGGAAGTTTGGGCTTTTTATTTATTTTTTTAATTTATTACATTTTTGCATTCACAGTTTACTGAAATTCATTGGTTACTCCTAAGGGTGCGGTCACACGTATTTGAGTAATTTGAAACACATTGCAGAAACGCATGCGTTTTACATGTTACCCGGCGTTTGGTTGGTTAGAAAGTGTTTTCTCTTTACTGCTGAAAGTGTAAGCAGATACGAAAATGATAACACAGGAGCTTCCAACAATGGAGAGAAACGATTTCAAACCAACAAACTCATTGTACCATGTACTGTAAAACGCATGTGTTACCGCAGCCTCATATGTCGTCTTCTCCCTGGGGTGTGACTCCAGTGCTTAAAAATGTCCAAAATTTACAGCATTTTACTCCTGTATATAACCCCTCACGTGGCTTGTGTCCATGTGGATTTGAGACATTTGCAACACAAAGTCTAAAAAAAAAAATTGTCAAAAGTTGCAGCTGCCAGGACATGAAAAACTAAACATGTATCATACATAAGGTGCAAAAATACCTTCCAAATGTCTCAATTATACACCAAAGTAAAAAAGTAAGATACATGCCCCCCCCATAACCCTGTATCCTTTAACTTGTTCAGAACCCGGGTAATTTCCATTCCATTTTCCATGTGTTCTTTTAACCCCTTCCTGCTGACGCCCTTTATCGTTTTTGTGTTTCAAGCGTGCGTCGGGAGGAGGACAGAGAGGGCTCAAGGGCTTAGTACCAAGTGGCGTGTGCTGCATAGTGCGGCAAACAGCAGCTGCCAGCACCCCTGGTCTGTGCTGGCACCGATCACGGGTGTTAACCATGTAAATGCCCCCGGCTAAGCAGCTGGAGGCATTTAAATCCCACAAGCCGCCATATTGGATTTGATCACCGCCCCTTGTGAGGTCATCGGGGGGAAGGGGGGGGGTGTTCATACAAAAACCTGAGGCTGTCTCATTCTAACCCATCCATTACAATGTGCGATTTGCAATAAATTCATATGGAGGATGAGGGCCTGAAAAGTAGAGAGGGTTCAGGGAAAATCGACCATGGAAATTAAGGGAATGGTTGGATTAGAGTAAAAGGTTATTAGATTATGGGGCAATCTAATTACAGACGGATATATGAATGGGTAGGACATAGAAGTTTCTGATGAACTTGACAAGAAACATCCTCTACACCAAGAGTAAAGATGTATCACCATCTCCATAGACAGGATTCTTTACTGTAAGAGGAGGGCACTATGGACCTCACTGAGGAGGGTGACCAGGGTAATTAAGGGAATGGGTGGATTAGAGTGCAATGTACAGATAACTGAATGGGCAGTACATAGAAGTTTCTAATAATCTTGACAAAGGCCATCCTCTGCACCTAGAGGAGACATGCATCACCATCACCATAGACAGGATTCTTTACTGTAAGAGCAGGGACACTATGGACCTCGCTGTATTTGAGGGATCAGTGTGTGGATATAACCAGTGTCCCTCTCTGGAGGACCCATTAGGGACTGACAGGCTATTTTTTTTAATTGACGTCATGTAATGCACAGTTTGTCCTGCGGTGGTGCTGTAGGGAAATGAAACGCTTACTGCTGAGTTCCACCAGAGATTGCAGCTGATCCGGGTGGTTTTAGGACCTGGACATCCTGTGATGGGGCCAATAGAGACAATTTTTTGCACTCAGGCTGTATACAGTGTATACTCTCACATGCAGACGCTTCCCTGTGCTGCTGAATTTGCGGAATAATGTTATTTTGTGAGTGACCGCGTTACAGTATGAGCCACATCTGAATGTAATCCGCATCTCCCAGGGTTTCCCTACACAGTTTGGACTATAATGGTTTTGCACGATAGAATAATTCAATGAAAAACACAGTAAATTAAATTTACCCCAAGGAGGAGGGGGGGGGGGGGTGCGAGAGGGGGGGTACAATGGAAAGTTTTACGGAAATGGCTGCAACCAAAACATTTTGTTAGCTGTGTGTTATAATGGCAGCAATGAGCAGATGTGTTTTGTGTTAAAAACTGAGAAGTGAGAATTATAGCTAATAGTGAGCGTCGCCTTGTTATGTAACTGCCGGCCGGAAACAAAGGGAAAAAATACATTTTCAGCATTTTGTTTTTCATAAAAGTGCAACTTTTACCACTCACCACTGTAGTTTGCTTCGCTCAAATCTATAAATTCTGGCGACCATTTGTCGCCACTAGGGGGGGCTCATTGTATACATAAGTAGACATGCCTCATTGACTTCACAAAGAAATTCAGCTGGGTCTTAAAGGCAGTTTCCATTTACCACCCATCCTCGGGGTTGGAAGAAGAACAGTTGGGGGCAGAATCTGTGTATGAGCCATGTAAATTAAACGCCAGTGTATATGTGTGACCAGAGCTCCATCCACTTCTCTCCCCTATAGATGGTGGGACAACCCCTTTAAATAGGAGAATGAACATGCCACAACCTTTTCCAGCTATCCTCTCAGCCCCCCGATTTCCGTCTCTTGCATGCCAGCGCCGATGCGCCACAATCCGATCGCGTGCGCCAAAAACCCGGGGCAATTCAGGAAAAATCAGCGCAAATCAGAAATATTTGGGTAACACGGCAAGAAAACGCAAATCGGGCGCTTAGTAAATGACCCCCGATGTACTCTAATTTGACCTATTGTGTGCTGCAAATTTTATTACATTCAACTGTCTATTCTCTGTCATAGGAAACTCTAAACACAAGTCACTGCCTCCAACAAAGTCAACATAATCCTCTACTTGCATGACATGATTATGTACTTTGTGTACTATCTGCTCCTGCAGTATGACCCTACCTGTTGTTAGTTCTGGAATATCATAGTCTCATGAGAGGACAGGTCACTACAACCAACAAAATCAGCTTAGTCCTCTGCTGTGATCATTCCCATGTAACATTTGTCTGCAAAGTTTTCTGACCCAAACCATTTCTTGACACAACCCAATTCCTACTCAGCTCTGCTCTTTCCTTGCAATCTTTTACATGACGGGTCACTGCTTCTGACAAAATCATTACATTCCTCTGCTGTAATAATTTTCATAATATGATTGTATATATAGGATACCGCCCCTTCCACAGTAGTATACCACCTGTTGTCCCATGTAGCTTTGATTGGAATATTATAGTCTCATTAGTGGACTGGTCACTTCCTCCAACAAAATCAGTTTAGTCCTCTGCTGTGATAACGTCCTTGAAACACTTGGCTATTATGCATTCTGGCGCAGCCCATGACTCTGCCCATGTCATACGCAGCTCTGTCCTCCCAACCAGTCCCTTGCATAGACAGGTCACTGCCCCCAACAAAATCAACTTAGTCGTCTGCCACAAAAGTTTACATACTATGAATTTGTACATGATGTCTTCCCCTCTCTGAAAATACCACACTACCAGTTTGTTTCATGTATCTTTGTGCACCATATCATGAGTGGATAGGTCACTGCCTCCAACAAAATCAGTTTAGTCCTCTGCTGTGATAACTTCCTTGAAACACTTAGCTATTATGTATTCTGGCGCAGCCCATGACTCTGCCCATGTCATACCCAGCTCTGTCCTTCCAACCAGTCCCTTGCATAGACAGGTCACTGCCTCCAACAAAATAAGCACATTCCTCTGCCACAAAAGTTTGCATACTATGAATTTGTACATCATGTCCTCCCCTCTCTCAAAATACCACACTACCAGTTGGTTTCGTGTAGCTCTGTGCACCATATCATGAGTGGACGGGTCACTGCCTCCAACAAAATCAGCGCAATCCTCTGCTGCAATAATGGAAAGGCTACGCAATAAGAGCAATGCAGTGATGTACCCTAAACTAATGAGAGAAGGTCGGCCGTTTTGTAAAAAAATTATAAGTTTTTATTTGTGAATTTATATATAAAAGAAATACAAAAAATGAACTCAAAAGAAAAAAAAAAAGTGTATTTTATGGCAATTCGGGCTTGTCCGCTCCCTCTGTTTGCGTGACGACTTCGGAGCCGCTGGATGCTAGTAATGTCCGCCTGTTGTAATGTCCCTTCATGATGGCCGAGTTGTTGTTCTCGTTGAGGATTTGCTTCTGTTTTTGTCGGTTCAGGGACTGTACGAGTCCTAGGACCACGGCTGCCAGAGAATATTGTCCAGTGATGATTTTTGGCTGTGATATTAACGGATTTGGCTGAACTCTTCCTAGAAGAAAATAGGTTTTGATCTTTCCTTCCTGCTCGCTAATTCCCTTCACATAGATCTCTCCGCGATACTCAAACGCAAAGCCGCGCTCCTTCAGGACAAGGTAGGTCTCCTCAGGCACTTGGATTCTGCCGCTCACCCCCGTGCTGTCCATTCTACTCGCCAGGTTCACGGTCTTCCCCCAAATATCGTATTGAGGTTTCTTTGCCCCAATGACTCCGGCAACAACCGATCCGTGACTTATACCTGGAAGAAATCACCAGATGTCATGCGGAAGGAATTCATGTCTCTACTACAGAAATACTATACATCTATCTCCATCCATCCAATAACTATCTCATATCTATCATCTATCTATCTATCTATCTCATATCTATCATCTATCTATCTATCTATCTATCTATCTATCTCATATCTATCTCATATCTATCTATCTATCTATTTATCTATCTCCTATCTATCTATCTATCTATCTATCTCATATCTATCTCATATCTATCTATCTATCTATCTATCTATCTATCTATCTATCTCATATCTATCTATCTATCTATCTATCTCATATCTATCTCCTATCTATCTATCTATCTCATATCTATCTATCTATCTATCTCATATCTATCTATCTATCTATCTATCTCCATCCATCCAATAACTATCTCATATCTATCTATCTATCTATCTATCTATCTATCTATCTTCTATCTATCTATCTATCTCATATCTATCTATCTCATATCTATCTATCTATCTATCTATCTATCTATCTATCTATCTCATTTCTATCTATCTATCTCCTATCTATCTATCTATCTATCTATCTATCTATCTATCTATCTATCTCATACCTATCTATCTATCTATCTCATATCTATCTATCTCCTATCTATCTATCTATCTATCTATCTCATATCTATCTATCTCCTATCTATCTATCTATCTATCTATCTATCTATCTCATATCTATCTATCTATCTATCTAGTATAAAGAAAGCGGGCAGCACTCCGTTGTAGATAAAAGTAAAAAAGTGTCTTTATTCCATAGTGAGCAACTGTGACAGCGACGTTTCGGCTCTGCAAGAGCCTTTCTCAAGCCAGGAATGGCTTGAGAAAGGCTCTTGCAGAGCCGAAACGTCGCTGTCACAGTTGCTCACTATGGAATAAAGACACTTTTTTACTTTTATCTACAACGGAGTGCTGCCCGCTTTCTTTATACTATTACTGGAGGACCTGAGGCCCGGTCCTAGGTTGCCTGCACCCAATTTTCTTTTTCTTTTTCTCTGAAGGTTTGTGCTGCTTGGACTTTCTTTTTGTATCTATCTATCTATCTATCTCCTATCTATCTATCTCCTATCTATATCTCATATGTATCTATCTATCTATCTATCTATCTATCTATCTATCTCATATCTATCTATCTATCTATCTCATATCTATCTATCTATCTATCTATCTATCTATCTCCTATCTATCTATCTATCTATCTCCTATCTATCTATCTATCTATATATCTATCTATCTATCTATCTATCTATCTCATATCTATCTATCTATCTATCTCATATCTATCTATCTATCTATCTATCTTTCTCATATCTATCTATCTATCTATCTATCTCATATCTATCTATCTATCTATCTATCTATCTCATATCTATCTATCATCTATCTATCTCATATCTATCTATCTACCTATCTATCTATTTCATATCTATCTATCTATCTATCTCATATCTATCTATCTATCTATCTATCTATCTATCTATCTCATATCTATCTATCTATCTATCTATCTATCTATCTATCTACCTCATATCTATCTATCTATCTATCTATCTATCTATCTATCTATCTCATATCTATCTATCATCTATCTATCTCATATCTATCTATCTACCTATCTATCTATTTCATATCTATCTATCTATCTATCTATCTCATATCTATCTACCTATCTATCTATCTCATATCTATCTATCTCCTATCTATCTATCTATCTTCTATCTATCTATCTATCTATCTATCTCATATCTATCTATCTATCTATCTCATATCTATCTATCTATCTATCTATCTATCTATCTCATATCTATCTATCTATCTATCTATCTCCTATCTATCTATCTCCTATCTATATCTCATATCTATCTATCTATCTATCTATCTATCTATCTATCTATCTATCTCATATCTATCTATCTATCTATCTCATATCTATCTATCTATCTATCTATCTATCTATCTATCTATCTCCTATCTATCTATCTATCTATCTCCTATCTATCTATCTATCTATCTATCTATCTCATATCTATCTATCTATCTATCTATCTCATATCTATCTATCTATCTATCTATCTTTCTCGTATCTATCTATCTATCTATCTCATATCTATCTATCTATCTATCTCATATCTATCTATCATCTATCTATCTCATATCTATCTATCTACCTATCTATCTATTTCATATCTATCTATCTATCTATCTCATATCTATCTATCTATCTATCTATCTATCTATCTCATATCTATCTATCTATCTATCTATCTATCTACCTCATATCTATCTATCTCATATCTATCTATCATCTATCTATCTCATATCTATCTATCTACCTATCTATCTATTTCATATCTATCTATCTATCTATCTCATATCTATCTACCTATCTATCTATCTCATATCTATCTATCTCCTATCTATCTATCTATCTCCTATCTATCTATCTATCTATCTATCTCATATCTATCTATCTATCTATCTATCTCATATCTATCTATCTATCTATCTATCTATCTATCTATCTATCTATCTCATATCTATCTAAGAAAAAGAAAAAAATAGCAGTACTAATGTATCTACTCCTCAGCTCTCAGCCTTTGTGCTCCCTCACAGGAACAGAGGTCACAGCCTGGTGACATCAGTGGGGGAGGGAGGAGCTGTAAAGGAGCACAAACGCAGCAAATACATATAGTTATTGTAGTGGATTAGTATGAATAAGTGATCAGATGCTCTCTTGTTTATGTCAAATTATAGTATGAATAAAAGAGTTTTATAAAAAAAACAACAAAAATAAATTCCCCAAAAGCCCCCAATACAGATCAAACAATATGTAATATTGTAAGCGGGCGTGATGCTCTAGCGAGTGCGATGCTCTGGTGGACACGATGCTCTAGCGGGCGCGATGCTCTGGCAGGTGTGATGCTCTAGCGAGTGCGATGCTCTGGTGGACACGATGCTCTAGCGGGCGCGATGCTCTGGCAGGTGTGATGCTCTAGCTGGCGTGATGCTCTGGCGGACGCAATGCTCTAGATAGGTGCGATGCTCTGGCGGGTGCGATGCTGTAGCAGGCGCGATGCTCTGGCGGGCGCGATGCTCTGGCGGGCGCTATGCACTGGCGGGTGCGATGCACTGGCGGGTGCGATGCTGTAGCAGGCGCGATGCTCTGGCGGGCGCGATGCTCTGGCGGGCGCGATGCTCTGGCGGGCGCTATGCACTGGCGGGTGCGATGCACTGGCGGGTGCGATGCTGTAGCAGGCGCGATGCTCTGGCGGGCGCGATGCTCTGGCGGGCGCGATGCTCTGGCGGGCGCTATGCACTGGCGGGTGCGATGCACTGGCGGGTGCGATGCTCTGGTGGTAAAGATGCTCTAGCAGGTGTGATGATCTGGCGGGTGCAATGCTCTAGCGGGCGCGATGCTCTGTGCATGAGTCACCGTGTAAAGGTCCTGTGTATGAGGCACAGAACAGGTGCTCCCTCTTATAGCGCTCATTAATTCCGGCTTGTGACCTCCCCTGAAATGGATTTTTTTCTCTTAGCATTAAATGTCCGGATGAAATGATAGAGCGGATCCGTCTGAATCCATTACACTGTTACTCTGTCTCCATCATTATTCTGTATTTAATGCAAAATCCCTTTATTTTATCATCTGCATCAATTAAAAAATTCTGGGCTAAAAATCTGTGGAGGTGACGAGTGGGGAATAGGCCAAAAATTGTGCAACGAGAACCCGAGAGGAAAACATTATTAATGTGATTATAATAATTATACAGAGAAGCAATTTATGCAAACAACAGATCAAAGACGGCTCAATAATAGCGGCCGAGGTCACATGATTAGGGGAGAGTGGTACCGTTTTTATTTTAACCCCATGCTGCCTGCAGATAGGACACTATGTACAATCTGCTCAGCTCCTCCTGATCTATAACATGCTGCCTGCAGATCGGACACTATGTAAAATCTGCTCAGCTCCTCTTGCTCTATAATATGCTGCCTGCAGATAGGACACTATGTACAATCTGCTCATCTCCTACTGTTCTATAACTTGTTACTTGCAGATAGGACACTATGTACAATCTGCTCAGCTCCTCCTGCTCTATAACATGCTGCCTGCAGATAGGACACTATGTACAATCTGCTCAGCTCCTCCTGCTCTATAACATGCTGGCTGCAGATAGGACACTATGTACAATCTGCTCATCTCCTACTGTTCTATAACATGTTACTTGCAGATAGGACACTATGTACAATCTGCTCAGCTCCTCCTGATCTATAACATGCTGCCTGCAGATAGGACACTATGTACAATCTGCTCAGCTCCTCCTTCTCTATAACATGCTGCCTTCAAATAGGACACTATGTACAATCTGCATAGCTCCTCCTGCTCTATAACATGCTACCTGCAGATTGGACACTATCTACAATCTGCTCAGCTCCTCTTGCTCTATAACATGCTGCCTGCAGATAGGACACTATGTATAATCTGCTCAGCTCCTCTTGCTCTATAACATGCTGCCTGCAGATAGGATACTATCTACAATCTGCTCATCTCCTCCTGCTCTATAACATGCTGCCTGCAGATAGGACACTATGTATAATCTGCTCAGCTCCTCTTGCTCTATAACATGCTGCCTGCAGATAGGACACTATGTATAATCTGCTCAGCTCCTCTTGCTCTATAACATGCTGCCTGCAGATAGGACACTATGTATAATCTGCTCAGCTCATCCTGCTCTATAACATGTTGCCTGTAGATAGGACACTATGTACAATCTGCTCAGCTCCTCCTGCTCTATAACATGCTGCCTGCAGATAGGACACTATGTACAATCTACTCAGCTCCTCCTGCTCTATAACATGCTGCCTGCAGATAGGACACTATGTACAATGTGCTCAGCTCCTCCTGCTCTATAACATGCTGCCTGCAGATAGGACACTATGTACAATGTGCTCAGCTCCTCCTGCTCTATAACATGCTGCCTGCAGATAGGACACTATCTACAATCTGCTCAGCTCACATGCTGCCTGTGGATTAGACATGATGTTAAGGGTTTCTGGTTCCCTTAGGGTAGATGTGACATAATACTTACCAATCCGGAGCTCGAAGTTGTTGAACGAGTGTTTGTTGATCTCCTGGATGCTCTCGTTGAGTGCGATGGAGAAGTCGGCCACTGCACACAGGTGCCCCCACTTATCTTCACATTGCTGAATGATATAAGAGAAGACGCATTAGCCTCGCTCCGGGAATTGTTGGGATCTGCTGAAATATCCTGGAATTTGTATTTTATTTATCCTTAGAATCGACAGGCGCAGGCAGCGGATACTGGGATCATTAACCCCTGACAGGCCAGAGCTCACAATCTGGACTGGAGATCACCTACCTGCTTCTCTGGAGACAACCCCGATACGGCCATGTATGTGCTTCCAATAGTTTTGATCTTTTCTATGTCCTGGAATCTTTCTTCATCCAACAACTGCAAAAATACAACAAAGTGTATCAGTCACAGCCCCCGCACTACGGTATAGGCTCTGCACCCTCTCCGCAGGGTCGCCCCAAGACAGGGTGTACCATGGAGGTCTATGCTAGCATTGAAACTTACTGGGGGTCATTTACTAAGGGCCCAAATCACGGTTTTAGTCGGATTACCGGAATTTTACAGTTTTGCGCCGATTCACATCAAATTCCGCCAGGTTTTTGGCGCAAGCGATCGGATTGTGGCGCATTGGCGCCGCCAAGCACGAGACAGAAATCAGCGGGCATGGCCATCGGAAAACCCGGCGGATTCAGAGAAAACGCCGTATTTAAAAAAAAAAATGTGTCGCATGACATGCACTTACCTGCACCCAGCCTAGCTTGGTGAACTTCATTGCACTCCGGCGGACTTCAGCGCAGCAGCGCCACCTGGTGGACATCAGGGGAACTACCTGAGTGAATCGTTGGAAGAAACGAATCAGCATCGGAGAACCCGTCGCTGGATCGTGAATGGACCGGGTAAGTAAATCTGCCCCATTGTCTAAGTTATGACATGCTATTTAAAGGGCTGCTCCATTGTGGACTGTATATACCGCAGCATTGCCCAGTACCACTGTTACCCCCATCAATGCCCTAATTCAATGGTCTCATAGGAATGGGGTTGTTCCGCATCCATGGACCATCACTGAATTCCTTAAGATCCCTTTATCTTTTCTGTATACATCCTGTATAATATATCAACAAAATATCCCTTTAAATTCCATGCCTTCAGTCATGTGATCTCTTGGTGCCCCTCCCCCCAGTGAATTAGCTTCCTTTCTGTTGTCTTATGTGGACGGGGACAACAAAATCCCCAGTGGATGCGACTGAGTGGACTGTACCACACAGGCTCCGCACAGGGGGGAGCGCAAACTACCTTTACAGCTACTGCTGATGATTAAACAATCTCCTTTCACACCGTTATAATGGGTAAGGTGACAGCGCAGCCTCCCTGACTGTATACTCATGCTTTCTGACATTTTATTGGAGGCTATAGATAAAAACAATTGTCACACTGTCCTCCCAGCAGGCGGAGATGTGCTGAGGGATCATGGGATTGATAACAGACAGCACAGTAATAGATAAGTCTACCCTTCAATATGGGGCCTGATCAGAGCAGAGTGGAGGCTGCACTGCAGGAATGGAAAATTACATTTCTGGAACGTTCCTTTAAGCTTATCCTCAGCATCGCAAACATATTTACACTTCAATCTTCTGAATTTCAATGACCTTGTTTTGGGGAATGCGAGTCGCCCGGGCGCATTGTTTATACACCCGGGTGCCAATCTCCAGGCATGTTGTTTTCTGTTTGCCACAAATTAAGATGCATAATATTTTCTATGGAATAAAGATCTTTTTCGGAGGTTTCAATCACAGCCACATGCACCGCTCCTCCGGATACTGAGCGGCCCATCTGCCGCACTGCTGACAATCAGCCGGCTAAGGTCACACCAAGATGGTACAGATGGCACCGAAATCTTACTAAATACATTAACACATGTCTACTGGAGCCCGTGCATCATCATCTCATCCTCTCTGCTCCCAGAGGACACCAGCAAATATACAAATATATCTCATAGAAATGTAATAGTATTACAGGCGGTCCCCTACTTAAGGACATCCGACTTACAGACAACCCATAGTTACAGACAGACCCCTCTGCCCACTGTGACCTCTGGTGAAGCTCTCTGGATGCTTTAAAATAGTCCCAGACTGCAATAATCAGCTTAAAATTGTCTGCAATGAAGCTTTATTGATAATTCTTGGTCCTATTACAGCAAAAAAATTTGAAACTCCAATTGTCACTGGGGCCAAAAAAAAAATTGTCGGGAACTACAATGATAAAATATACAGTTTCGACTTACATACAAATTCAACTTAAGAACAAACCTACAGTCCCTATCTTGTATGTAACCCGGGGACTGCCTGTATAGTAGTTATATTCTTGTACGTAGGGGGCAGTATTATAGTAGTTATATTCTTGTACATAGGGGGCAGTATTATAGTAGTTATATTCCTGTACATAGGGGCAGTATTATAGTAGTTATATTCTTGTACATAGGGGGCAGTATTATAGTAGTTATATTCCTGTACATAGGAGGCAGTATTATAGTAGTTATATCCCTGTACATAGGGGGCAGTATTATAGTAGTTATATTCCTGTACATAGAGGGCAGTATTATAGTAGTTATATTCTTGTACATAGGGGGCAGTATTATAGTAGTTATATTCTTGTACATAGGGGGCAGTATTATAGTAGTTATATTCTTGTACATAGGGGGCAGTATTATAGTAGTTATATTCTTGTACATAGGGGACAGTATTATAGTAGTTATATTCTTGTACATAGGGGTAGTATTATAGTAGTTATATTCTTGTACATAGGGGGCAGTATTATAGTAGTTATATTCTTGTACATAGGGGACAGTATTATAGTAGTTATATTCTTGTACATAGGGGGCAGTATTATAGTAGTTATATTCCTGTACATAGGGGACAGTATTATAGTAGTTATATTCTTGTACATAGGGGGCAGTATTATAGTAGTTATATTCCTGTACATAGGGGGCAGTATTATAGTAGATATATTCTTATACATAGGGGGCAGTATTTTAGTAGTTATATTCTTGTACGTAGGGGGCAGTATTATAGTAGTTATATTCCTGTACATAGGGGCAGTATTATAGTAGTTATATTCTTGTACATAGGGGGCAGTATTATAGTAGTTATATTCCTGTACATAGGGGCAGTATTATAGTAGTTATATTCTTGTACATAGGGGGCAGTATTATAGTAGTTATATTCCTGTACATAGGGGGCAGTATTATAGTAGTTATATTCCTGTACATAGGGGCAGTATTATAGTAGTTATATTCCTGTACATAGGGGACAGTATTATAGTAGTTATATTCCTGTACATAGGGGGCAGTATTATAGTAGTTATATTCTTGTACATAGGGGGCAGTATTATAGTAGTTATATTCCTGTACATAGGGGACAGTATTATAGTAGTTATATTCCTGTACATAGGGGGCAGTATTATAGTAGTTATATTCCTGTACATAGGGGCAGTATTATAGTAGTTATATTCCTGTACATAGGGGGCAGTATTATAGTAGTTATATTCCTGTACATAGGGGACAGTATTATAGTAGTTATATTCTTGTACATAGGGGGCAGTATTATAGTAGTTATATTCCTGTACATAGGGGACAGTATTATAGTAGTTATATTCTTGTACATAGGGGGCAGTATTATAGTAGTTATATCCCTGTACATAGGGGGCAGTATTATAGTAGTTATATTCCTGTACATAGGGGACAGTATTATAGTAGTTATATTCCTGTACATAGGGGCAGTATTATAGTAGTTATATTCCTGTACATAGGGGGCAGTATTATAGTAGTTATATTCTTGTACATAGGGGGCAGTATTATAGTAGTTATATCCCTGTACATAGGGGGCAGTATTATAGTAGTTATATTTCTGTACATAGGGGACAGTATTATAGTAGTTATATTCCTGTACATAGGGGGCAGTATTATAGTAGTTATATTCTTGTACATAGGGGCAGTATTATAGTAGTTATATTCTTGTACATAGGGGGCAGTATTATAGTAGTTATATTCCTGTACATAGGGGGCAGTATTATAGCAGTTATATTCTTGTACATAGGGGGCAGTATTATAGTAGTTATATTCCTGTACATAGGGGGCAGTATTATAGTAGTTATATTCTTGTACATAGGGGCAGTATTATAGTAGTTATATTCTTGTACATAGGGGGCAGTATTATAGTAGTTATATTCTTGTACATAGGGGGCAGTATTATAGTAGATATATTCTTGTACATAGGGGGCAGTATTATAGTAGTTATATTCTTGTACATAGGGGCAGTATTATAGTAGTTATATTCTTGTACATAGGGGGCAGTATTATAGTAGTTATATTCCTGTACATAGGGGGCAGTATTATAGTAGTTATATTCTTGTACATAGGGGCAGTATTATAGTAGTTATATTCTTGTACATAGGGGGCAGTATTATAGTAGTTATATTCTTGTACATAGGGGGCAGTATTATAGTAGATATATTCTTGTACATAGGGGGCAGTATTATAGTAGTTATATTCTTGTACATAGGGGGCAGTATTATAGTAGATATATTCTTGTACATAGGGGGCAGTATTATAGTAGTTATATTCTTGTACATAGGGGGCAGTATTATAGTAGTTATATTCTTGTACATAGGGGGCAGTATTATAGTAGTTATATTCTTGTACATAGGGAGCAGTATTATAGTAGTTATATTCCTGTACATAGGGGGAAGTATTATAGTAGTTATATTCTTGTACATAGGGGGCAGTATTATAGTAGTTACATTCTTGTACATAGGGGGCAGTATTATAGTAGTTATATTCTTGTACATAGGGGGCAGTATTATAGTAGTTATATTCTTGTACATAGGGGCAGTATTATAGTAGTTATATTCTTGTACATAGGGGGCAGTATTATAGTAGTTATATTCTTGTACATAGGGGGCAGTATTATAGTAGTTATATTCCTGTACATAGGGGGCAGTATTATAAGGTTACATACTTATTTATAGAACCATTCTTCCTTTTCTCTATCACCTTGAGATATTTACCTCATCAAAGTCTGCAATGATTTCATTCAGTAATCGGAGGCACTCCACGCCCTGGTTATTCATTTCTGTTTGAGAATAAAAATCTGCAAATCCAGGGATTGAGGCAAACATAACGCCCACAGCATCATATGACTGAGAATACAGCTCCTGCAGGAGAAGAAAGAGGGTTGTATTTATATCACAGACCAGTGAAGACCAGAAAGTGCTGCCATCAGAGAGATGTTATGTAGTCAGTGCCACCGCGGCTCTGCTTGTTTTTGATTTGTTTTCACTGTAATTAGGACAGCATTAAAATTCATTAATAGAGATGAGAGGATGCAAACTTCTAGTCTGGGGTCCAGATTAATCCAGACATATTGCGGGATTGACGGCTGCCAGCCAATCCGGCAAATTGACGCCTCTATCTACTGACCATAGCTGTGATTGGTTAGGAGTCTCCTACTGACCAATCACAGCCATATATGAGGTAGACATGAGATAGATCGATAGATATGAGATAGATCGATAGATAGATATGAGATAGATAGATAGATATGAGATAGATAGATGTATAGATAGATAGATAGGAGATAGATAGATAGATAGATAGATAGATAGATATGAGATAGATAGATAGGAGATAGATAGATAGATAGATAGATAGATAGATATGAGATAGATAGATAGGAGATAGATAGATAGATAGATAGATAGATAGATAGATAGATAGATACGAGATAGATACGAGATAGATAGATAGATATGAGATAGATAGATAGGAGAGAGATAGATAGATAGATAGATATGAGATAGATAGATAGGAGATAGGAGATAGATAGATAGATAGATAGATAGATAGATAGATAGATAGATAGATATGAGATGAGATAGATGATAGATAGATAGATAGATAGATAGATATGAGATAGATAGATAGATAGATAGATAGATAGATAGATAGATAGATAGATAGATAGATATGAGGTAGATAGATAGATAGGAGATAGATAGATAGATATGAGGTAGATAGATAGATAGGAGATAGATAGATAGATATGAGGTAGATAGATAGATAGGAGATAGATAGATATGAGATAGATAGATAGATAGATAGATAGATATGAGGTAGATAGATAGGAGATAGATAGATAGATAGATATGAGATAGATATGAGATAGATAGATAGATAGATAGATAGATAGATAGATAGATAGATAGATAGGAGATAGATAGATAGATATGAGGTAGATAGATAGATAGATAGATAGGAGATAGATAGGATATAGATAGATAGATAGATATGAGATAGATAGATAGATATGAGGTAGATAGATAGATAGATAGATAGATATGAGATAGATATGAGATAGATAGATATGAGATAGATAGATAGGAGATAGATAGATAGATATGAGATAGATAGATAGATAGATATGAGATAGATAGATAGATATGAGATAGATAGATAGATATGAGATAGATAGATATGAGATAGATATGAGATAAATATAGATAGATATGAGATAGATATGAGGTAGATAGATAGATAGATAGAGGGATAGGAGATAGATAGATAGATATGAGATAGATATGAGGTAGATAGATAGATAGATAGATAGATAGATATGAGATAGATAGATATGAGATAGATAGATAGATAGATAGATAGATAGATAGATATGAGGTAGATAGATAGATAGGAGATAGATAGATAGATATGAGGTAGATAGATAGATAGGAGATAGATAGATAGATATGAGGTAGATAGATAGATAGGAGATAGATAGATATGAGATAGATAGATAGATAGATAGATAGATAGATAGATAGATAGATATGAGGTAGATAGATAGGAGATAGATAGATAGATAGATATGAGATAGATAGATAGATAGATAGATAGATAGATAGATAGATAGATAGGAGATAGATAGATAGATATGAGGTAGATAGATAGATAGATAGATAGGAGATAGATAGGATATAGATAGATAGATAGATATGAGATAGATAGATAGATATGAGGTAGATAGATAGATAGATAGATAGATAGATAGATAGATAGATAGATAGATATGAGATAGATATGAGATAGATAGATATGAGATAGATAGATAGGAGATAGATAGATAGATATGAGATAGATAGATAGATAGATATGAGATAGATAGATAGATATGAGATAGATAGATAGATATGAGATAGATAGATATGAGATAGATATGAGATAAATATAGATAGATATGAGATAGATATGAGGTAGATAGATAGATAGATAGAGGGATAGGAGATAGATAGATAGATATGAGATAGATATGAGGTAGATAGATAGATAGATAGATATGAGATAGATAGATATGAGATAGATAGATAGATAGATATGAGATAGATATGAGGTAGATAGATAGATAGATAGATAGATATGAGATAGATAGATATGAGATAGATAGATAGATAGATAGATAGATATGAGATAGATATAGATAGATATTAGATAGATAGATGATAGATAGATAGATAGATAGATAGATAGATAGATAGATAGATATGAGATAGATAGATAGATATGAGATAGATAGACTGATCGTTGTCACACTAAGACACACCATATAATCTTTGATTATTATTATTATTATTATACTAGTAATTATGTGTATAATTCCCCACCCCCCATCACACAGAACACCAGGTTAATGATAATCTGTATCCACACCAGAAATAATTGGACTTTGTACGAGGGGGGGATGTGATTATAATAATCGGTATGTGAGTGCGGTAACAGTGCGCCATTCTCATGCCTTATACTTACAGCCCGGGACCACTGTATCCCTCAGAAAATGTGGAAAAATGGTGTTTTGTGAAATACTGGTCCTTGTGATATCTCACTATGATCAAAGCCAAAGATAAAGGACCGTGTGCAACCAAATATAACATACACCCAGAGGTCTAGAGCTGTGGCCTCCATTATTGTGGTTGTTGCCTAAATTTTCCAAGATTCCCTTCTTATACATAGGTCACCCGTCTCTTTGTTACTCCCTCAGTTTCTGGTTGGATGGTCCGGCCGCTGGTAAATGAGGGGTCACCAACCTGTGCTGTGAGTCTGCATCACCGAAACAGTATGGGGCCCCTTCTGGATGAGGGGACTACAGTGCACCCCACACTGATCAACAAGGTCACAACCTCCCAGTCTGACATCATATAAATAACTCCATGGCAAAGTCATGAAAGTCCTACTACCTGATAGATGCCGGCATTGTGACTGTGGTGATCTTTTTATAGTTGTTCCTTCTAAAATCAACTCTTAAAATAATGCTAATGGGCCAGAAGAGAACTAGGGGTGTTACCAGGGTTCCTCTGGTTTGTAGCTTCACAGGCTGTCACACTGTGCAGGAGCCCTTCTCCCCTCCCACTGTGTGAGATTACATCAGACAGAGGGGGGAGGGGCCAAGGGAGCAGGAGGGGGAGACAGTGTAACATCCTGTGAAGCTGCGGCACGGAGCGGCTCTGGCAATACCCCCAGAGCCTTTCTGTCTCATTAGCATAATTAGAGTAGTTGATTTTATAAGGAAGGAGGCTACGGGTAACAAATTTAAGATTAAGATTACCACAGTCATTGTGCCTGGATCTACGAGTAACGTCCCTGGTTTATCACGATGGATTTCGAAGGATAGTTCAACTTTGACTAAACACCATATAAAAGAGAAAATTAGGTTGGATACGACATTGGAGCGATGTAATTTAAAGAGTCCCTTATACTATATCCTAATGGAGCAGTGGGGAAGTTTGTTGAACTTCCAGGGTGATTTCCGATGCCGAAAATAAGTGATCCTGGAAATCTTTAAAACATCTTTATCTTTATTGGTACAACTTTAAAATTCCCCATTTAATCCCCAGATGGCTCTGCTCCTCGTGTCCCAGTCTATACAGTAAAGCTGAAAAGTGAGCTGCGGGTAACAGCGAGAGCTCCTCTAGTGGACAGTATGGAAACTACAATATTACATTATTTAATTAAAACAGACATAAAACACATAATAAATTATTTATAATTACTAATCTATAAAGTGATTGGGCAGCTGTGTAGGCTCGTGGTATAAGAGGAGATCATGGAGGTCATGGAGGCAGCTATAGTAGTGTCTTGATTATAAAGCGGCCGCAGTGAACATAAAAGGGTGTAATGGATTGTAATGGGGCGGCTTCTCCCCGCACTCAGCCCGCACTCAGCATCTCTAGAGATTATTTCCTGCATTTACTATGGACTAAAGGCTCTTACTATAGAGCGCACAACAATGTAGAGATCCGCGAATCCAGAACTCATGAAAAGGTAAAAGCTCAGGCTCTTATCGGAGAAACGGAGCGCGGAGAACTGATCCTACAAAAGAGAGAAGCTGCCTGAACAGCCGTGTATGAAGGAAGGCAAGAGAGAAAAAGAGCAAAAAATAGAAAGTAAGGAAGAATAAAGCAAAACGTCTTTAAAAAGATAATTTTGGGGGGGGAGGGGGGATCAGGGGAGCGCCATATCTACATAAGATAGAAGGGGACAGGACACCCAGCACCACCACAGGTCACAAGTTCTCAGAAGTCCATGTACAGAGAGTGGACCAGGAGGCAGACAGCGCTGTTCACTATGTAGTGGCTGAAGCCAGTCACTGCAGCTTAGATCCCAGTCAGATGAATGCAGTAACCTGGTCTGACCACTATACATAGAGCGGCGCTGTCTGCTTCCTGTTCCTTTCTCTGTGCATCAGATGCTGAGAACTACTGATCGGTCACAGTCTGAGCTCTTTACCCTCCATTGATCTCACAATAAGCACTGAAGGAGAGGTCATCAATACTCTAATACTCAAAAAAAAACTCCTTTAAAAAAAAAAAGGGAAGTGAAGATCTAAGTAGGAGGTTGTCGCTTTTTTAAGCCAACTGCAACCCCCCCCCCCCCTGATAATGGGGCGCTGTCATGCATGACGCATTGGCTGAATATTACCACCCTATAACATGACCACACATGATGCACATTATATCTATTCACATTTCTGTAAGTACAGACCAGAACTTCTAAAACTGTAAAATAAAATATCAACAAATAAAAACATTAAATTAAATCTACCATCAAAATTCACCCTGATAAACCAAGGGCACTTACCCAAGGGCACTGTGATTATGGTAATCTTCTTATATTCGTTATCCTCCCTTCTAATATTAACGTTTTAAAAAATATGCTAATGAGCCAGAAGGGCTCTGTGGGGAGTTACCAGAGCCCCTGTGTGCTGTAGTTTCAGGCTGTTACAATGTGAGGTAGTACTTCTTCCTGCACTGTGGAGGGGGAGACAGTGTTACAGTCACTGAATCTACATCATGGAGGGGCTCTGGTAATGCCCCCCAGAGCCTTTCTGGCTCATTAGCATAATTTTAAAATTTGATTTTAGAAGGAAGGAGGCCATGGATAACAAATATAAGAAGATTCCCACAGTCACGGTGCCTGGATCTATCAGTAAGCTTCTTTGGTTTATCATTATGGATTTTGATGGCAGATTTCCTTCAAGTGGTAGCTGAGCTCCGTGCTGTAACACTGTACAGGAGCACTTCTCCCCCTCCCTTACTGTGTTATATCACAGGGGAAAAAGTGGGAAACAGTGTAACAGCCTGTGAAGCAGCAGCGTTACACTGCTCTGGTAGCTCTGGTAACACCCAGTAACACAGTAGCTCTGGTAACACCCAGTAACACAGGGGCTCTGGTAACACCCAGTAACACAGGGGCTCTGGTAACACCCAGTAACACAGGGGCTCTGGTAACACCCAGTAACACAGGGGCACTGGTAACACCCAGTAACACAGGGGCTCTGGTAACACCCAGTAACACAGGGGCTCTGGTAACACCCAGTAACACAGGGGCTCTGGTAACACCCAGTAACACAGGGGCACTGGTAACACCCAGTAACACAGGGGCTCTGGTAACACCCAGTAACACAGGGGCTCTGGTAACACCCAGTAACACAGGGGCTCTGGTAACACCCAGTAACACAGGGGCTCTGGTAACACCCAGTAACACAGGGGCACTGGTAACACCCAGTAACACAGGGGCTCTGGTAACACCCAGTAACACAGGGGCTCTGGTAACACCCAGTAACACAGGGGCTCTGGTAACACCCAGTAACACAGGGGCTCTGGTGGACACCCAGTAACACAGGGGCTCTGGTAACACCCAGTAACACAGTAGCTCTGGTAACACCCAGTAACACAAGGGCTCTGGTAACACCCAGTAACACAGGGGCTCTGGTAACACCCAGTAACACAGTAGCTCTGGTAACACAGCTCTGATTCTGAATTGTGACATGTAAATACATATTATGGGAAGAAGTGAGACTCTTTTTTTCCGGCTTGACAACCCCCTTTAAATGCTACGAAACAACATATGTCAATGGAACCGGCTTCCCATTGGGTTCGCCAGACAACACGGGGCGTCTAGAGAAGAGACGAGCCTCTATGAGTAAACTGAAAGCGTCTCCATGTTATTTTAGGGGACAACCCTTTTTCTCATGTAATATTAAGATTTTTGGGGATTTTGCAGCACAAGTTTTTGAAACAATGAGATTAAGATTAAGTCTTTGACATATAGAAAACCGGCACGGGAACCACGGGGGGCAGGGGCCCGGACTGGGTTGGGTTTTTCTCATTCCCTGGGGGGACATTGGAGGTAAATCTGTATAAGACGCCCTCATTTATCAATGATAGCAAAGAAGGTCCATGTGTCCTGCTCCATTGTCTGCTATAGGACAGTGGTGGCGAACCTATGGCACTGGTGCCAGAGGTGGCACTCGGAGGCATCTCTGTGGGCACACGGGCTGTTGCCCAGGCACAGAGTTTGCCAGACATGGCATCTTCCTGCAGTCTCAGGCAGTCCAGGTAGTGCCCTGCTATTTTAAAATGAACCATCCTGTACTGCTTGGTCCTGTCCGAAGAGTGAAAAGGTGTCGGATTGGAGCTCAAAGATTCTGGTAGCAATAAGGTTGTTACTGCCTTAATTGCCGTGTTGGCACTTTGGAAAAGCTAATGGTTTTTGGGTCTCATTTTGGGCACTCGATCTCTAAAAGGTTCGCCATCACTGCTATAGGATAATACACCGACGGTCCCCTACTTAAGGATACCCGACTTACAGACAACCCATAGTTACAGACAGACCCCTCTGACCTCTGGTGACCTCTCTGGTTGTTACTATAGTCCCAGACTGCAATGATCAGCTGTAAGGTGTCTGTAATGAAGCTTTATTGATAATCTTTGGTCCCATTACAGCAAAAAATGTTAAAACTCCAATTGTCACTGGGACAACATTTTTTTGGGTCTGGATCTACAATTATAAAATATACAGTTTCGACTTACATACAAATTCAACTTAAGAACAAACCTCCGGACCCTATCTTGTACGTAACCCGGGGACTGCCTGCAGAGGGTAGAGCAGCTTCAGGATCTTCTAGAGCCGGAACCATGAGGGGTCGTCCTCCCATTCCGACAAGATGCCCCTTCTATTCTATACGTGTCATTTCCCCTCTGGAGAGTCTCCCGGGTGACTCTACGCTGGATAATACAATTAGACACACTTATAACGAGCCATTTGAGCCGCATACCTCATTATCTCGGTCCTTCTCCAAAAAATGGCGAGCCACATGACTCGGAAGAATATTCCTCAGCATGTTCTCATTATGTTCCCTCAGTTCCGTCATCTCGCTGATTTCTTCTTTGGCTTGAACCCGCCACAAAAAATCTAGTCTTGCGGTGTATTCCAGCTGCAAAAGTATAAAGGAATTGTGTAATAAAATGTTTTTTTTTTTTAATAAAATAAAATATTAATTTCAAATATCTAAAAATAAAATACAAAAAGGTTTCACATTCCTCAAAGCACAGACCAAAATTTTTAAAACGGTAAAATAAAATATCAAGAAATAATAATAAAAATATTAAAGGAAATCTACCATGACAATCCATCCTGATATAAAAGGGACATTACTCATAGGTCCAGGCACCGGGACTGTGGGATCTTCTTATATTTGTTATCCATGGACTTCTTTTCTTCTAAAACTGTCATTTAGAATGATGCTAATGAGCCTGAATGGCCCCTGGGGGGGGGGGGGAATGTAACCAGAGCATCTCCATGCTAGAGCTTTACAGGCTGTTACACTGTACTGGAGCACTTCCCCCTTTCACTGTACAAGATTACATCAGGCAGAGGGAGGGGAAAAAGCTGAGGGAGCAGGGGGGAACATGAGATAATTTAACAGCCTGTGAAGCTACAGCACGAAAGGGGCTCTGGGAACCAGCCCAGCAGCCATGCTCGAGCTTTACAGGCTGTTACACTGTGCTGGAGCACTTCCTCCTTTCACTGTATAAGATTACATCAGGCAGAGGGAGGGGAAAGTGCTGAGGGAGCAGGGGGGAGCGTGAGATAATGTAACAGAATGTGAAGCTACAGCATGAAAGGCTCTCTAGGAACCACCCCAGCAGCCATTCAGGCTCATTAGCATAATTGTACAAGTTGATTTTAGAAGAAAGGATATTACGTGTAAGTATCCATGGTTATTTCGTTTGATTTTGATTTATTTGGTGAAAAACTAAAATATAAGTAAATGGGATCTACAGGAGTCCTGTAAAAAAATAAATTGATACATAAGATTTTCTGATGTTCAGAGGCTCCAGGTTCTTACTGTACTTGACTTCCTGGGTGTATCCTGACAATCAGCCAATCACTCGCTAGCCTGGAGACACGCCTCTCCCAGTTGACTGACCTCTTCTAATGACACCCAGTAAATTGAATCCAGCAGGAAACCAGGCCGGCCATAATCTGGTGGAGGCGCGGGGTACAGATTATTACTTTAATATATTATTTATTTTAATGTATTATATTTATTATTTGAATATTTAATATTTCTTTTTTACTGGTCAATCCATTTAATAAAAGTGGATTTCTATTTCAGGTCACTCACTTAGTTTCTTTTTATATGAATGCAGTACCCTGGTCTGACCACTACACAGAGAGCGGCACTGTCTACTTCCTGTTCCATTCCCTGCTGCTGAGAACTGCAGATCTATGAGGGTGTTAGGTGTCGAACCTTCACCAATTCAATATTGTGGATCTGTTCTATGGATATGTTATCCGTATTTCTATCCTGGAAAACCCCTTTAAATAATTCCACATACAGAGGAGACTGAACGCCGCAGCTCTGATGTTTTTTTTTCTCCTTTTCACAGATTATAGAGAGATTCCTAACTTTTTGTTTCCACCTCGCTTCCCTCATCTACTCGAACGAGTTTTCGTGATACTTGCCAGCCGGGATTATTTTTAGCTTGGCTGCAATTAACAATTTGTCAGCGGGTCCCTGAGCAATTGTTCCCACTCGCAGTAGTTGGATCGGCTTAGTTGGCTTTTTTTTTTTTTTTTATTATGTGATTGTTATTATATAAAAATTATGTGATGTTTTTGCCTTGTATAAAATATAATGACCAATTATAATAAAGCAATAATAATATGCACCAAAACACAAGACGTAGATCACACCAATAATAGAGCAAAAACGGAGATTTAAAGGACAATATATTCACCCTACCACAAAAATAGAACAGTTAAAGGGGATTTTTGGATAACTCAATCAAAAGGATTCATCATTATCAGTTGAGTGGTTGGAGTGCATCACGTCGGCTCCCCATCACCCGGCAGTGCCGTCCAGTCCATACACAAGGTTTGGAGCAGGAAGTAGACAGCTCCACCCACTGACTTCTAAGAGAGCTGCACCTGCAGATTTGCTGTCTGGCTCATAGATTATAGACAGAACTATCTTCCCTGAAGCTAGTATATCGGCCGACGAACACCTCTACATGGACGTGATCAGCACAGATGCTGCATGCCGCACCCTACCTGATCAACTTTCCTTCATCCCTATCAACCTTACCAGAAAAATACAAAAGTTAAAGAAGATTTCTGGGCACTTTACCTACTCTATCCTTAGGATGGATCATTAGGGATTGAGTGGTTGGAGTGCATCACGTCGGCTCCCCATCACCTGGCAGTGCCAGCCAGTCCATACACAAGGTTTGGAGCAGGAGGTAGACAGCTCCACCCACTGACTTCTAAGAGAGCTGCACCTACAGATTTGCAGTCCAGCTGATATATTATAGACAGAACTATCTTCCCAGAGGCTAGTATATCAGCTGACGAACACCTCTACATGGACGTGATCAGCACAGATGCTGCATGCTGCACCCTACCTGATCAACTTTCCTTCAACCTTACCAGAAAAATACAAAAGTTAAAGAGGATTTCTGGGCACTTTAATTACTCTATCCTTAGGATTCATCATTAGGAGTTGAGTGGTTGGAGTGCATCACGTCGGCTCCCCATCACCTGGCAGTGCCGTCCAGTCCATACACAAGGTTTGGAGCAGGAAGTAGACAGCTCCACCCACTGACTTCTAAGAGAGCTGCACCTGTAGATTTGCAGTCCAGCTGATATATTATAGACAGAACTATCTTCCCAGAGGCTAGTATATCGGCTGACGAACACCTCTACATGGACGTGATTAGCACAGATGCTGCATGCCGCACCCTACCTGATCAACTTTCCTTCAACCTTACCAGAAAAATACAAAAGTTAAAGAGGATTTCTGGGCACTTTACCTACTCTATCCTTAGGATGGATCATTAGGGATTGAGTGGTTGGAGTGCATCACGTCGGCTCCCCATCACCTGGCAGTGCCGTCCAGTCCATACACAAGGTTTGGAGCAGGAGGTAGACAGCTCCACCCACTGACTTCTAAGAGAGCTGCACCTACAGATTTGCAGTCCAGCTGATATATTATAGACAGAACTATCTTCCCAGAGGCTAGTATATCGGCTGACGAACACCTCTACATGGACGTGATCAGCACAGATGCTGCATGCCGCACCCTACCTGATCAACTTTCCTTCAACCTTACCAGAAAAATACAAAAGTTAAAGAGGATTTCTGGGCACTTTAATTACTCTATCCTTAGGATTTATCATTAGGAGTTTCAGTGCAAAATATCAGCTCCTTATATAAGGAGATACCACAGTCCTGGTGCCTGGATCTATGAGTAATGTCCCGGGTTTATCAGGATGGATTGTCATGGGAGATTTCCTATAATAAAACTGCTGTACAAGAGGTTTGGCATTTGGTGCATTGAGTGTTTCATCCTAGTAATAGCTGCCATGATGATATCCATGTCTTGGTACCCAATTTCTTGGAGTGTATAAGAGTCACTGACATAATTCGGAGCTGTAGATGTGTCCCCGGGCAGCCGAAACTTGGGGGACTGCCACAAAAGTGATGAGAACAGCTGCTGTGGATAAGGCAACAGGATCAAACTAGAGTCATCAAGGACAAACAAAAATCTCAAGCCAAGAAACCAGAAAAAGACAAAAAACTATGACCTACCTACAGTGGCAGAATTATGAAGGGTTATCATGACAGAGCAGGTGCCTCAAGCAGAACTAGGTTTTTGAGACCCTGGACAAATTATTCCCCATCCCCCGTCTGTTTATAACCCGCTGAGAACAGTTAGGCTGAATTCACACGACCGTTCAGGGAACGTATACAGGGCGACATATATACGTCACATATACGTTCCCCATAGGCCGGAAATGGGTGTGCTGCACCATACGGGAGCGGTACGGTGCTGCACATACCGTTCTGTAGCCATGAAAAGGTAGGACATGTCCTATCTTTTCTCGGCATACGGCGCCGTGCTCTATGGAGAGGGGCGGGGGCGAGCAGCGCTCATCTCCTCCTCCTCTTCACGCTGCTGCCGTGTACCCGCCGTGCTACAGTACGGGCACACGTGTGTGTGCATGTAGCCTTATAATTAGAATATCCTAAAAGGAAATCTGTCAGGACTGCGGCCAGTGTTCCATATTGTGCCTGGACAGATGTATATGTTGTTAGTAGCAGCAGGACTGTGAAATATGGATATTTATTCCAGGATTGTAGCTTCTCCAAGTGTCCTCAGTGCATGTCCTCACACTGCTTTGCTTGTACAGCCAGTGTTAGGTATTATACCTTTGTGTATATTGTTAGTAGCAGCAGGACTGTGATAAAATGGATTCATATTCCAGGATAGTATATGTGTCAATCCTTACACTGCTATGTTGTGGTCTCTGGATTCTACTCCCCCTTAGCTCCACTGCTCTTTTCTTTGTACCTCCTCAGTTATTCAACCAGTATCCTTTAACAGAAGGGGGGGAGGGGTGTAGAGTAGCTCATTGCATAGAGAAAGCACAAAAATGTTAGGACAGTGCAGTGAAGCTACAATTCTGGAATATAAATCCATATTCCACATACACAAATGTATGATTACACATCTCTCCAGGAACAATACCAAACACTGGCTGCAGAGAGCACAGTGCACAGCAGTGTAAGGACATTTCCATAGTGCACTTGGAGAAGCTACAATTCTGGAATATATAACTGCAACATCCCTGCCAATGCATAGGCAGGCTGGTAGTTGCGGATAGCGCCCTCTCCAGGTCAGGAGATGTTAGGGAGATTGATCACCTCTCTAGGAAGGTTCTAGAATCTGAGTATTATGTATTGCAGCTCTAGATACTGCCTGGAAAGGCAACAGTTAACTGGTGTATGTAATTATCCAATTATGTGTCTGTGATGAAAGCTGGAAGGTGATTGGAGAGGTGCTACCACCTGACCAAGGGAGTATAAAAACCCCTGCTGGGTGACAGCACAGGTCAAAGTAGAGAGTCTGACCTCATGGCCTGTCTGTCAGTCCGGAGACAGAGTGAGCAGCGCACCTTCAGTGCTGCCACAGCCACTAATCCCAGGTCTACTGCCTGGCACACAGGGCAAGTCCGGAGACTTAAGCCCAGAACTGCAGCTTCCAGCACTTGGACTCAGTTCCATCTGAACTAGCTCAGCCTGCATCTACTATCAGGCTGTGTGCACCTTTGCTGTGGACCGACTCTCCATGACCTTTCCAGCATAAAGAATCTGCTGTTTCCCATTTCTGTCCGTTACCTGCTGTTCAATAAAGAACTGTAAGGTGATTTGCACAACGTTGCCTCCATCTGATCCCTGGATACGGCTGTTACCACCACAGGCTTCCCCATCCATCTCCCAGGGACTCTACAGACATCCTACGGACCATTCCATCAGCCTCTCCCTCCATATTTCTTGCACACACCACCTGCTGGAGACCTGCCAGGCTGTAGGACAGCCCTCCGGTCCCCATACCAAGCACCATGCCAGCCACTCCGGTATTTCGTTCCCGCGGCTGTCTCCAGGCCACTAAGAAAATGCTAGACCCCGGTGGGGGATGTTGCATAACCATATATTACAGTCCTGCTGTTATAACACAGACACACACACAGGTATGATTACACAGATCTCAGGGACAAAACCTAGCACTGTCTGTAGAAAGCACAGAGCACAGCAGTGTGAGGACACTCCACAGTCCTGCTGCTACAAACAACATACACAAAGGTTTGATTACACATCTCTCCAAGGATAATACCAAACACTGACTGCACAGAGCACAGCAGTGTGAGGACACCCCCCATTGCATTTGGAGAAGCTACAATCCTGGAACATAAATCCATATTTCAGGGTCCTGCACAATCCTTTCCATACATTCCTCTCGCTGGGACCTTTAGTACCAGAATTGATGTTAAACCCCGATTCCCAGATGTTAATATTATATGTATAATATTATAATTTCTGAATTTTTTGGCCAAACTTGTACAGAATAATAAACTTTTTGAATGACACGGGCTGATGAATGAACCAAAACAATCGCCATTTCCGTTTAGCGCCCTGAGCGCCGGTGACATTTTACAGCGAGTCCATAATAAAATGCCAAGGCGTGAGGGGGAATGAGTGAGGGAAATGTTCAGTCTCACCTGCTGTCCGTGATAGAAGACGGCGAGGAGGAACATGGCCATGAGCAGCAGGGAGGCCTCTTTCGTCCCCAGGAAGTCTGTGCTGGAAGATAGATAAAACAGCCATTGTCACTCCTACAGCGAGTAGTCAGTGGGTGAATATCAGTCCGGCGGGTAATGTAGCACATAAGATGAGCGGCGGGGGCGGCTGACAAGACTGTTTACATTACTTATGCAAGGATTCACCATTACCCATATCTGAGGGGTCACCACAACGCCATACTATGTGCACATCCGGACACTTGCGGCACAGGGGCCTCAGATCATTACTGGTTTCAAGATTTCAGCTTGCTGTCAGTGAATGAGCACATTTACAGGCAGTAGCCCCATACTTAGGTCTTCCTTCTCTCAGCTGAGAAGTGGAAACAATTGTATCAAGTCTACACAGTGAGCTGAACAGACTGATACATTGTTGCGATCTAGAAGACATCTGCTGCAATACATGTTTGGAAAAGATTATATACAGTGTTTGACTGGCCCACCGGAGAACCAGAGGATCCTACGGTGGGCTCATACTCTAACCCAACACTAGACCCCATAGGCCAAGCAGAAGACAATGTCACTTAGAGGCTACTAGGGTTCTGTTTCGAAAAAGGCTGATGAATGGAAGCCCTTCAAGAGTAAGTTGATCTCATGTGCCCAAGTCTCACGCAGGTTAAAAGGCATTCCAAATTTAGGATGAGTGACCTATGGACAAACGTTTTAACATTATATAAGTATTGGAATGGTGTAGGTACAGTGATGGTGTGGGTGCAGATATGTGGGTGCTGAGATATGTATGGCTTTGTGATTACCAGGGTACTGGGATGGTGTGGGCACTGGGATGGTGTCGGTCTTGAGATATTTATGGCTTTGTGATTGCCAGGGCACTGTGAAGGTGTTGGTGTTGAGATATTTGTGGCTTTGTCATTTCCAGGATACTGGGATGGTGTAGGTACAGTGATGGTGTGGGTGCAGATATGTGGGTGCTGAGATATTTATGGCTTTTTGATTACCAGGGTACTGGGATGGTGTGGGCACTGGGATGGTGTCGGTCTTGAGATATTTATGGCTTTGTGATTGCCAGGGTACTGGGATAGTGTGGGCACTGTGATGGCGTAGGTACCATGATGGTGTCGGTGTTGAGATATTTATGGCTTTGTGATTACCAGGGTACTGTGATGGTGTCGGTGTTGAGACATTTTTGGCTTTGTGTTTGCCAGGGTATTGGGATGGTGTGGGTACTGTGATGGTGTAGGTACTGTGATGGACCAGACGCTGTGATGGTCCATGAAATGGGAATTTGCTCACTATGTAAATATCAAAGCAGAATTGTAGGACTACTATTCCTTAGATCATTGACCAAGCCCTGAGGTTACTTTAGACCACCTGAAAGACTTTGTATAGTGGACTTATAAAGGTAAATCTCCTGGATCTGCACCAAGGGTAATGGTAAACTCCGAGGATACTCAGGGCACTGTTGGTGGAGATGGCGGAGGGGGTGCAGATACAATTAAGTTTGGCGACTCTTTGTACCAGAGACACCAAATATTGGAGAACGTGAACCCAGGCAAAATGACTGATTATTGGGAGTCCTGCCCAGATCCGTGCACTGACTCTAGGTAAAAGAGTGCCCGAAATTGTGACTTTTTGCAGTCCCTGAACACCACATTTCTTCGGTACAGTATGATATATTGGCCCCCAAGTGTCTTAGGCCTCCATTGTTGTGGTAGTGGACATGGGGGATCACTGCTCTATTTAAGGGGGTAGATAGAATGACTGGTAGATGACTGGTAACAGCACTAGGAATGAGACATTGACTCTCTTGGACAATCCCTTTAAGATAAGCAAGCAGTTTTTGAGCCCTGTAGATTTGCTTTGGTTGTCAGCAGGGAGGACAATGCCTTGATAGCAGAAGGGTTTCTGTAATAGTACAACTTTTGACAGTATAAACAGCACAATAAAGTCGGTAACACGGGGGCACTTACTTCCCGTTGTGATGAGAATTGTCGTATCGTAAGAAGAGAGACGTATAAATGGTTTCTGTCAGCAGGGAATATATTGCTATCATAATGAGCAGCACCGCCAGCTTCAGGACCGAGTTCAGACGCAGAAAGACGGCGCAGGTCACCATCGCCAGGACTCCGGTGAAGACAAAGTACTAGATAGAGAGAGGTAGAAATACAGAACTCAGTGACATATTCATATAGGCACTTCATACTAGGGGAGACTGTAAGATCATACGTTCATGTATGTTGTTAGTAGCATCAGAACTGTGAAATATGGATTCATATTCCAAGATTTAACTTTGTCCTCACACTGCTGTGCTCTTAGATCTCTGCGGCCAGTGTTAAGATGTGTAATCATAACTTACTTTATGTTGTTAGTAGCAGCTGGACTGTGGATTTATATACCAAAATTGTGGTTGGACTTCATACATTTTGGGATTTGTCCTCACCCTGCTGTGCAGCAAGATCTCTGCATCACACCATTCTACAGCCCCTCCCTCCTGGGTAACTGCTGTATTATTCATACAGAACACCGCTTTGGCTTATATTAGGAAGATAGAGGAGGGACTATGGAACACAACAATGCAGAGAGCTAAGAGCACAGCAATGTGAGCATGCATGCCAAGTCCTGCTACAATCCTAGAAGATAAATTGATTTTAAACAACTCTCCTGCCAGTATCTAACACTATCTGCAGTTTATATGGGTCTGCTAATAGACCCCCTTTAATAGTTATTTATTGTTAATATTAGACTGTGTATTTTTATTATTTGAAAATGATTAGACAGAAGGGCACTGAATGGTGGAATTATGTGGGCGCTGTATATTATTACCTCTAAGCACTGTATATTTATTTACACAGCATATTAAATATATATTAATTTAGATATATATTTATAATATATATTTATACAGTATATATTTCTGGGTGCAGTGCATTTATTGCTGGTATAAATTTGTGTGTGCAGTATATTCATTGCTGGTATACATTTCTGTGTGTAGTATATTTACTTCTGGTAAATATGTCTGTGTGCGGTATATTCACTGCTGATATATATTTCTGTGTGCAGTATATTCCCTGCTAGCATATATTTCTGTGAGCAGTATATTCATTGCTGGTATATATTTATGTGCAGTATATTCACTGCTGGTATATATTTATGTGTGCAGTATATCAGGTGCTGGTATTTATTTATGTCTGCAGTCTCACTGCTGGTGTATATTTGTGTGTGCAGTATATTCACTGCTGGTATAGATCTATGTGTGTAGCATATTCACTGCTGATATATATTTCTGTGTGCAGTATATTCACTGCTGATATATATTTCTTTGTGCAGTATATTCACTGCTGGTATATATTTCTGTGTGCAGTGCATTCATTGTAGGTATATATTTATGTGTACAGTATATTGATTGCTGGTATACAATTCTGTGTACAGTATATTCACTGCTGGTATATATTTATCTGTGCAATATATTCACTGCTGGTATATATTTATGTGGGCAGTGCATGAATTGCTTGTATGTTTGCACCATATTCACTACAGGAAGATATTTATGTGTGTGTAGCATATATGCTTTAGTATAATGTGTGGTATGTGGACAGTGGCAAAGATTTTGGTGTAAGGGGTCCTAATACTAAGTTTGTATTGGGGCCCATTGCAGTCTTGTTATGCCACTGCATACATTAGTAAGGTTATTATACATGACCCAGCACATGGGTAGGGAGTGGAGCAGAATGTACCGCAGAGGTCATCTCCCAACATAACACCGCATCTTATCTCTATACAACCAGAAGATCTATTCACAATAACAGGTGAAGAAAAAATAATGTGTTTTCCGAGGAATGAGTGCGTCCGGATCCTTGGCTGTGGTAAAGGGCTCTGCACTATACTTGTGGGTAATTTTCCAGCTTGCTGCCCATCCGCCTCATGCACTGGTGCACTGCGTGGCGGTAACATGTTATTAGTGGCTGCGCTGTGTATGCAGATCCCTTGTGTTCGCCGCCTTAGTGTCGGGAATATCAGAATTTTCTAGAATCCCATTTGACACCTTGATATCCATGGCTACGGAAAATTACCTACATACTAAAAGCTGAGAGCGGTTCAAGGATTTGTCTGCAATCTCGTAGATTGACCAATTATAAGGCATTTTCACCTAAAATAAAAACATAATGGCCGGTAAATACAAATCCTCTACTTCTCGTCTTCTGTCAACCATTCCAGGCGGCAATTTATATATATTGAGGTGGCTGTGCCGGTCCAATCATGACAGATTTGAGGTCAAGTAGCTGTCCCTCAACCACACACATGATCCTCAACCATGAATGCTTAAAGGGGTTGTCCGGGATTAGAAAAATATTGATGCTTTCTTCCACAAACAGCGCCACCACTGCACTCTGGTAGTGCGTGGTATTGCAGTTCTGACCTATTCACTTCAATGGAGCGTAACTGAAAGGACCAGACATGAGCTAAGGGCAATGGTGATGTTGTGAAGTTGGTGACCTTTCAAGTGTCTATAGCATTTCAGATCATTTTGACTTAACTTCCCCTTTGAGGGCACAAGGTTTGTGGAAGAAAGCGCCACCACTGCACACAGGTGGTGCGCGGTATTGCAGTTCTGACCTATTCACTTCAATGGAGCGTAACTGAAAGGACCAGACATGAGCTAAGGGCAAGGGTGATGTTGTGAAGTTGGTGACCTTCCATGTGTCTACAGCATTTCAGATCATTTTGACTTAGCTTCCCCTTTGAGGGCACAAGGTTTATGGACAAAAGTGCCACCACTGCACACAGGTAGTGTGTGGTATTGCAGTTCTGACCTATTCATTTCGATGGAGCGTAACTGAAAGGACCAGACATGAGCTAAGGGCAAGGGTGATGTTGTGAGGTTGGTGTCCTTATATGTGTCTATAGCATTTCAGATCATTTTAACTTAACTTCCCCTTTGAGGGCACAACCCTTTACCCAATTCTTTTCATGATGACACAGATATGTAAATCTAAATTACCTCGGGGTAAAAGCAGATGTCAGTGGCGGAGGCCGAAGAGTTGAAGGTCTGATTTTTTGAGGTAATTGATTTGTCAAAATCACACCAAAGCTGAAAAGAGACAAAAAGACAATAAAAACGGGGAACGACGAATATCACAGGAAAAGGGTTTTATTCATTGCTGAAGGATTGCAAAAATTTTAGAAATAAGTTTATTGTGCAGAAAAACAAATCAGAATTTATTTGGTGACTTAATGGTTCAGTATCAGACCCAAAAATATCAAATTACCCCTCCCCCGCGTAGGTCTTATTCAGGGGTCGTAGAAGGTGGAGGGGGGTGGACGCTTACGGTGCCAGGTGTGCACATCGTCGGAGACTTCTCTACATCTTTAGAGTCAATTTGCATTCCCTAAAAACGAAATGATGGGTCGCACTGGGATTCAGCTTGCCGAATCTTTTGTCCCCCGACATCTACTGTCAGGGCAGAATTAGGACACCCCATAAACATTAGATCAATGATGGTGCTGAGTGTCCCCACCATTGCTGGAATCTCCTGCTCTGAGAGTCCCCATTATTATACATCTGGTCCAGGGGGGGGGGTTTCCAGTATTGTAGATCTGCTCTGGGGGTCTCCAGTATTATAGCTCTGCTCTGGGGGTCTCCAGTATTATAGCTCTGCTCTGGGGGTCTCCAGTATTATAGAGTCTGCTCTGGGGGTTTCCAGTATTATAGGTCTGCTCTGGGGGTCTCCAGTATTATAGCTCTGCTCTGGGGGTCTCCAGTATTATATCTCTGCTCTGGGGGTCTCCAGTATTATAGCTCTGCTCTAGGGGGTCTCCAGTATTATATGTCTGCTCTGGGGGTCTCCAGTATTATAGGTCTGCTCTGTGGGTCTCTATTATTATAGGTCTGCTCTGGGGGTCTCCAGTATTATAGCTCTGCTCTGGGGGCCTCCAGTATTATAGGTCTGCTCTGGGGGTCTCCAGTATTATAGGTCTGCTCTGGGGGTCTCCAGTATTATAGCTCTGCTCTGGGGGTCTCCAGTATTAAAGATCTGCTCTGGGGGTCTCCAGTATTATAGGTCTGCTCCGGGGGTCTACAGTATTATAGATGTGCTCTGGGGGTCTCCAGTATTATAGGTCTGCTCCGGGGGGTCTCCAGTATTATAGATGTGCTCTGGGGCTCTCCAGTATTATAGGTCTGCTCTGGGGCCTCCAGTATTATAGGTCTGCTCTGGGGGTCTCCAGTATTATAGGTCTGCTCTGGGGGTCTCCAGTATTATAGGTCTGCTCTTGGGGTCTCCAGTATTATATGTATGCTCTGGGGGTCTCCAGTATTATAGGTCTTTTCTGGGGGTCTCCAGTATTATAGGTCTGCTCTGGGGGGTCTCCAGTATTATAGGTCTGCTCTGGGGTCTCCAGTATTAAAGATCTGCTCAGGGGGTCTCCAGTATTATAGGTCTGCTCTGGGGGGTCTCCAGTATTATATGTCTGCTCTGGGGGTCTCCAGTATTATATGTCTGCTCTGGGGGTCTCCAGTATTATATGTCTGCTCTGGGGGTCTCCAGTATTATAGGTCTGCTCTGGGGTCTCCAGTATTATAGCTCTGCTCTGGGGGTTTCCAGTATTATAGGTCTGCTCTGGGGGTCTCCAGTATTTGAGGACTGCTCTCGGGGCCTCCAGTATTATAGGTCGTATTAACAGTTGTGCACCCCTGCACTGGATGGATCATCAGACTGGCAATGTCTATGGTAAATAGTTGGATGGATTTTTTTCCAAATTTTCTCTAAAAACCTCAAACCTTTGACCTCCTCATAACTAGAATTTTCCAAATTGTTGATGAATTTGCCATTAAAAAAAAAACCCATCTCACAACCACAAAACTCGGGAATCTTTGCCATTTCGAGTGCCAATTCTTTGCATCACTGTTGCAACTTTTTTGCCACAGTTTCCATCTTCCATTGGCATCACCTGATCATGTGACCTATAGGTCAGAGGTCACTCCTTATGTAGCCAATAATGGAGACACTCGGACGTCTTGGCCAATATTTTTCTGCAACTTCAACTGAATTTACAAAATTCTTCTCCTTTAACTAAATTTATGTTAAAAATGATCTTCCATAATTCTATGCAACTTTTTTAACCCCTCATGACCTGCATTATAATTCGCCCTCCTGTTCCCTGCCCTTAGAGGATCCAGTCTTCCACCTTTGTAAACCATAAGCCGTTATAACAGATATATTATTGCTGGTATCCAAAAAATGAAATGACATTATCGGTGAGGCGAGATTTTATTGTCTTCACTAACTCCACTATATAAATGAGATATTGCGCTCATAGCATTTATGATTTCTTTTACTGCCGCACTAAGTACTTTTGCCTTCCAGATCGATATAGTTATTGGTTTGTACGTCTGGACCGTTATTCATTCTGCTGGGTGAAGTTTAGTGAAACTAATTTTTATTCTTCGTATTTGATCAGTTCTAACATTTAAAGACAACCTAATAATCATACATCCTTAAAGGGAACCTGTCATCAGATTTTACCCCACTATACTAACAGCCCCCTCAGGTAGGGTATGAAATGCACTTTCTAAAATTCTCTGTTTGATGTAAAATCGCAACTGTTACCCATAAAAAAGTCTCCTCCAAAATCATGAAAATAAGCAGAAGAGAGTCATATTTTGCCTGAGATGAGTCAAATGCACGGGCTGTAGAGAGGGTCACTTAAGACACCACTATCTTCACTTTTATAGCAACAACAAGTTGCTGGTGTCATATAAGACAGATTGTATCAGGATTATTAGAAATACATTTAATTATGAGATACAGATACATATCCAGTTCCTGCCTATTTTTTTACCATCTCTGGATTTGTATCTCCCAGAGCCAAAAGCCATATTCAGCATAAAACATGAGATTCTTAGGTGTTATAGAACCAATAATACGAAATTTGAAATTCCCCTTCCCCTACAGCTTCGTAACTTGACTCAAATCAGGTAAAATATGACTCTTCTCTGCTCATTGGCACTCGATTTTGGAGGAGACTTTTTATAGTTAAACAGGTAACATTTCACATAAAAGAGGGAATTCTAGAAAATCTGCTGGCAAGTTCCCTTTAAAGGGGTATTCCCATAAAGACAAGTTTCTTCTATGTACTCAGTATAACAACACATTCCCCAATTCACTGTTATTAACAAAAACAAAGCGTCTCAAAGATATAATTCCATCCTGTCTCTATCAGTCCTGCTGCACACAATTTCAGTTGCCCCTAGACACGACCCTGTAACTTCTGAATTAGGGTCGGGAGGCCGCCATTTTGGATTTCTATGTTACGGACGTGCTTGCTGAGTTTTCTGTGTCTTTCTGCTCTTTACTGATTCTTTAGCCCCGCCCCCTGCATGGAGCTCAGAGACTCTCACTAATCACATCCTGCCAGGACACTGTGAGCAGAGAGGAGCTGCAAACTACAAACTGCAAGGAGATAAGTGATCCTGGGGAAGGGGGAGGCAGGTACATGTCTGTGAGATGTAGAAGAGATAAAAGTGTAACTGTGTAAAAGTCTGTCAGCCTGTGTGTAATAGGCATCATGCATCTCTCATCTGTCTCATCTCTCTCTCTCTGTCAGTATATTAGTACAATGTCAGAAAAGAGATGAAAGTGTATCATGTAACCACATTGTCACCCCACAGAACTAGATGGCTCATAATGTGTCTGCTTAGAAAGTCTCCGTCCACACACCCTGGGATTTTGCACTGAGCAGTCTAGGGAGTGATAGGAGCTAAAACAGCAATAACTGATTAACATTGTAAAGTAAGGGGGTTAAAATGATCTTTATTGTGTTAACATCACTAGGAGATTGAGATGTGAGAGTGTTCTTACGTGGTAAGACCCCTTTAAGGCCATAGAACCCCACAAAATATAGAACCCCACATATCTGGATTTAGGTGCAGAGAAAAGACCTATGGGCTTTCCTCTTGTGACTTTGATTGGGTGCTCCATATGACACCCCCCCTTTATTCTTTGAGTTAGTACAATCAGGGAGATACCATGATGATACCGGTAACTTTTTCATACTTTGGCGTATGAGCTGTGTAAGGTGTCATTTTTTGTGGGATGAGCTGAAGTTTTTATGGATACTTTTTGGAGAACTTTACAACCTTTTTAACACTTTTTATTCAAATTTTTGGGTGTTTTTTTGGAAAAAAAAGTGCTTGGGTGTCTCTCTTTGGGTGACAATACTTACTGTACAGGGTTATTATTTTTACATTTGGGTTGATGAAGCATTTTGCGTTGTAAGAACACGGTTTTGTTTTATGACTTTATTAGTTTACTTATGCCTAAAATTGTTCTAGGAGAAGAAGGGTTGAATTTTTTTTCCATTTTCTTCCATTTTCGCACTCCCTAGTGTTTTTAAGCCCAAGGAGGTCTGATTGCTCGTATAAACTTTTACAATACAATATACTGGATACAGAGAGGGCTCAGCTTTACAATTATCTGAGAGCAATAGATTTATGATGGAGCTGAGTTTTCGACCCCCCACTAAGATTTAAAGGGGTTGTCCACAAGATCAGAACTTGTTGACTGATAAAGGTCACAATGATAGGACCCCCCCAGATCATGAAAATTTGGATCCATTGAACCAAATTGCACCCCAAAAGAATGTAGCAGCTGGTCGTACAATTGTGCGGTGCCGCTCCATTCACTGACTATGGAGTGCAGGTTCAGCCGTCTCCTTCCGCGCCAAAGAGATGAATAGATAAGCAGGAAGCACGGTTGACTGATTGCTCTATTCATCTGGGGTACAATGGACGAAAACAGTGCCATAATCCATGGGGGTCCCATCACTTAGATCCCCAACGAGCAGCAAGTTAGCCCCTATCCAGCATCTTGAGACCCATCTGGGAGACCCATCACTACTCTGGGAGGCTACTCCTAGAGGTAGCGACCTGGTGGTTACTTGAAGTGTGTAGTGGGGTTAAGGGTGAACACCAGAGAGCAGTGAGACGGCGCCCCCTAGAGCTGCCACATATGGGTCGCTATTTTGATAATGGAACATAGTAGAAGCAACTGATGGTAAAAAACACTAGCAGGATTGTAGAGGTCTCACAATGATGGGTAGAGGTGCCCATTGCTCGTTAGCGGGGTCCTCCTCATCATTATAAAGGTCCCCACCGTTTATCTGCATATGGATATATCTACAGGCAGTCCTTGGGTTACGTACAAGATAGGGTCCGGAGGTTTGTTCTTAAGTTGAATTTGTATGTAAGTCGAAACTGTATATTTTATAATTGTAGATCCAGATAAAAATTTTTTTGCCCCAGTGACAATCGGAGTTTCACATTTTTTTGCTGTAATGGGACCAAAGATTACAATAAAGCTTCATTACAGACACCTTACAGCTGATCATTGCAGTCTGGGACTATAGTAACATCCAGAGAGGTCACCAGAGGTCACAGGGGACAGAGGGTTCCGTCTGTAACTAGGGGTTGTCTGTAAGTCGGGCGTCCTTAAGTAGGGGACCGCCTGTACAGTGAACAGTGAATAGTCTAATAGCCTTCTGTCAGTACTATAGATGGTACTCGCCCTGGAGGGGCAGGCGTGGAGGCTTTGCACCCACCCGCCTGGCGCTGAGGTTCTCACATTTCTGCTACATTGTAAATGACTTGAGTTTTTAGCGCCATTGACTATATGACTGCACTGACATCTCCGCCGAGCGGATCAGAGGTGACGGATCGGCTTCTTGTGTCTACACAGTTACCCCTGTGATTAAAGCTACATGTGGAGAAGTGCGTAACCTTATCACAAAGCAATATCTGTGGATTTATATTCTTGGAAAGAACTGAAGTCAAATCAGATTGAGAAAGGAGCTCGGTACATAACCCGATATAAGCCCCTAATATCTGTCAACTTAAAGGCAGATTGGATTTACAATGTGATGCGGAGATGGATGGAAAACACAGTAGTAATAAAGAGAGAGAGAGAGCTCCAAACACTAAAACTGATTAACAGAGAACAAGGGGAAGGATTTTATAGAGCAGGACACCGGAGGAATATACACCATATACACAGCTAACATATAGACATAACCTACACAGGGGTCACTGTGTACATACATGACATTGCTTATCCTGTACTGATCCTGAGTTACATCCTGTATTATACACCAGAGCTGCACTCACTATTCTGCTGCTGGTGCAGTCACTGTGTACATACATGACATTACTTATCCTGTACTGATCCTGAGTTACATCCTGTATTATACTCCAGAGCTGCACTCACTATTCTGCTGCTGGTGCAGTCACTGTGTACATACATGACATTACTTATCCTGTACTGATCCTGAGTTACATCCTGTATTATACCCCAGAGCTGCACTCACTATTCTGCTGCTGGTGCAGTCACTGTGTACATACATGACATTACTTATCCTGTACTGATCCTGAGTTACATCCTGTATTATACCCCAGAGCTGCACTCACTATTCTGCTGCTGGTGCAGTCACTGTGTACATACATGACATTACTTATCCTGTACTGATCCTGAGTTACATCCTGTATTATACTCCAGAGCTGCGCTCACTATTCTGCTGCTGGTGCAGTCACTGTGTACATACATAACATTACTTATCCTGTACTGATCCTGAGTTACATCCTGTATTATACTCCGGAGCTGCACTCACTATTCTGCTGCTGGTGCAGTCACTGTGTACATACATGACATTACTTATCCTTTACTGATCCTGAGTTACAAACTGTATTATACTCCAGAGCTGCACTCACTATTCTGCTGCTGGTGCAGTCACTGTGTACATACATGACATTACTTATCCTGTACTGATCCTGAGTTACATCCTGTATTATATCCCAGAGCTGCACTCACTATTCTGCTGGTGTATTCACTGTGTACATACATGACATTACTTATCCTGTACTGATCCTGAGTTACATCCTGTATTATATCCCAGAGCTGCACTCACTATTCTGCTGGTGCAGTCACTGTGTACATACATGACATTACTTATCCTTTACTGATCCTGAGTTACAAACTGTATTATACTCCAGAGCTGCACTCACTATTCTGCTGCTGGTGCAGTCACTGTGTACATACATGACATTACTTATCCTGTACTGATCCTGAGTTACATCCTGTATTATACACCAGAGCTGCACTCACTATTCTGCTGCTGGTACAGTCACTGTGTACATACATGACATTACTTATCCTTTACTGATCCTGAGTTACATCCTGTATTATACTCCAGAGCTGCACTCACTATTCTGCTGCTGGAGCAGTCACTGTGTACATACATGACATTACTTATCCTGTACTGATCCTGAGTTACATCCTGTATTAAACTCCAGAGCTGCACTCACTATTCTGCTGCTGGTGCAGTCTCTGTGTACATACATGACATTACTTATCCTGTACTGATCCTGAGTTACATCCTGTATTATACACCAGAGCTGCACTCACTATTCTGCTGCTGGTACAGTCACTGTGTACATACATGACATTACTTATCCTTTACTGATCCTGAGTTACATCCTGTATTATACTCCAGAGCTGCACTCACTATTCTGCTGCTGGAGCAGTCACTGTGTACATACATGACATTACTTATCCTGTACTGATCCTGAGTTACATCCTGTATTAAACTCCAGAGCTGCACTCACTATTCTGCTGCTGGTGCAGTCTCTGTGTACATACATGACATTACTTATCCTGT